>NC_090226.1:32611058-32920225 GCF_024489055.1 Chanodichthys erythropterus
TAATCGCGAAATACGGGTAAGCAAGCGGACGTCCAGGCTGGAGAGGCTGACCATCAATCATCGAGAACCTATCAAATGCATTTTTTAAGGTCTCATCCTGAGACTGCTCCAGGGGAAAATCATCGCGTTCTGGAAGAATTAGTCTTCCGGCTTCACTCAGATCCCCTGCAGCAGAACTCTCCGGTCTCTGATCAGTCTCTCCCACCTGTACTCGCGCTTGCTCACCCCGCGTTCTTTTCCCCCAAGAGGCATCCGAGCAAAGACATCCCAATAATTGTTTAAACGCGGGCCAATCCGTTCCCAAAATTATCGGATGCCAAAGGTGCGGGTTAACTGCCACCTCAACACTATGCTTTTGTCCCCTAAATTTAATTATGACGGACATTACGGGATATTTTACCACATCCCCGTGCACGCACCGAACCCCAACCATGCGGCCTGTATCCAATGCCCCAGACGAAATCAGGCTTTGATGGAGAGAGGTTTGGTTACTGCCCGAGTCCACCAAAGCCTGATAGGTACCCCCCTTGATACTCACAGGTATTTGGTACCCGCCAGCCTGACCAGGGGCGGGCTGAGGTTCGTCAGGGACCCGGATCACCGTCCCGACCTCCATAACCGGACATTTATCCACAAAATGATCCGGATCCCCGCACCGCCAACAGGCCGGCCCAGACCTGCCCGCCGCCCCAGTGGCAGAGAGTGGGCTGAATACATGGCGAGGAGAGAGGGGAGAAGCAGGAGCGGGGTCCGTCCCGGCAGCAGGGAGTCCCGTAGGAAGGTGCCTGTCCCGTTCCGCCCCGCCCTCGGGGCGGAACACGAGGTGGGCCGGGCGGACGAGACCTAGGGAGAGGGACAGGTCTAGAGAGAGAGGGGGACAAAAGAGAGGGAGATAGAGAACCTCGACTCGACTCAGTCAACAGTTCCCCTCTCTCTCTCACGCTCCTGCTTCTCACGGCGTTTTAACCTGTCTCCGCGCCAATCACTGGAATGAGAAACAGGTGTTCGTGATTTGTATCCAACCCACTCACTTACCAAGCGTCTCCCGCTATTCTCTCCGGTTGCAGACCTCGCTGAACCACGCCCCTCTCGCCACAATCGTTGTCGTGTAAACGTACCCCAAGTTACCATAAAATGTGATTACTGAATTTTTGTCATGTAATTTGTAATTAGTAATGAAATGCAGTGTATAAGTTATTTTCAAAGTTTCAAAAAGCACAAAAATGCAGCATAAAAGTATTCCATGAATTCAGAAGCTATCTATGGTTGAAAATCTACTCCTTTTCAGTATAAATCATGATGTGATTTATTACGATCACAATGTTAGGCTTGATTACACTTCCTAGCACCATCTCTGCATGCATCAAGTGTAATAAATGAACTATAATCAATCTTAAAATCATCATCATGCCAAATAATGGCAATTACCTCTTGTTTTCACTTAAAACCAGTTCAGAAGACAATTGTTTCCGGATCTACACTCAAATCTTGTAACCATTTTCAAAACACATTCATAATTAATCTGTGTCCATCTGTAACATTTTTAAATTCTCTGTACTACTAAATCATAAGTTATTTTACTCCACCTTTGTATCATATTTGTTGTATGATGTCTTTAAACAGATTATGGTCAATTTTCTGATACTGGACCTAAGAAAGTCGTAATCAAGACCGTGGAGATTCGTGATGGGGAGGTGAGACACTCCAACACCAAATCCAATGATTCTGCCCTTACGAAAAAGAAGTTTATGTTGCTATTAGTATTCTGCTTTTAAAAATAAGAAAGTATACTTTCAGTCTACTATTTTTATACTTCTCAAAAATGTACATTATGTACTTCTCAGTTATATACTTAAAAATTGCACTTGACTTATATTGACAGAAAAGTCTATTTATAGTAAAGTATAATTGGCCTATACTTGTACTCAATCTTTTGACTGAGATATACTTGACAGTATAATCAAGCATTCTAAGAATACCTGGCTTGTAGTTGTGTTTAATCTTTTGATTGAGTAGCCTATACTTTTTTCACACAGTTTTACATTATAATTTGACTTATAAACTTACTTTGTTTGAAAATATTTATGAAGAAAAAAGATGCGTTCCTGAGTGAATTTTTGTGTAGGCTAGTACACTTGTAGGGTGCACAGGAATTTACCTCAAATCTACTCTTTCCCCACCATTGACTGAATTTTCAGGCTATCTGTGTTTTCACCATTATACAGTAGGGGGTGCTTCTGAAAGAGTACAGAATCTTTAGATCAAAACGCAGGAGAAGAAGAAGCTGAAACAATGATCGAAGTTTGCTCACGCAAATGTAAAATAACTAGGCCTGGGAGGCGATTAAAATTTTTAATCTAATTAATTACATGATTTGGCAATTAATTAATCGCAAATTTATTGTACAAATTTGGCTCTGAAATTATCCCCAAAAGATCATTTGAAATCATTTCTATGTGAAAGAATTAAATAGACATTACAAAAAGTAGATTAAGAAAGAAATTTCTTGCGTGATTCAACAGAATTTATTACACAAACTTTTGGACCACGAGGTTGAGTAAATGATGACTGAATTTAATTTTGGGCTGAACTATATGTTGATTTTTTTTATCAATTTGGAAATATGAAATTGAAAGTAAATAGTAAACTGCTGTTTTATTAATCATTTTATTTGAGAAGTTAATTTACTGAAGGCTACCACGAAAGCTAGGTTACCAAGTTAATTGATTTAATTCACAATAGCCCATGTGCACATTTATTATTAGTTATGAGGGGGGTGTGACGTGTCACATAGGCACAATGGCACAGATGTATCACTTTTATTTTGTTTTTCATTTTTATTCAAAATATTCACAAACTTGGAGAACCTCACCTGTTCGTAATGACTACACTGAGATCAGGCATGTATCAGTTGGCCAGGCAGCTTTTAGGACATGTACTGTGCTGCTGGATGAGGTGAGCCTTCCATTCCTTCCATTCATATGGGAGCAGCGACATCATTGCTTAATGCCAGTACGTATCACAAGTTTTTCTCACATCTGCCATCACAGCAGCCCTGCACCTCCCTCTGTAATTACGACAGCTCCAAGATTGTGATGTTCGGCATTCTCCAGGTCTCGATATCTTACGGCTCTAAACATCTGCCATCATTTCCTTTCTATATTACTGAGCGGGGAGCCAACCTTCTGGGATTTGATCTATTTATAAGCTTTGGATTCACATTTTGAGATGAAAAGGCTCTGATGTCCACCATATCACCTCCACCTGGCGAAAAAAATCGGGAGGAATACAAGTCCATGTTGACCGGCGCTAGTGTTGTCATGATACCAAAATTTTGACTTCGATACGATACCCAACTTAAATATCACAATACCGATACTTAAACGATACTATGGCAAAAACCTAAAACAGCAGGAAAAGTAAATAAATAACATATGACAGAACTTCTTTCTTCACCAGTGTTCAGGCTGATACTTCTGGATTTGAGCTTAGTTAGATTTAATATAATTTTTAATGTTTATTATTTTCACGCTCAATAAAATTGTATATTATTTGCTGTTATGCTTTTTATACATTTAAGTGTTTTTGACAGTAAGATTATTGTAAAAATTATATTACTGTAAATAATTAAAGCAATGTTATTAAAGCATAAATTTGTTTAAAATAACCCTTCACATATTTATGTATTTTTAAAATAATTTTATTTTTGCAACCAGATATCACATATTAAACTTAGACTCAATAATACCTCTTTGTGAAGATCTGCTTGCACGAGTAAAATAAATAAACAACACTCATTTAATGTTTGAGAGCATAAACATAATGCTGGTATCACATTCACTAACCTGCCGCTCTTTAAATTCTTTGTACAAATCGGGATGTTTGACGGCAAGATGCTTTTGGCTCCCATCGCTTGCGTTATTTTGTAACATCTTTTGCAGACGGGCTTTGCGGTGTCCGTGGGCTTGCATTGTAAGCAAAATAATGCCATATTGCCATCTGCTTTCTCAACAATTTGTGGACGGTCTGCACCTGTATTTGTAACCATACATACCTCTCGTTTCATCACCATAAAAGCCGTTGCGCAGTTGAGATGAACAAACACGCATAAGAAGCAGCACGCACACTGCCCCCTGCTGTCGCACATTAGGAAATACAGCTGGCACTCAAAGTACCGGTACTAATAAAATGAAGAACCGGACCGTTTTTAAAAGCAGGGCATCGCGATACCTTTCTAGTACCGGTATGTTGTGCAACACTACCCGGCGCTTTGTAAATAAGGTGGTTATCCCTGACAAGTACCCCTTACCTACAGCTGAGGAGCTGACCGCTTACTTCTATGGTTCGACGGTCTTCTCAAAACCCCTTTGCCAGTTACTAAAGAAAGAAGAGCCATGGAACTGGACTAGTGCGTGCTCCGAAGCCATTCGAACACTGAAGTCCCAGATTAAAATAACACATTCATCAAACATTAAATAGCTTGTAAATCAGAACTGCCTAATGTTACTGAATGAAATGTTGAACCCATGAAGAGGAAATGACTGTGAAGCTTTGGGGGTGTTGATGGACTCGATCTACTCCATCTGTGTTTGATTATCATTCCGAATCCCATCCGGACATAGTCTTTGAAAAAAATGCTTTTTGTTTAAAATGTTTTTTTTTTTTTTTTTAAGATAGATAAAAAAGCATTCATGAAACTGGAATAAAATGTTTGTGTTTTTTTTAAATGGAAAGAGTTGAAGTACAGTTAAAGGTATATTTCAAGTATAAAAAAATAATACCTAAGTAGGAACGTAGTGCAAAATTATATATAAAAAGTAAACTATAAGTGTAATGCTATGTTCACTTAAAGAAAACTTACAAGTATACTTGCATTAAACTAGTAGTTTACTGAGAGTAAAGTGTACTTTCATATACTAAAAAACTTTACTAGTAGTATTAAAATAGTAAACTACTAGTATACTTATAAGTTCACTTCTAGTACAGATGCAGTACAAATGAGAAATGTAGCTGTGAACTAGTTGTGTATACTTCAGTTGGGCCAATTTAGTCCCAACCAGTATTGATTGAAATAGTACACTTACAAGTCTACTACTAATACTTTCATAGTAGTATTCTTACTACATAAAGTATACTTAAAATATACTTGAACATTACTTAAGTATACTTCAAAAATGAACTTCAAGTATACTTCTTTTTCGTAAGAACAATAAAAGAGACATAATAGCAATGTTAAATGTTATACCTCTACATTAAATGGCACTAAATGTTTTTGGTTTGTTTGTTAAATGTATATTTGTGGCAAACATCTGACTGATTCTTTTGTTCATTGCTCAGGTGGTGAAAGAGTCTACAAAGGAAAAGAACAGAGATGAGAAGAAAGATTGACATGGTCAAGGAGTGCCTGGCAGAGATTAGAGCGTGCAGATAAATAAATGCTTGAGTTATTAATTGTGTGTTGCAATTTTAAAGGGGCTCTAAGAGTAAAATTTAGGCGCACTTGTTGTTTACAGTGATGCTAGCATTGTAGTGAATAATCAGCAAATGTTTGACTCATTATTGTGTATATGATGGTGCTATTATTAACATATATGAGCATAACATGACTGCCTTATCTAAATAAATCATCTAAATAAAGTCACGCACACAAAAGCCTTGTTCAGACCGTCAGTCCAAATACGATTTCTATCCGATTGAAATCTGATCAGATTTAGCAAGTCTGAACAGCCAAAAACCGTTTCAAGGTACATTCATATGTGGTTTGGAATCCTGTTCAAAACATGCCAAAATTCGCTGTCGTTGTTGTAAAGTGTCAGATGAGCAGAAATGTTTAGAGACCAGCGGAGACGACAGCATGAAATAAAGCCGCTCATACCTGCCTCCTATGTTTCTGTCGTTGCCTCATCATAACGCAATAGTCCAGCGTCGGTGGCTACGCATAGTCATGATGTAAATAAGACAGCATCTGTATTGCAAACCCCTCCATGTTGTGGTTGTTGTTGTTTTCGACGTATACCTACGAACACAACATCATTGCCATAGAAACCAAAGCAGATATTCCGGAAAACAAAAAAGCACCATGGACACACAAATTGGATCTGAACTGATACACAGTGTGGACAGTAAAATTTTTAGATCAGATTCCAATCGGATACACAAATAATCGGATTTGGACTGACAGTCTGAACGAGGATTTAGAAACTCCAAAAACAATATTTCATGAATTCACGTCAATATAATCTTCAAATAAAAGTAAATGTAAACCGATTTGATTTGTTGTCTCTAATGGAGCATTTGAAAGTGAGATTTGACACGTGATAAGAGATATAAAACAAAATGCAGTGCTGTGGGTCCTCAGAAACACTGGATTAAGGCTGCCTTCGCATGCTATCAGAATTCCTAGGAAATTGGACATAAACGCCCTCTCACATCAGATGTACAGTTGCATGACAAAATATGGGAACCACTTTCAGAATCTGTGAAAATGTGAGTCATTTTTACAAAATAAGAGAGATCATACTAAATGCATGTTATTTTTTTGTTTAGTACTGTATAAAGATGTTTGCATAAATATCCAAACGACAAAAAATAGCTAAATTTATTAAAATAAACTTTTGGTGAAAACTTTTTGAATTTGGAATTCAAGGTAAATTGTACATAATTTGTCTTCCGAGAAACACGTAAGTATCTTTTGTTGCTTCCGAAGGGCAGTACTAAATGGAAAAAAGAAGATATTTCAACAAAATAAGGAAAATTTGGACAACATCATCCTGTTCAAAAGTTTTCACCCCCTGGCTCTTAATACATTGTGTTTCCTTCTGGAGCATCAGTGAATGTTTGAATGAATCTTTAATGTGACTCGGGAAGAACGAGTCGTCTCGGGGGGTGATTCGTTCAGTCGCGCATGTGTAATATTCTACAGGTTCTGTACTGCTAGTAGTAGTTCACCTGATGATTCAACTGATTAGTTCATCTCTTGAGTCTTTCGGGTTTTGAGTCGCTCCTTAATCACGTGACAGACCCATATGCTACCAATGCATTCTGAGCCGGGAAGAGAATTGATTACCGGTAGTTCTTTTTATGAGTCTTTCGGGTTTTTGAGTCCTTCCTTAATCCCGTGACAGACCCATACACATGTGACCCAAGCACATTATATTTATTAGTAAATAACATTAACTCTCCAGTTTTGTTTGAGTTTGTGTTACAACTGTTAAAGCTGAAGTTATCACCTTGATGTTTTAAACTAACATTAATAATTCATATTCAAAATGTTATTTGCTTTTAATTTATGTCATTTTTGAGCAATATATTAGACCAATATGTCAAGTCTGCCTAGGAAAAGCAATTATTATAACAGCAAACTCAAAATTGGAGTAAAAGTGAACAAACTAGGCTATAAA
The DNA here is from genome assembly GCF_024489055.1 of Chanodichthys erythropterus. Taxonomy (NCBI): domain Eukaryota; kingdom Metazoa; phylum Chordata; class Actinopteri; order Cypriniformes; family Xenocyprididae; genus Chanodichthys; species Chanodichthys erythropterus. The sequence continues at coordinate 32,618,459 of NC_090226.1, forward strand.
TACTTTGTATTGTAGGCTTGGATTATTATATTATTATATAGCCTAGTGTATATTTACAGATAGACAGTCAAAAAGATAAATTAATCAATATTTTATTTATAACAGAGCTTTTTTTTATTTATAATTACACACCACAGATCCTCAAGAAACGGTAACAAAAACAGTGACAGAAATGTCAGAAATAGTGCATGGGTCTGTCACATGATTAAGGAACGACTCAAAACCTGAAAGACTCATAAAAAGAACTAATTAATTCTCTTTCCGGCTCAGAATGCATTGGCTTAGTGTATGGGTCTGTCACATGATTAAGGAACGACTCAAAACCCGAAAGACTCATGAAATTAACTAATCAATTCTCTTACCAGCTCAGACTGCATTGGTTTAGCATGGGACTGCCTGTCACGTCATTAAGGAATGACTTAAACCCGAAGACTTGTCAGACAAGAGGTGAGGTGAGCTAAATCAGCTTGTCATAAACTGAAGACCCAGGTAATGAATGAATCATTTCTGAATCTTATAGCATTGTAGTTTTGTATTGTTTGTAGTGGGATCAACATTTGAAGTAACACGTAACATTTTAATTACATTTTGCTAAAATGAACGAAATGACTCGAAAAAAGATTTGTTCATTTTGTTGAACGAGACTCAAAAGTCTGAGTTGGTAAAATGATCCGAACTTCCCATCACTAGTAGAAAGACATTGTTTAAATAGTCTTGTGACTACAGTGGTTCAACCTTAATGTTTTGATTATATGTTGTGCGCAACAACTTTATTCAACAATCTCTTCTCTTCCCTGTCAGTCTGTGCCACTGACGCAGCGAATGCAGTGCAGCGCTTCCGTGTTTACATCAGAATGCCGACTCATTATTGGCCGGCTCCTGTGTCAGCTTCACACGTCTGCATCATGGTGCTCAAGTGAACAGCCTTGGCTAATACCGAGCTGGCATTCAGACATGAACACAGAAGCGCTGCACTGTTTTTGCACACAAAAAATATTCTTGTCACTTCACAACATTAAGGTTGAACCACTGTTGTCACATGGACTATTTAAACAATGTCTTTACTACTTTTCTGGAACTTGAATGTGGTAATTAATTATGATGCTTTTTTAGGGAATAAAAAAAACTTTGTGTTCTGAAGATGAATGAAGGTCTTATAGGTTTGGAACAACTTGGGAGTGAGTAAATAATGACAGAAATTTCATTTTATAGGTGAACTAACCCTTAAGATAAGATTTTCCCAATAAATAGGCAAGAATAAACCTGGTGTCCTCCTTGATTGCGGTTCTTTCCAATAACAAAACGCGACTTCAGAAGTGGGAACTGCTGCTTTATTGGACATTTATAAATCATACTTTTATTTCTTAGCTTTTGTTTTTGCATACTGCACAGCACTTTGGATCAATCTGTGTTGTTTAAATGTGCTTTATAAATGTTTTTGCTGTAATCATGACTTTAGAAGCGGGAAGTAGGACATTTCTGATAACGCATGAAGGCAGCATCATTGAGGTGTTTATTTTTATTTACTTTTTTGGATCCTAGAACAGGGTTGGGTATGGCTTGTTTCCAACACAGAATAATAATTTTTTTAAAGATAATTGCAACTTTTTTTCCTCACAAATGCAAGCTTACATCTAGCTTACACTTCTTTTCTCAGTATTGTGATATAAATTCGCAATTCCAATTCTGAGGAAAAAGTCTGCTCACAATTCTGATATTTTCTTGCAATTGTGAGTTTATATTCTGCAATTCTGCTTTTATAACTCACAGCTGGGAGTTTATACAAAATTATTATCTTTCTGAAAAAAAGTCAGTTATAGCGAAACAAAAAGTCAGAATTGTACCATATTAATGGCTTATTAAAATGTAATTCAGCATGAATTGTACAACAACAAGAGCAAGAACAACAGGTTTTCTTTCTATAACAATATGGTACACCTTGAAACTCTGCATTTAACCCATCCAAATTAGTGCACACACATTAGGAGTAGTGAGAAGTGAACACACACACACACACACACACACACACACACACACACACACACACACACACACACACACACACACACACACACACACACACACACACACACACACACACACACACACACACACACACACACACAGAGCAGTGGGCAGCCAGTGATAGGGGGTTAGGTGCCTTGCCTCACACACGTGTAGTTTGGGGCAGATCGGACATGATTTATGCAATTTAACATTGCCAAGGCCTTTTGATTATACTGACCAAATATGATGTTGATCTGGTTAAATCTCTATGAGGAGTTAATCACAGTGTAAAACATGTAATTTCCTGTTGCCCGCAGGTGGTGCTATGACTGTATCTGAATATTGTCATGTAGATGTCTTCAGGCCAGGACTGTAATAAAACAAGTGAAGTTTGGGGTAGATCAGACATTGTATGCCTGAGTTATAACAACTTCCTCTTTCATGGAGACACATCAAAATTTGTCGCCACGGACACGCCCTTCAGCAAAAAATCAAGATCTTCACAATTTAATGTAGCAAAATGGCAAAAACTGCAAAAACTTTGAAGAGAAAATTCAAAATATCTCATGTAGGGTTTTCAGATTTTGCATATTTTTTGTAGGTATTTGTTTACATCTGAATTTCATACCTGTACGTGAAACGGAGAGCAAATGGCACTTAATTGATTTTTTTTTAAGTGGTGCTATCGAGCTATAACACCTAATTCTGAAACCCATATCAGACAAAAACTTCTGATGTGTCTACAAAATATAATGAGTTTTTGAGCACGTTTAGGCCCTCAAAAATGCAATTGATATCAGAGAAGAAGAAGAATTAACCGAGCAATTACAATAGGGTCCTCACACCATCAGTGCTCGGGCCCTAAAAATTATTATTTTTTACATAAAAATAAAAATTCCTACATGTCATAAGAGATAGTCATTGCATGTATCAGAATTACCTATGTGCAGTAATGATGAAAGAAATTAGCTAATTAATTGACCAATTGTTGCAATACACACATGTATTTAAACTGATTCGTTGCTATGTAAATAGCAATCTGCCATGGCACAAGGTCACCTGGCTTTTAAAGGAAATAGGAGATGACACTCTGATTGGTTTATTGCGTTACACCCCAAAACACACCCATTATTCATTAAGAGACTAGGAATAACACTATTGGACCATGCGCCTTTCTGTCATCAAACTAGCAAGTGGATAAAAAGTAAGAATTAACTTTATTTATTTATTTATTTTTTATTCAGTGGTGGAAACAAGTTTCCATTACATTATGACAAGAATGTAGAGTTCAACAATCATATTTCTAAATCTAATCTAAAGTAATTTTTGCTCAGTATGGTTGAATAAGATCATTGAAGGTCAGCAGCAAAGACATTGGTTAAAGTGAGAACCCGTCTCCTTTTATCACGCCTCGTCTGTTTTCACTTGTTTCATGGTTTCCACTTTCTTTACAACCTTCTTTGGAGGCGGGCTGCATGGCATCAATGGAGATGTGATTTTTAAGTTCGCCTCACACAATTTACAATATTATTTACAATGTCACAATTTACAGTTTTACAGTATTTGATGAAAAAAGAACAGGGTATGTAGTGCCAGTTCTCTGTGTCACTTACTATTGTAAGGACTGAGGATGAACCAAACAAATGAATCATTCAGATGATTCTTTCAAAACATAATTCCAGAAACCCAAACTCAGAGAATCTAATTTTCGGCTCCAGTTCGTCTACAGAACTAGTCTTTTATGACACCCATGCTTATATGACAAACTCAAGCTATTTGTGATAAACCAAATGGTCACCAAGAAGATAAAGTCTTTGATCTCCATATCAAAAGAGACTTTTGCAGAACTGTTCTGTTTCTCTGAGTGACCTAACTTTACAGAAAAACCAACAAAGACTGTTTTACAACTAAAACTGCATTGAATTGTTCCAAACAATTTGAATTTCAACTGCATACATTTTTTATCATGTCCACACATACTATGTAACCAGTTATGCTTTAGAACACCCACAATTAATGTAAATGTGATAACTTTTGACTGATTGATTGAAAGTATGCCTTAATTGGAATGAATTTAAATCTCTAATGTATGTCTAAATCATGGCTTGAATGAAATGTGTAAAATGTATCGTATTCCATTTAAAGGTGCCCTAGAACCCTTTTTACATATTACAAGATGTAATAGAAGTCTGAGGTGTCCTCTGAATGTGTCTGTGAAGTTTCAGCTCAAAATACCCCATAGATTTTTTATTATTAAATTTTTTAACTGCCTATTTTGGGGCATCATTAAAAATGCACCATTTTAGTGCGTGTCCCCTTTAAATGCTCGCGCTCCCCAACCCCCAGCTTGTGACTCTATAATACATTGCATTAACAAAGTTCACACAGCTAATATAACCCTCAAAATGGATCTTTACAAAGAGTTCGTTATCCGATCATGTAAGTATAGTATTTATTTGGATGTTTACATTTGATTCTGAATGAGTTTTATAGTATGCTATGTGGCTAAAGCTAACGTTACACACTGATTTATAAAGAATGAACTTGTGTTTATGAATTATACAGATTGCAAGTGTTTAATAATGAAAATAATAATGGCTCTTGTCTCCGTGAACACAGTAAGAAACAATGGTAATTAAAACATTTAACATTAAACAGTACATTAGCAACATGCTAACGAAAAATTTAGAAAGACAGTTTACAAATATCACTAAAAAAATAATGATATCATGGATCATGTCAGTTATTATCGTTCCATCTGCCATTTTTTGCTGTTGTCCTTGATTGCTTTCCTGTATAAAGTCTGTTGATTCAGCTGTGCAGATCAAGACGTTAATACTGGCTTGTCTAATGCCTTGAACATGGGCTGGCATATGCAAATATTTGGGGCGTACATATTAATGATCCCGACTGTTGCATCACAGTCTGTGTTATGTTGAGATTCGCCTGTTCTTCAGAGGTCTTTTTGCACAAATCAAATAAGAAGGAGGAAAGAATGGTGTTTGAGACTCACTGTATGTCATTTCCATGTACAGAACTCTAATTATTTAACGATGCCGACGTAAATTCAATTTTCAATTCTAGGGCACCTTTAATAGAAATTATGTCTAAAGCGGTACTCTCTGCTAAAGCAGAGACCTGGGGCCTGTACCATGAAGCTGGATTAGCTGGCTAGCCAGGTAAGTTTCAAATTAGTTTGTGTCAATCCTGGGTTTTAACAATGAAATTGTCTGGTTTTAATGATAAAATAATTTATATGTAATTATATGATCTATATTTTTATTAATCCATTACACACATGCAAGTTTAGTGTAACAGTAGTTATTAAGCACTTTGTTTCAATGAATATTAATATATATAGATCATATTTAATATAGGCCTAAATAAGGAGTAAATATACTCTTTAAAAATTACTACATGTGACTTTGTATGTTTAAGTCTCTTTTGCTATATTTTATCAACTATATAAACTAACTTCACAACTTTCACTTGCACTGATAGAGAAAGATCATTTCTTTTATTTGTCCTCTTTCACAGACAAGTATTTTCCATTAGTGTAAATGCATTTAAATTCTTCATTTTCAGCGAAAGAGTTTTGAATCACGCTGGCTCTCTCGCGAGAAGTGAATCACAGTTTATTTCTGTTGCAAGGCATGTGATTGGCTGTTTGCCACCGATGTCATGGATTCATGTGCACGCGCTCCAAAAACTCAGGATCAAAGGCTGAGTTGACAGAGAAAGTTGATGATCAGCATCATGGTACCAACAAAGCCGGATTGGAGTGGTTTGGTTTTGTCAACTCGAAACTAACCCTATAACCCTGAGTTTGTTCATCTACCATCACGGTACAGGCCCCGGGTGTAAACTCACCGCTGGATGCTGTTCTACCTGAAGTTGAACATTGTTAAACTCACCGCTGGATGCTGTTGTCTGTGAACGCTCCCCCTTTTTCTCAGAGGACACTTTGATATCAGACTGCGAGGGATTTCTTAACATTAAAAACCAGTTGGGTGGCCAGATAAAGATGATATGGGGGCCGCCATTTGACCAGCCTCGGCATAGATCATTTATTGAAGCCTATTCCTATCTATTCTTATTTACTGTAGTCTCGACCCATCCACAGCAGACAACGGGCTGTGGTATGCTTACCCAAGATGTCAAAAAGAAAAGAAAAAAGGAGAGAAAAGCTCTTGGTGATAAGGTATGTTTGGTGTACTGTATTTCACAGCATCCATCTATCTCTGTCAACTACATTAGATAATAAATCTCATTAAAGTAAATCTCATTCCCTTGCAAAAACTATTTCTTTGCACATAGGGATAGGGATGGGCAATTAAATTAAAAACTTTCCAGATAGCATTTATATTTGGGCCTCATCATGGCACATATGGCTCAGTTCTGGAAGCGGTAAAGGTCATATGGGCCGTATCTGGCCCACACACATAAAGCCGGTTTTAGTGTGAGACTTGCTGTGTATGGCCCAGATGTGGCCCATGTGACCTATATACAGTATATATATATATATATATATATATATATATATATATATATATATATATATATATATATATATATAGAGAGAGAGAGAGAGAGAGAGAGAGAGAGAGAGAGAGAGAGAGAGAGAGAGATACAGGTGCTGGTCATATAATTAGAATATCATCAAAAAGTTGATTTATTTCATTAATTCCATTCAAAAAGTAAAACTTATATATTATATTCATTCATTTTTGATGATTATAACTGACAACTAAGGAAAATCCCAAATTCAGTATCTCAGAAAATTGTGAAAAGGTTCAATATCTCAGACAGCTGGTGCCACACTCTAATCAGCTAATTAACTCAAAACACCTGCAAAGGCCTTTAAATGGTCTCTCAGTCTAGTTCTGTAGGCTACACAATCATGGGGAAGACTGCTGACTTGACAGTTGTCCAAAAGACGACCATTGACACCTTGCACAAGAAAGGCAAGACACAAAAGGTCTTTGAGAGGCTGGCTGTTCACAGAGCTCTGTGTCCAAGCACATTAATAGAGAGGCGAAGGGAAGGAAAAGATGTGGTAGAAAAATGTGTACAAGCAATATGGATAACCGCACCCTGGAGAGGATTGTGAAACAAAACCCATTCAAAAATGTGGGGGAGATTCACAAAGAGTGGACTGCAGCTGGAGTCAGTGCTTCAAGAACCACTACGCACAGATGTATGCAAGACATGGGTTTCAGCTGGTTTAAGGACCATGGTATCCCTGTTCTTAATTGGCCAGCAAACTCGCCTGACCTTAACCCCATAGAAAATCTATGGGGTATTGTGAAGAGGAAGATGCAATATGCCAGACCCAACAATGCAGAAGAGCTGAAGGCCACTATCAGAGCAACCTGGGCTCTCATAACACCTGAGCAGTGCCACAGACTGATCGACTCCATGCCAAGCCGCATTGCTGCAGTAATTCAGGCAAAAGGAGCCCCAACTAAGTACTGAGTGCTGTACATGTTCATACTTTTCATGTTCATACTTTTCAGTCGGCCAAGACTTCAAAAAATCCTTTCTTTTTATTGGTCTTAAGTAATATTCTAATTTTCTGAGATACTGAATTTGGGATTTTCCTTAGTTGTTAGTTATAATCATCAAAATTAAAAGAAATAAACATTTGAAATATATCAGTCTGTGTGTAATGAATTAATATAATATACAAGTTTCACTTTTTGAATGGAATTAGTGAAATAAATCAACTTTTTGATGATATTCTAATTATATGACCAGTGCTGGGCATATGAAGTTTTTAATACTAGAAACTATATATTATTAATTTCAACAGTACAAACATTTTATCCAGTTCTTTATTGGATACATTTGCAGGTTTTGAGGAAATCTGAACCTGTTAAGAAGCTGATTTACATGTTTAAAATCACATTTATTTTTAGTAGGTCTCAAAATATTCAGCTCTAATTTTTTGGCAATTGCTCCTCTATATTATTATTTATATTTACCAACAGATAAAACACTACATTAAGAACAACAAGACCACTCTTTGAACAACATTGATTATGAACTTTTTTTTTTTTTGAAAATCAGAAGCTTTCCATGTGTAAATGTTGAGGGTCAAGGGTGTACATTTGTCTATTATGAATTGATCATTTGAGTTCAAACCATTTATCACATTATATTTGTATACTAAAGCTCAAATAAAAAGAAAAAAAAAAGAAAAAGCATGTGATGCCAAAATATATTGTGTACTGCGCTTTATCCGACCATAGACCTCTTCCGTCCTCTCAACCGAACCTCGTCCAGTTTCTTGATGACTGCCGAGGACTTTTTAGATGAAGCCGTGTAACTTTTCAGAAGTCTCTCAAACAAAGTCTCCGTTTTGGGGTGAGTGCTGAGAAATGCTTTCTCCAACACATACAGGTCAACTCCTTTATCTTCTGCAAGCGCAGAAATGTAACTCAAGCCAAAGTCAATCAGAACCAGGTGAATACGTTGCTGGTCAGCTCCGGTGACCAGAAGCATGTTGGAGGTGGTGAGATCACCATGGATTACGTCTTCATCATGCATCTGAGCCAGGACTTCACCGATCTTGTCCGCTAGAGCCTGGAGGCGCTGTGGGTTTTGTTCTGATGCAATGTGGTCTCTGACCGACACAGAGTGAATAATATCCTCCAGGAAAATACAATGCGTGGTGTAGTCAACGAAATACACAACAGGTGCGTTGATACCTGGGACAAAGGAAACAAACAAGTCGATCAGAGTAGATGTAATTAATGTATATCACATCTTATTGTTTAACTGCTCAAATACACACACTGTGAATGTAATCAGGTGGGGACAAAAGTATGTGTCAGTATATTGGATCTGTGCATTAGCTCTTAAAGTGACAGCAGCCTAAAAAACCTGCTGCTGTCAATATTGTTAATTAATCACCAATTGCTCATGACTTGAGTGCATTTTGTGACTTTAATAAGAATTATTGTATATTTAATTTATACAGTGGAGAATATGCACTCTTTTAGTTTACTGTTGATTACTGTGATCAATTCTGTAGTATCTTATGTTAGAACTTGTTAAAACTTAAAGCACTATTTATTTAATTTTTATTTGTTTTATTGTATTTTTGTCCTATTGTATCAAAATTGGTAGAAAAATATGAAAAATTATGGGTATTGTTAACCATTTCCAGCAAAAAACAATTATATTGGAATATAAATGGTTTGGAGTAAATAAAATTGCCTACATTATGATAAAATTTGGGTCACATCAGTCACCCGATTTTTTTTGTTTTTGCACACAAAAAGTATTCTCGTCGCTTCATAGAATTAAGGTCGAACCACTGTAGTCACATCAACTATTTTAACACATTTACTACATTTCTGGACATTTCAAGTGCTAATTTTGTTGCTTTCAATGGAGGATAAAAAAACCTCTTGGATTTAATTGAAGTATCTTCATTTGTGTTCCGAAGATGAACGAAGGTGGAATAACATGAGGGCGAGTAATAAATTACATTATTTTCATTTTTGGGAGAACTAATCCTTTAAAACAAGGTATTGGTTTAAAACCAAAACTAGACAAAATCCAGACAGATAATTGAAGACCCGCTACTTTAATGAACGTAGACTATAAGATCTAAACGTTAGCATATGCAAAGATTGCAAACAGATTAAAAAGTTGATATCAATAAACTTCTGGCATTGAAATATCAAGAAGGGTCAAAAGGTGATTCAATTACAGATAGAGAGAGACAGGACAGAATATGAGCGAGAGGGACATTTGAAGAAAGACCGTAGAAAGGGAGATGGCTGAGAGACATTACAAAAGAGAAATGGTCAGAGGAATATCATGTTAATATCGTAAAAGCTTTCCAGCGCTGGAAAGACTGAATCGGGAAGGCCTGAAAATGGACGCCGAGGTTGCGTTGTTTCTGCTCCATATGCGAGTAACACTGGTTATGCTCGGTTTCACAGAACCAAGATATGCTGTTGTAATATTAGCTATAGTAGGGGTGTCAAACATACGGCCCGAGGGCCGAATATGGCCCACAAAGGTGTCCAAGCTGGCCCGTGGGAAGATTTGATCTATAATAATAATAATAATAATAATAATAATAAATAGAGATGAACTACTCCACTGGTCATAAATCCAAACATTTTTTAGTTTTATTTTGGTCAATCTTTATTTCCGGGCTGGCAAACAAAGTGCTTTGTAATAATTTCCCAAAAATTAATTTGTGTGGAAATATTTACGATGTCTGTAAACAGGACGTTAACACAGGCACACACTGAACATGAACACAAAGAGGAGAACAGACGTGCTAACAGAGAAAATGCTGCACCATGCAGAAGCTCACTGTTCGCCAAAAACAGGAAGAATAATATACAAATTAAATTGGGGTTGATATGAATGTATCTCTGAAGGGAACTGTCTTCAGAAAAGTTTTGATGGCTTTTCCTCTATTTATAAATGCAGCGCTGCTTTGTGTATAGCTGTAACCATAGAAACGCTATATCACTGCTGCTCCGTAAGTGCCACCTACGGAATTTGCCTTTTCATTCAGTCCGTCAGCTGATTTTGTTTTCTGCAAGTGTCTTATGTAGCATAATTTCACAAAGCTAAAGTCAGACCATGCCGTTTTTGCCGTTAATCTTGAAATTATACAGTAATTTAAATTAAAAACAACTGCTCGTGCTCATATGCATAACATCTTTGTTGGAATTGTGATAAAAAAAAGCAGTGTTTGCTTCTAATATCAAAGTGCTATTTTTTGAACAAATAAACAACAAACAAATTTGCTTTATTAAACCTGCAACTAGTATCAGAATCGCCCAATTTGCTTCTAAAAACAAAAATTGTAATTAGCCATGAAAAATCAAAATAGGTGCATCACTAATAAAAAAAAAACATTACATAAAGCATAAAAATTTAATAGTTTTTTCGCTGTAAAAACAAATGCAGTTTTGATGAGCAGTGTAATATTTTTCTTGCAAATTAATTTGCTGTTTATATGGTTAATCTTAATGCAACTACGCAAATTTCTTTTTTTTTTTTATTAATTCGGCCAGCACATGGTAATTTTTTCCAATCCAGCCCTCAACCTAAAATGAGTTTGACACCCCTGACCTACAGTAACAGGACAGTTTTGAGTGTCATTGTTTGTCTGGAACCAATTCTAGCTTCTATATACTTGCGTTCTATAGGTTAATTTTTTGTTCTTCCTTGTCATTTGCTTCTTTATCTACACATTATTTTGCTTCACTTCAGATAATTTTGTGGGGAGAGCAATGAAGGTCGTTTGTTTGGGTTGACTTCAAATATGAACAGTGTCTCTCAGAAATTGCTTACTGCACCTTTAATGAATTACAACATTTGTATATGCTTTTATTTTGGAGTGTTTTCAAAATACAATCAAATCACATTATTTATAGCATCAAGTAATATGCATAACAGTACACAGAGCTGTACCTTTGTCTTTTTGTCTGATATTTTTAATACCTTCAAATGCTTTAGCTAAGACTTTTTTTAAAACCCTGATTAAAATAAAAAAAGATTGAATTAAATATACATTTTATATACTCGCTCGCACAGGACCTGTAGTGCGCGATAAACCCACAGGATCAGGTGTAGTGCGCTCACCTGCTCTCCTGCAGCGCAGTATGGATCGCACCTCCTGCGTGGTTCTGCGGCGCGTCAGCTTCTCATCAACTTCAGGATGGCGATATAATTTTGGGAATCTCTCTTTAATAATGACGGACCGCCCCAAAAACGTACCTCGATAGACACGAGCTTCAGCGCCTTGTTTAATCAACTGTGCGTCTTTTAAATACGACGGGACACTCGCTTTTAGTGAGTTTGACTGAGCCATGATCCAAACCAACCCCTGACATGCAGCCATGCGCTCTCTGCTTCCGGAAATAAACACTCTTCTTCTTTTATAGGGCACACAAGCGCATAGCGCCACCTATCGTACCGTCATGAATGTGCATACCTATCAATATTTTGGGAACATTTGTAAAAAAAAAAAAAAAAAAAAAAACAACCGTAAAATTAACATTCAACTAAAACGTTTCAGGAAAAAAAGTTCCACAAACAATAACGTAAGCTGGGTTCTCTCCACATCTGTACATATAAAAACTAAATATTCCAGTATTTCACTCACATGACAGGCATTCAATTTTGACGTTTTAAATGTTCTGAGAACATTCAGACATTTAGTAATAAAGTAATGGAAACATTATCAAATTGTTCTTAGGACATTTTTTATTAAATTATATAACATTTATGGTGATTATATTATATTATAACATTATACTATACTATACTATTGTATTATATTATATTATATTATATTATATTATATTATATTATATTATATTATATTATATTATATTATATTATATTAATGAGGTGTTGGGAGCAAAAGGGAGAAAAGGCCAACATTACTATGATTTTAAGTTTAATGGTATCAGAACATCTTCATGGTCTTTATAGTGATTATATTATATTATATTATAACATTATGCTATTATATTATATTATATTATATTATATTATATTATATTATATTATATTATATTATATTATATTATATTATATTATATTATATTATATTATATTATATTATATTAATGAGGTGTTGGTAGCAAAAAGGAGAAAAGGCCAACATTACTATGACTAAGTTTAATGGTATCAGAACATCTTCATGGTCTTTATAGTGATTATATTATAACATTATACTATACTACAGGCTACTATACTATACTATTATGTTATATTATATTATATTATTTTATATTATATTAATGAGGTGTTGGTAGCAAAAAGGAGAAAAGGCCAACATTACTATGATTTTAAGTTTAATGGTATCAGAACATCTTCATGGTCTTTATAGTGATTATATTATATTATATTATAACATTATATTATATTATATTAATGAGGTGTTGGTAGCAAAAAGGAGAAAAGGCCAACATTACTATGACTAAGTTTAATGGTATCAGAACATCTTCATGGTCTTTATAGTGATTATATTATAACATTATACTATACTACAGGCTACTATACTATACTATTATGTTATATTATATTATATTATATTATATTATATTATATTAATGAGGTGTTGGGAGCAAAAGGGAGAAAAGGCCAACATTACTATGATTTTAAGTTTAATGGTATCAGAACATCTTCATGGTCTTTATAGTGATTATATTATATTATATTATAACATTATGCTATTATATTATATTATATTATATTATATTATATTATATTATATTATATTATATTATATTATATTATATTAATGAGGTGTTGGTAGCAAAAAGGAGAAAAGGCCAACATTACTATGACTAAGTTTAATGGTATCAGAACATCTTCATGGTCTTTATAGTGATTATATTATAACATTATACTATACTACAGGCTACTATACTATACTATTATGTTATATTATATTATATTATTTTATATTATATTAATGAGGTGTTGGTAACAAAAGGGGAAAAAAGGCCAACATTACTATTACTTTAAGTTTAATGGTATTAGAACGTCTTTATGGTTATATTATATTATTAATGAGGTGTTGGTAAAAAAAAAAGCGAGAACATTACTATTACTTTAAGTTTAATGGTGTCAAAATGTCTTTATGGTCTCGAGGCTCAGTGAATCGTAGGGTGTTTAAGGAAGAGTTCAGCCTCCTGCCACGTAGCCGCGACTTCCTTGGATGTACAGACTTACGGGAAAGAAATTTTCAAGGAACTTTCCAAGAGCAAAAGGCAGATGAAAAACTGCAATGCAGATGCAACAGTAGCGTTTCAATTTTAAACAAAATCTATATGAACCGCGTAAAATCAATGTACGCCAGTTTATATCGGGATAAAACATCTCACGTGAGGGATGTTAACCGGTCAGAGGTGAGAATGCGGGTTAGCGGGAGCTGCTTTTGTTGTTTAAGTAACTGTTGGAAGCTAATAAACGGTGGAAGCTCTGTTTTTAAGCTTGTGTCCTGAAGGAAAAAGTGTCTTGCAGATGTATTTTTAACTCCGTTTGACAGTGGCTTGCTTCATAAAACTTTAGTCACACGTGGACTCTACAGGCTAAATGAGTTTCGAAGTTCTTTGAGAACAGGATTCCTGACAGAAACATCAGCTGCGTGTTATTTACAGCTCATCAGAAACACGTTCAAGAGATCTCTCTTTTGATTAATTCAATAGCGCCCTCACGAGAGTCGTCATGGTGACAGCGTTCTGAAAGAAGCGTGATTAGAACGACTACAATAACAGATCGTCCTTCAGAACTCACAGTTCTCATGTAACATGTCTACGCTTTGGTTTTGAATATAGGTTATGTTCCCGAACGAGACAGACCTGCTGCGTATTTGATGATCCAGCATCTTTAAAATCGGATAAAAATGGGTGAGTGTTAGACCTGTTCAATGTTTGTTTTAGTTTTACAACATCATTTTATAGTAGAATAAAAATGTAGCATATAATTGATTATGTGGTTATGTCTGTAGCAAACAAATATGACAGGTTTTTATTAAAGTTATGTGTTTGTGAAGTGTTTGAAGCCTGTTATGGAAAAGTTATGTATCCTGCAGAGAGACATGCTATAGCCTACTTACTTAACAAGGCTACTTAAAACAATATATTGTTGTATAATTGTTATAATATATATTTTTTGACAGGTCAAAGTTTAAGACCTCATGTTTTTAATTTCCTTTAATGTAAGATGAAAGGAGACTTTCTGAAATATGACTTTTTCTCCTTTTAAACCATTTGTAAACATGATTTTAAGTTGACGGTGTCCTGAAAATCTGACCTATCTCTCAGGATGATCTACCTATACAAGTTAGGCTTGTAGGTTAGTTGGCAGCAGCACATCCTGACTTGCTACATACTGTACATTTAACAAATTTTTGTGGTTGTTGCGGTGGTGATATATCAAATGTAAATGTATGTCCCTGTTACACTTAATGTTACACTCAATTTTCCTGGTTAATCAAACATTACATAAAAAAGAGAGACCAAATACAATTCTATTTTATATTTTTACACTATGTAATATTCTAATTATTAAAACTAAGATAGGGTACAACGGGGCTAAAGGCACACCTTAAGAAAAATTGTGCTTTTCAATACTCTCAAAGTATATGACTGCAGGAAAAATATATATGTTTGTATTGGACATTGATGAAGCAACATATTTTGTGTGAAAAAAAAAATCATAAAGTGGTTAATTTTGTTTAAAAATCTTATAATTGTATGAGGTGGTGAGGGGGCCTTTTACCCCACACATGCCCTTGGGTTGTAGTACATGTTAATTTTACAGTAAAAAAAGGAAGAATTTTACTGCAAAAAATATGGTAGCAACATTTTAAGTTTTACTTTTTTAACTTAAATTTACAGTGAAAAAACATATTTAATTAACTGATATGTTAGTATACCAACCTACTGAAGTACTAAAATCTGTTTTGTACCTTTAATACAATGATAGCCATCATAAAAACACAGTAAAAAGAAAACCACATGTAGAATCAAAGGTCGTCATCACAAGTAGCTTTTCCATGTGCTGAAGTACTAATACTAATGTATAGTGTCATGCACACAAATACAAAACACCATCATCATAACACGCATGACTAAAATAATGCAATAAACATTAATTTAACAGCACAAGATGTACCATAAAACAATATGGAAGCTTGTTTCCACCATGGAATAAAACAATTTAAAAGATAATTGCACTTTTTTTCTCACAATTCTGACTTGTTCCTCAGAATTACATGACGTAAACTCACAATTGCGAGTTATAAAATCAGAATTGTGTGATATAAAGTCAGAATTGCGAGATATAAAGTCAGAATTGCGAGTTATAAAGTCAGAATTGCGAGTTATAAAGTTGGAATTGCGAGTTATAAAGTCGGAATTGCGAGTTATAAAGTCAGAATTGCGAGTTATAAAGTCAGAATTGCGAGTTATAAAATCAGAATTGCGAGATATAAAGTCAGAATTGCGAGTTATAAAGTCGGAATTGCGAGTTATAAAGTCGGAATTGCGAGTTATAAAGTCGGAATTGCGAGTTATAAAGTCGGAATTGCGAGTTATAAAGTCGGAATTGCGAGTTATAAAGTCAGAATTGCGAGTTATAAAGTCAGTTATAAAATCTTGCAATTCTGAAAAAAGTTGCAATTACCTTAATTTCTTATTCTCTGCTGGAAACAAGCTTCTATGTTAATTCACATAACTGATAGTTTCTTTTCTTTTTTTTCGTATTTCAGTGGGAAAAAAAAATCAAATGTGGTGTCACTTCTTTTTCACTTCCAATATCTGTAAATGTAACAGTATTTTACTACATCTATTATGGAGTTTCACAGTGTCCTGGTTTTCCCTATATGACCTGTTCATCCCAGCTGCAAAGTTCATTTCTGTCTTATTTCTGTAGCATTTTCTCTTTTCTAGGTTGTTCTGTCCTGGTTCTCACTATCATCGCGTCCACTCTTGGCGGCCTAGTGTTCGGCTATGAGCTGGGAATAATATCCGGCGCTCTGCCGCAGCTCCAAGCTCACTTCTATCTGGGTTGCGTCTGGCAGGAAGCTGTGGTTAGCGCTCTTCTGATCGGATCATTGTTAGCGTCT
The DNA here is from genome assembly GCF_024489055.1 of Chanodichthys erythropterus. Classification (NCBI taxonomy): domain Eukaryota; kingdom Metazoa; phylum Chordata; class Actinopteri; order Cypriniformes; family Xenocyprididae; genus Chanodichthys; species Chanodichthys erythropterus. The sequence goes on from NC_090226.1 coordinate 32,635,089, forward strand.
GTGATTGGTGGCTGGCTGATTGATCGTCATGGCAGGAGAGCGTCCATTTTACTGAGTAATCTCCTCATTCTGGGAGGCACCATTATCCTAACTGCAAGCATGTCTTTTTTGACACTGGTGGTTGGTAGAGGTGTCATTGGTTTTGCAATGAGCATTTCCTCCATGAGCTGCTGCATCTTTGTCTCTGAGATGGTCGCTCCCAGTCGCAGAGGGTTGATGGTGACCCTGTATGAAGTTGGAATTACTGTTGGGATCTTGCTGGCTTATGCGGTCAACTACATCTTATCTGGTGTCCAAGCAGGATGGAGGTACATGTTTGGATTTGCTATTGTACCGTCCCTCGTGCAGTTGGTGTCCATTGGGTTTCTACCTCAGCAGACCTCTGAAGGCCTCATAACAGAAGATGATAACCAGCAGTCTGACAGATTAGCAGGGGAAACGTTGAATCGCCACCAAGCAGAACATGTGAAATATAGCATCTTTGACCTTTTCAGAACCAAAGACAACATGCGCAGAAGGACTGCCATTGGCCTCGGGCTGGTGCTCGGTCAACAATTCACAGGCCAGCCGAACGTCCTCTTCTACGCTTCCACCATCCTTTTCTCAGTGGGATTTCAGAGCAATGCGTCTGCAGTTCTTGCATCAGTGGGTCTGGGTTTAGTCAAAGTCATTGCTACTCTACTGGCAATGGTATGTTCAGACAAGGTTGGCCGAAGGTCACTTCTGATTGGTGGATGCACTGTGCTGGCTGTAGGATTGATACTTACTGGTTTCTTGTGTGGACAGTCAGTGATTGATACGACAAAACAATGCACTTCATTGGAGCCACATGTAAATCTGACCTCACCAGCTGAAAATCAAGAAAACATGGGCAACAACTCTGTAAATCAAAGCACTCCATTTATTGGAAATGAAACACATGATGCTCATGGACTTTCAAATAAATTCTCACACTCCGAGGATATGTATAAGTGGATAATTTTCATCTGCATGATGGCTGTTGTGAGTGCTTTCTCAGTGAGCTTTGGCCCAAGTAAGTTGCCTTTTAGTTTACATTTTCTGTAGTTAAAGATACAGTGTCACTGGCGGCACCAAACAAAATTTGCTGTCAGATTGTTTGAGTATAGAGTGGTGCAGGTATGACGCCACTTTGTAGTCCAAAGCACGGAAACGAGTTAGCATTTTAGCACTTCCGGTTCCATCGTCCCGAAGTCAATGGATTTTTTTAAATGGGATATTGGTTAAATGGATGAAATAAGGTCTGTGGTCGATGCAAGCTCAACTCGTGATTTCTTTTTAAGCTGTTACATGTCTTGAAAAGATGATTGCTAACAAGTGGCTAAATGAGACTACAGAGGCTGTTGGTGACATTAAACGTCATCACACCAAACAGGTAGTCCGTTTTTACAGCCTCATTATGCTTATAATCATGCTCTTATAAACTAAATCTAACTCAAACTTTCAGGAAAAAATGTTTTTAGATAAAAACTGAAAGAGTTGTCAGAAGCTTAGTGGTGGTGACATTAAAGTGACTTCTGATGACTGCATTTAGGCTTCAGAATTCATAAAAGTTGTTCATCTGTGAAATTTTTTGATGGACAAAACGTGCAAGCACTGTAGGGGGTGATGGGGGTATTTCCCCCCTTCTGGTTTATGTATTCCTGTCTCTGCTGAAATATTTTTATAAAAAAAATTATATAAAATATATATATATAAAAAAACTATTACTTTATTATAGCTTAAATAAAGCGCAAAAAAACTATGAGCATGCAACATCGTTGTTCTGTTGTAAATTAACTAAATTACCAAACATGCGATTAAAGCTGTCTCAAAACTGTGCATGTATCTATTTGTTGACATGGCTTTAAAGCTATTGTTATCCAATTTGTTGGCCTTAAAACGTCTTAAAATGCACATATGTACACCAGGGAAATCAAAATTTTCAAGGGGGATCATGCCCCCGAACCCTCTAGCAAACTACATTTTGTGATCTCGGTAATTATGAAAACCCTGTATGGCCCATTCTATCAAACAAAACATAAGGTAAACGTGCATTTCTCCATATATAAAGGTTTGTATGTGCATGCACAGCTGTGATAATAAATATGACCAAACGCGATTGATTGTAGAGGTTTACGTCTCGTTATTCTATTCAAAAAGTACATTGATTTTGCATGATTTTGCATTCCTATCAGAAATTAAGAATTTTTAGTTTCATTGTAAATAGTGGTGCAAATATCGAAGCTATCTAATCTATTTAAAAGGCTACCTCAAATCTCAAGGTTAAATCAGAAGATTTTTTGTTGATCACAGAGCTTGTTTTTTTTTTGTGATAATCCGAAAGCCAATGGGAAAATCCCATTGGGTTTTTGTCGAGGGAACCAGCGTGATTCTAACTGCTGATTGGCCTACAAAGTGACATCATAATTCAACATAATTTTAACTCCAATGTGTTTTGGTAGGTGATACCTGTTTGTCCGAACAGTGACAGATAGGGGAAGTGTTATATATTTAGCTGTTTGGTGCCGCTATTTGTGCAGAAATGACTTCAAATCTGATGCTGCACAATAGCTATTTATAATGCTCTGAAACTGTGTATGTGGTTCACAGTGACATGGCTTGTGCTAAGTGAGATATTTCCAAAGGAAGTCAGAGGAAGAGCCTACTCATTCATCAACTGCTTCAATGTGGGGGCCAACCTCATAGTTACTTTTTCTTTCTTGAGTATAATAGGTATGCACAACAACGAAGACCAAACATATGAAATATGACATGTATTTGTAAAGTATTTTCATAATTTTCCCACAACTTTAATCTTTCCCTCAGATGTGATAGGTCTGTCTGGAATATTCTTTGTGTATGGAGTTATTGGAATGGCAGCAGTTGTATTCATCTACCTTGTGCTACCAGAGACCAAAGGAAAATCTCTTCATAAAATTGACAGAGAGCTCTCTCAGACACGGTAAGAGAACATATTCGGGTTTAAGTATATTTATATAAAAACGAGTTCTGGTGCAACTATAAAAGATAATAAATCTGTGCTAGTTGTGCATCTATAAATGAGTGGTTGACTCAATCGCCAATGCCAATATTTGGCATTTTTTAATTATATAAGTTTTTCTCTTTGGCCGAGGTGTCGTAAGCAAGACTTTTATTTTGACGCGCCTGGGCACACCATTATCTCATAACATTCAATCAATGCAATACTCAAAATATGTTCTTTCTTTTAGATTTTTTCACAGAGAAGAAGTCTGCAATATTTTCCAAAGAAGGCATTTCTCTCCAGGTTATCAGAGAGTTCAGTTGACGAGTACAACAACATGACATGAGGTGGAAAGTTATGAAATTCTGTTCACTGGATGATATTAAATGTATTGCTCAGCGTTTTAATGATAATTAATAGCTTTACCTTTTGTAGTAACTATTGTACTTTGGTTCACATGTTAGCAATTAGTGATGAATCTTTGTGAAATCACAAAATACTTTTGTAATTATAATCTTAAATAAAGATAAATGACCCCTACTATTTGAATGCTTTCATAGTTTTGACAACATTTTTGTTTTAGAGAACAGGATGTAAAGTTTAAAGAACACGTTAAAATGAAATATATATTTAACTTATTATTTATATTATTATTTAATGAATTATTTAAACTGATTATGTGTGATGATCTGTGGAATTGCACACAGGATAAAGAAAACATTTACAGAGATATAGGGACATCTACTTTAATATTTCATGTATATTTGTGTTGCCAATAAATTTAGTTTTTGAAATGTATATATTCACTTTATATATGAAGTTCAATGAGAAAATCAAATGTGATATGTGCTTAGAAGAAACAGTAAAATAGGGCCCAATGTACTGTGTTAATATGAAGGAATTTTCCATATTGATTTGAAGAGTGTTTTCTCCGTAATGATCTGGGAAAAATTACCATTTTTTTTTTCTATAGATTTTTTTTTCTCATTGTATAAAAGTTGTCAATAAATAAATAAATCTCTCTAATTAAATATGATATCTTTATATGGCAACACGATCATCACTTTGTCTGAAATTTAACAGAATGAAACAATTCAACATTCATTCATTTGGCACTTTCATCGCAATCAAGGTATTGTTTCATTAGTTCATACATTGACCTTGCCAAACTTTTATTACTTGAAATAACATTAACAATGTACTGTAAGTGGTTGCCAAGGCAGTGTTTCTCATTTTCAACTAAAACTTAAAAACAATGTAACATAAAAAAATGAAAATGAAGTGAAAATGAATGGTCCGATCTGCACAAAAATTAGCGTGCTTCTTTAGATCATAGTCATATCCTGCATGTGCTCACATATTTTCATGAAATTTGTGAGTTTTCTTTGAAGTTTTATAGGCTTTTGGATATATTTAGCCACACCACTGGTTTCGTTCCGATCGGTTGAAAAACCTAGGACTAGTTTGCAAAAGTAGTTTTTTCAAATATTCGCAGCAATGGTTCTTGAGGCAAAGTTGTTCAGAAAATGGAGATCTATCCAATAATATGAATATTGTGTGGATTTGTGAAACACCACGCGATTACTGAGGTGTAAAAACTCATTAGTGGAAAAACTAGTGGCCGATTTCTTTCAAAATTCTTTCAGACCTCTAGGCCCATGAGTTGAACATGCCCACCGAGTTGCGTTCCGATTGGCCTCCATTAACCTTGTCTAATAGGTGCTCAAACTTCATTGGCTGATGGCAGCCATGATAGACTATCATGCCCCATTGGACCAAGACACTGCATGCCAAATTTCAAGTCAATCGGACTAACGGTTGCATAGTTACAGTTGTTTTCATGTTTTTTCAAGTTATAGCGCCAGCTAGTGTCTAATCGGCGCAATTTTTTATCGTGACCACAGATTGAGCCTATACACACGTGAACCGAGTTTGGTGCAAATATCTCATTTCGTTCTCGAGTTATAGCCATTTTAGTAAAAGTGGCTCTGCCCACATCGTACGTTTTGGCGCCCCTTAGCGAGAGTGAATCAAAATTTCAAGTATTTTTGATAATTATTGATATTCAGATGCCAGAGAACATTTCTGCACTGGTTTGGTTCCGATCGGGCCAAAAACCTAGGACTAGTTCGCAAAAGTATGTTTTTCAAAATTTCGACGAGTGAATCCCATCTTGTTAATCCCACGAGTGACATGCATCTTATCCTAATGGTTCAGGAGTTATAAGCCATTTCATACTTTTGAGCACTGTAGCGCCCCCTTCAGGCTACGCGCTTGAACCCCTAAATAAGGGTCAACCCATCAGAATTGCTTGGTATTGGTCGCTATATTTCCCTGGCCAGACTTAATTCTGGTTCAGTCAAATGAAGTGAGTACAAAGACTTGATAAGCAGTGATTCTTTATTACTGGATTGTGGGATAGGGAAGTTTTATGGATTGCTGTATTTATACAAAAATAAAATATGCCACAGCATTGCCATTTTCCACAGTGAGAGGAGCTGAAGACTCTGCTGTGTGTCGAGTAAACGCGGCTGGTGTGACCTGATGTGAGCTACAGTAAACAGCACCAAACTACGGCAGTATCATTTCACACTTGAGAGAGGATCTGCTCACTGAATGCTGAGGGAAATACTGTGCCACAGCGTGCTTCACTTGCTCCGAATACTCCATTTTTAAGTAAAAGCTAAGCTTTTTAATGGCACGACAATGTATGTAATATCACATGGGATGTTTCTCTTTTTGAACACAGCCTGCGCACCTTTGCCTGAGCTAAATGCATGAAGGTGAACGTCTCATGATGAAGTGCATTCAGTTTCAGGTAAACTCATGCTGCTCTGAGTGGGGTGGTGATGAAGAGCTGTATCTAACAGTCCCAGAGACCTCAGCGGGTTTCATTCAGGGTTGGTACAGTGGCGTCACTGGGCGGCTCCCGTGGCTGCAGGCACTGGAGGATTTAGGCTGCTGGGAGCCATGAGAATGGGAGAGCCGGTCAGGGGCCCTAGAGCTGTGGAGGCTGGGAGTGCAGCGATTCCTGATCAAACAAGGGAAAAAGAGCAATCTCAAACCTTCAAGTGTCACCAGCAGTACTTTTTATGTAGATTCCTTCAAATTTTAGCCATGTCATGCTGTAAACAGGGTGATCAAAAGTTATATGACACTGTTCTTGTCTAAAACACCCACAGTCAGACATACTAGCATTCAATAGTTTTGGGTTGGTGATTCTTTTGTTTTTGAAAGAAGCTTTTTATGCTCAACAAAGCTGCATTTATTTGATCAAAAATACAGTGAAAACATTAATATTGTTAAATGTTTTAATATATTTTAAAATGTAATTTATTCCTGTGATCAAAGCTGAATTTTCAGCATCATTACGCCAGTCTTCAGTGTCACATGATCCTTCAGAAATCATTCTAATATGCTGATCTGCTGCTCAAAAACATTTCTGATTATTATCAATGTTGAAAACCGTTTTTGTGACTTAACATTTTTGAGGAAACACTGATGCATTTTTTTTTTATTAATAAAATGTTCAAAAGAAGCATTTATGTACCAATGTAAAAAGCTTTACTGTCACTTCTGACCAATTTAATGCATCCTCGCTGAGTAAAAGTTTTTCTTTAAATGTTTTAGCGTTCATTTGCAAAACAACAGTGTTTTGGGGGCAAAAACGTGAATTTGTGAAAACGGTGTCGTCATGCAGATTACATGTTCAGTCTAGGTGCGTAAGCCCTATCATACACCCGGTGCAATGTGACGCCAGGCAAGCATTCTTTGCTAGTTTCAGCCCGAAGCAGTTATCATTTTCACGTCCAGCGCCACGTTTAAATAGCAAATGCATGAGCGCCCATGGGTGTGCTGGTCTGAAAACGAGGTGTGTTCAGGTGCGTTGTTGGCGTGTTGCTATTTTGAGGAACTGAAATAGACTGCTCCATTGACCAACAAAAACCTGGTCTAAAGTCAATGGGGCAGTATGTTTTTGTTATTTAAAGAGTGTGTTACTAATATGCACCTATAGGCAGGTGCACAGCGCTCGTTAACTCAGCTTGTTACACACAGGGACGCGCAGCAGCACACAAACATGCCTGATATTAAAGTCCCCCTGTAGACAATAACTGTGTCCCTTAAAACTCACCTTTGATCACCAAAATTACACATTTAAACCCTTTTTCCTGTGAAAAAAAATGTTCATAAAATCTGTTGTGAAATAGCTACAATGTAACTCTACACCCTTGCCTCATTTATTATATGCAGATCTATGAAAATGTTAATTAGCCCCGCCTCCACTCACTTGCACAAGCTCAGAGATCCACTCTGTCAACTTTTACTCAACTTACTGAGGTAAATGCTGCACAATGGTATCGCTTTTTACAACATCAGACATGTAATGGTATTTAAAGGATTAATCCACTTTTAAATAAACTTTTCCTGAAAATTTACTCACCCCCATGTCATCCAAGATATCCATGTCTTTCTTTCTTCAGTCGAAAAGAACTGATGAAAACATTCCAGGATTATTCTCCTTATAGTAGACTTCAATGGGCACCAAACAGTTGAAGGTCAAAATTAGTTTCACTGCAGCTTCAAATTGTTCAACACTATCCCAGATGAGAAATAAGGGTCTTATCTAGTGAAACCATCGCTCATTTTCTGAAAAAAAAATGAAAATTATATAAAAGATTTAACCTTGAATGCTCATCTTAAACTAGCTCTCTTCTTCTTCTCCTCTATTAGAATTCCAGCAGTGTAGATGCTAAGCATATTACTGCCCTCCACAGGCCAAAGTTTGAACTAAATTTTATATGCAATATGCTAGTTCAATAGTATATAACAATTAGTTCAAACTTTGGCCTGTGGAGGGCAGTAATACACAAAAAATCCTGGAATGTTTTCATCAAAAACTTTAATTTCTTTTTGACTGAAGAAAGAAAGACATGGACATCTTGGATGACATGGGGGTGAGTAAATTATCAGGAAAAGTTTATTTAAAAGTGGACTAATCCTTTAATATGATTAGCCTTAGACTATGGTATCAAACAGCTAATAATGTGTTGCTAATGTTACACAAACCATGTCCCTGTTCGCAAGTCAGACAGCTGCCTTCTAACAATCAGTATCCTTAGAAACACTTTGAACACCTTAACTTCAGTGGAGAAAGGCATATAGTTCATCATAACATTGTTATCATACACCCAATATATTGCCAAATCTACAATTTTTTATATCAACAGAAAAATATACCGGGATGTTCTCTTGAGACTCTCCTGCTTCAGAGCGCTCATGGTTAATGATATGCTAAAGCCCGCCGGCACATTGACGTGATTGGTTACAAGGTAGTTTGTGACGTCAGAAACACCAGCGATTTCAAACTGTGGGTTTGAGATTGTCCTTTTTTCAGTACAGTTTTAAGGAGAAATTCCTCAGCAATGGTGTTGACTTATGAATTTACACATGGTTTGTCTTAAAGCATATTAAAAACACCACTAGATATATAAACAACATTAAAAACTTGATTTTCACCACAGGGGGACTTAATAAAAATAAAATAAAAGGATTCATCTCTGCAGAAGCGTTCAGTTTTTCAACTTGCAAATTCCGCCATGTAAATAGCAATCGGCCATAATGCAAGCGCACCTGGCTTTTAAAGGGAATGGAAGATGAGACTCTGTTTGGTTTATTGCATTTTACACCCAAAACACACCCATGACTCATTAAGAGACTAGGTATAACCCTTCTGCACCTGGCATGCCGACCATTTTTTGCCTCATTAAACCAGCAAAAGAGGATTCAAACATGCCCTAAGTGCACCAGCGCCATGCGCTTCAGACCACGTGCTTAAAATAGATTGTTAAAAAAGTAGTCTTTCTTAACAAAGTGATATCGCCATCTACTGGCCTAGCAGCAGAATACAGTGTTTTTAGTCATTTCCACAAATTCGTATGAACGGGGATCGTTTTGACAATGTTGTCGTGTAAATACTCTTAAAGTACGATTAAATCTGCTTATAATTTTTGATCAGTATAAAATACTGACTAATACTGAATAATTTTTTTATGTTGATTCTTTGAATTATGCTTAAAGGAATTTAAATATCATATCATATCAGGAGTCTCTCCTCAACCACCACAAGTGGGCAGCATCCACTTGGATGGAAGTCAGGACCTCGGTTTAACGTCTCATCTGATGGATGGCGTCTCATCCGATGGATGGCGTCTCATCCGAAGGATGGCACAGGATCATTTAATATTTATATTAAACATATTAACATTATAATGATTTAAAGCATGTGCTTTAAAATTTCACATGCTGGTTAAATCACCTGTTATCATAGTGGCAGTGCTCACTGCGGTGTTCACTGTCGGCACATTAGCTGATCCTGCCATGCGACACTGGTCTTTCACAACAGGGACTAAGGCAAGGAGCAAGATGTTAGAATGAATAAAAAATACTAGTATTCTTTAGTATAAGCATTGTCTTCATAGTAATTCGGTAGCACAGGTGCTTTATGCACTAATGTAATAATTAAGAGGCTCTTACAGAAGTAGGGGTGCTCCATGGCCTCTCTCGCAGTCAGTCTAGTCTGATGGTCGTAACGCAACAACTTGTCCAGAAAGTCAAGAGCTTCAGGACTGACCAAGTGTTGGTTTTCACTGTGAACGAACCTCTCCCATCGCTTACGGGAATGTCTAACATGAAGCAGAAGTAAATCAGATTAAATGAACTCAGAGAAGATAACGCTAACAATGTTGGGTTATGAATGAAAGAGGCATTACGAGGGCTCACCTTCCCAGAATGTCATTAAATCGAGGCTCCAGCTCGATGTTGTATTTATCAATGCAATCATAAAGATCTTCTGTTCCAAGAACTTTGGCAATTCTCACCAACTTTGAAGAAATAGGAACATGCACTGTAATTAATTCAGTCAATACAATGATTACAAAAAGAATCCCAAAAGTAACGACCAACAACAACGTTTATTTATGTTGCAGTGCTCATATTTAGAGGTTCTTGCACTTACATATTGTTATTGATTTTATTATACAGTAACAAGATATACATAACAACAAAGATACTGTGAAAGAGACACTGTAACAGTATGATGATTCTGAGTATGATATTACTTAAAGGGATAGTTCACCAAAAAATGAAAATTACCCCATTATTTACTCACCCTCAAACCATCCTAGGTGTATATGACTATATAGATGTATATATTCATCTATAAAAAAGTAATCCATATGACTCCAGTGGGTTAATATAAACTCAAAATCGACTTGAGCATTCTGCGTCTGGTTGTCCGCTGAAAGCTAGATATTTGAATTTATAAAGTTTTAAATATGTATATTTTTCTTACAAAAATGCATCGCTCCCCTGGAGTCATACAAATTACTTTTTGTATGGATGCATTATTTATGGCTTTTTTGTGGAAATCAACATTATGCCACCAGTGCTGTTATTGAGCTTGTATTCAACCCAGAATATCAAACAGCTGTCACTTGAACTACCTATTGATCAAGTCCCATATTATATTCACCTGGTCATAGTTATCATGTCCATGGAAAAATGGCTCCTTTCTAAAGATCATACTGGCCAGCATACAGCCAAGACTCCACATATCAAGACTGTAGTCATACATCTGGAACGACAGAATAGAAGTGTTTCAGGTTTCTAAAAGCTGCCATTGACTGCAGTTTTTTAAAGGTGCCCTAGAATTAAAAATTGAATTGGCATAGTTAAATAACAAGAGTTCAGTACATGGAAATGACATACAGTGAGTCTCAAACTCCATTGTTTCCTCCTCCTTATGTAAATCTCATTTGTTTAAAAGACCTCCGAAAAACAGGCGAATCTCAACATAACACCAACTGTTACGTAACAGTCGGGATAATTAATATGTACGCCCCCAATATTTGCATATGCCAGCTCATGTTCAAGCATTAGACAGTATTAACCAGCCAGTATTAACGTCTGGATCTGTGCACAGCTGAATCATCAGACTAGGTAAGCAAGCAAGAACAACAGCGAAAAATGGCAGATGGAGCGATAATAACTGACATGATCCATGATATCATGATATTTTTACTGATATTTGTAAACTGTCTTTCTAAATGTTTCGTTAGCATGTTGCTAATGTACTGTTAAATGTGGTTAAAGTTACCATCGTTTCTTACTGTATTCACGGAGACAAGACTGTCGTTATTTTCATTTTTTAAACACTTGCAGTCTGTATAATTCATAAACACAACTTTATTTAGGGCCACAGCCTAAATCGGCTCATATTTAATGATGCCCCAAAATAGGCAGTTAAAAAAAGTAATAAAAAAAATCTATTGGGTATTTTGAGCTGAAACTTCACAGACACATTCAGGGGACAACTTAGACTTATATTACATCTTTTAAAAAGATGTTCTACGGCACCTTTAAAGAGATTTATTTAACTTTTTTTGGCCCAAGCTCAGCAATCAAAGTCTAAAGAAAACGTTTGGGTAACCATCCTCAGAAAATAAACAGTTTGAAAAGGCTGAAGACTTTGCAGGGTTAATTAACACAAGACGTTTCTAATCAATATATACCCCCCTAGTAAAAACAATACCAATCTGTACCAAATAGTATTGTTCCAAATAAATATATTAATGGTGAAACTAACAACAAAACACATTTTCCTCAGTTAGACATTGCTATACGCACAAATGGTAATAAGTCTGACCTGGTAATCTATCAGTAGTTCTGGGCCTTTGAAGTAGCGAGAGGCGACTCTGATGTTGTACTCCTGTCCTGGGTGATAGAATTCAGCCAGTCCCCAGTCAATAAGACGCAACTGAAACATGACAGCATTCAAGTCATTTTCTTTTCCATCCATCCATCCATCCATCCATAAATAATGATACAGGCTTAATGATACATGACCTTCCACTGAAGTTTGTTTCCACAACAACAAAAAAAAAAAAAAAGACTTGATTTTTTTGCAATTGCAAGTATTCTGCCTTGAATTGTGAGATATAAGCTTGTAATTGCGAGCGGTAAAGTCAGAATTGTGAGAAATAAAGTCAGAATTGTGAGATATAAATTCGCAATTGCGAGAAATAAAGTCAGTATTGTGAAATATAAATTCACAGTTGCAAGAAATAGTCATAATTGTGAGATATAAATTTGCAATTGCGAGAAATAAAGTCAGAATTGTGAGATATAAATTTGCAATTGCGAGAAATAGTCAGAATTGTGAGATATAAATTCGCAATTGCGAGAAATAGTCATAATTGTGAGATATAAATTTGCAATTGCGAGAAATAAAGTCAGAATTGTGAGATATAAATTTGCAATTGCGAGAAATAAAGTCAGAATTGTGAGATAGAAATTTGCAATTGCGAGAAATGAAGTCAGAATTGTGAGATAGAAATTTGCAATTGCGAGAAATAAAGTCAGAATTGTGAGATATAAATTTGCAATTGCGAGAAATAAAGTCAGTATTGTGAAATATAAATTCACAGTTGCAAGAAATAGTCATAATTGTGAGATATAAATTTGCAATTGCGAGAAATAAAGTCAGAATTGTGAGATATAAATTTGCAATTGCGAGAAATAAAGTCAGTATTGTGAAATATAAATTCACAGTTGCAAGAAATAGTCATAATTGTGAGATATAAATTTGCAATTGCGAGAAATAAAGTCAGAATTGTGAGATATAAATTTGCAATTGCGAGAAATAGTCATAATTGTGAGATATAAATTCGCAATTGCGAGAAATAAAGTCAGAATTGTGAGATAGAAATTTGCAATTGCGAGAAATAAAGTCAGAATTGTGAGATAGAAATTTGCAATTGCGAGAAATAAAGTCAGAATTGTGAGATATAAATTTGCAATTGCGAGAAATAAAGTCAGTATTGTGAAATATAAATTCACAGTTGCAAGAAATAGTCATAATTGTGAGATATAAATTTGCAATTGCGAGAAATAAAGTCAGAATTGTGAGATATAAATTTGCAATTGCGAGAAATAAAGTCAGTATTGTGAAATATAAATTCACAGTTGCAAGAAATAGTCATAATTGTGAGATATAAATTTGCAATTGCGAGAAATAAAGTCAGAATTGTGAGATATAAATTTGCAATTGCGAGAAATAGTCATAATTGTGAGATATAAATTCGCAATTGCGAGAAATAGTCATAATTGTGAGATATAAATTTGCAATTGCGAGAAATAAAGTCAGAATTGTGAGATATAAATTTGCAATTGCGAGAAATAAAGTTAGAATTGTGAGATATAAATTTGCAATTGCGAGAAATAGTCAGAATTGTGAGATATAAATTCGCAATTGCGAGAAATAGTCAGAATTGTGAGATATAAATTTGCAATTGCGAGAAATAAAGTCAGAATTGTGAGATATAAATTTGCAATTGCGAGAAATAGTCAGAATTGTGAGATATAAATTTGCAATTGCGAGAAATAAAGTCAGAATTGTGAGATATAAATTTGCAATTGCGAGAAATAAAGTCAGAATTGTGAGATATAAATTCGCAATTGCAAGAAATAAAGTCAGAATTGTGAGATATAAATTTGCAATTGCGAGAAATAAAGTCAGAATTGTGATATAAACTCGCAATTGCGAGAAATAGTCAGAATTGTGAGATATAAATTTGCAATTGCGAGAAATAAAGTCAGAATTGTGAGATATAAATTTGCAATTGCAAGAAATAGTCATAATTGTGAGATATAAATTTGCAATTGCGAGAAATAAAGTCAGAATTGTGAGATATAAATTTGCAATTGCGAGAAATAAAGTTAGAATTGTGAGATATAAATTTGCAATTGCGAGAAATAAAGTTAGAATTGTGAGATATAAATTTGCAATTGCGAGAAATAAAGTTAGAATTGTGAGATATAAATTTGCAATTGCGAGAAATAAAGTTAGAATTGTGAGATATAAATTTGCAATTGCGAGAAATAGTCATAATTGTGAGATATAAATTTGCAATTGCGAGAAATAAAGTCAGAATTGTGAGATATAAATTTGCAATTGCGAGAAATAAAGTTAGAATTGTGAGATATAAATTTGCAATTGCGAGAAATAAAGTTAGAATTGTGAGATATAAATTTGCAATTGCGAGAAATAAAGTTAGAATTGTGAGATATAAATTTGCAATTGCGAGAAATAAAGTTAGAATTGTGAGATATAAATTCGCAATTGCGAGAAATAAAGTCAGATTTGAGAGATATAAATTCGCAATTGTGAGAAATAAAGTTAGAATTGTGAGATATAAATTCGCAATTGTGAGAAATAAAGTTAGAATTGTGAGATATAAATTTGCAATTGCGAGAAATAAAGTTAGAATTGTGAGATATAAATTCGCAATTGTGAGAAATAAAGTCAGAATTGTTAGATATCAAATCGCAACTGCAAGAAATAAAGTTAGAATTGTGAGATATAAATTCGCAATTGTGAGAAATAAAGTCAGAATTGTGAGATATAAATTCGCAATTGTGAGAAATAAAGTCAGAATTGTGAGATATAAATACCTTTCTGTGCTCATGATCAATCATGATGTTGTGTGGTTTGACATCTCTGTGCATAATACCCATACTGTGACAGAAATCCAACGCCTATAGACACATAAAAACATGACTTCATATCAAAACCTCCAAAGCTATTGAAGGAATCAAAAACAATACAAAAACATGCTTGATGCTTGGTGCTTGATGTAAAAACTTGTGGTGTCCAATTCCTTTTTTTTAAGCTATAAAGAAAACTTTATTGACATAATTGAACTTTACATTTGTGATTTGTGAATTGTTACATGAATTGTGATAAAAGCTTTTTAAATAACTGATTTGAGTATCTAATGTCCATATCGCAACCCATGCTCACTGGAAAAACATACCTGTTTCTGCAAAATTATATTATGTTGCTTCCTGCGTTTCACGACACATTCAAAGCGAAATATCCGTGTTCGGTTTTATCCAAAACAGATGAATGTGAATCTGGCAACATTTTATAATGTCGGTCGTTGCACGTATCGCAGCAGTTCAGAAATGAAATGTTTGGGGAGTGGTGCTAAAAGGTTAATGCTCTAACGCTTTTGAAAATAATGTTTCACAAACACTAAACCTAACAGATAGTGTGTTAACAAAGGCAAACACGAGATAAAAACACATTTGCTGAAGAAACCATGCCATTTTAACTTGTTTCTACAAGTCTTTGAGCTCTTTTATCGTGACTTGTGTATCACAGGACTCATATCACAAGGGCAACCTTGTACCAGGTGAGCTACCGAGCAAATTTACTACGTCAGAAAAGCCACACACACATGGTGCAGAAGTGTAGTTTACAAATGATGCACTATGGTAAAAGTGTTTTGAGGTCATAACTTAGTATTGTGCAAGGAACCGTGCAAAAATATTATTAATCGATTCTAATTATAATTTGTTTGAAAAGGAATAAAAGTTTTACTGCCACTAGTGTTCATTTCAGCTGGAAACAGCTGAAGGTAGAGGCACGTTTCTTCAGTGAGCCTATGAAACCATCATTTGAAACCATCAATCATCATTAGTTCACAAACAAGCTAGTCCCTAGTGAGTTATAGCCTTATTTAAGGCCATTTAACTTACCTTTAGAATCTCATACATGTAGAAGCGAATGTCATAGTCTGTCAGTGTCTGATACAGTTGCTAGTAAAAACAAGCAAAAAAGGAACTAATTACATAACAGTTTTGTTGCTGTTGTTGTAGATCAGTAATAAAATGACATGATTTAACATAACTGAGATTGTTTGAGATTGACATTCACCTTAAAATCTGTGTTGTTCACATGTTCAAAAACTAAGGCAGGTGTTCTGGACTGCAATGTGAAAAAAAAGTGTTTAATTGTCTTACGTAACATCAGAACGAAATAAATACTCAAAAGCCATTATAATATAATTTGATTGTTGTTTTTATATTACGAATATCACACACAAGCATGCATTCTGAATACTGACCACTGGGTCTTTGACGATGTCTAGGAGGGAGATGATATTTGGACCTCCTCGAAGGTTCTCAAGAATCTTTATTTCACGCTTTATCTTCTTCTTCTTCACAGGCTAAAAAAAGAGAATTCTCAATGATCTGACAAACAAAATGTCTGTAACAGCTTTTTAAATGTTGTGGTAGTGATTTTTCACAATGGAAGGGATCAGTGTCGTCATCACATCAAAGAATTAAAAAAGAGAGTTATATGTGCATCCATTTCACCTTTGGACACCTCTGTGTGCTTTTGATATTGAGAAGCCATTTGTGTTAACAATGAATGCTCTAATAACCGATTTGCCACATTAATATCTGACACCTGAGAAAATAATGGTTTCAAAAGCATTCATTTTTGTACTTGGATCATCCATTTTCATTTACCACAGAATCAGGAGGAATTGTTCTTACCTTTAGTATTTTCACCACTACTTTCTCATTGTTCGTGATGTTGATTGCTTCAAACACTTCACTGTACTTTCCTCTGCCTAACTTGCGGACCAGTTGAAAATCATCTTGATTGCTGGGAAATATATTCAAATCCAAGTTTATAAGGTCATTTAAGTCATTTTAACATGACATATATGAGCAAATCTAAGTGAAAAATCATGTGATCAGCCAATAATTTCAAATAAACTCAGAACATGTCAAGTTACTGAGAACGAAACAAGACTCAAAACTGAAGTCAAAAGAGCTCTTCTAAAAGCAAAATGGCTACAGCAGGGCAAATCTGAACCACAATGAGAGCTGCAGAAGCATTTAATAAATGAACTGAAGAGGAAAAACAAAACATGTGTGCAGAGCCCCTGATAACTGCCTCTTTCCGGCAGAATCTGATGAATCTAGAATTTTTGGCACGAGGGAAAAATTTAACAACTCAAATAAAACATGAACTTAAAAAAACATGCAAACTGATAGTGTTTGTATATATATATATATATATATATATATATATATATATATATATATATACACTGATCAGGCATAACATTATGAGCACTGACAGGTGAAGTGAATAACACTGATCATCTCTTCATCACTGCATCTGTTCGTGGGTGGATATATTAGGCAGCAAGTGAACATTTTGTCCTTAAAGTTGATGTGTTAGAAGCAGGAAAAATGGGCAAGAGTAAGGATTTGAGTGAGTTTGACCAGGGCCAAATTGTGATGACTAGACAACTGGGTCAGAGCATCTCCAAAACTGCAGCTCTTGTAGGAACTACTGCAGGAACAGTAGTGAACCGGCGACAGGGTCATGGGCGGCCGAGGCTCATTGATGGCAGGCCTGTGTGGTCCGATCCAACAGAAGAGTTCTTGTAGCTTAAACTGCTCAAGAAGTTAATGCTGGTTCTGATAGAAAGGTGTCAGAATACACAGTGCATCAGTTTGTTGCGTATGGAGCTGCAGACCAGTCAGGGTGCCCATGCTGACCCCTGTCCACCGCCGAAAGAGCCAACAGTGAGCATCAGAACTGGACCACAGAGCAATGGAAGATGGTGGCCTGGTCTGATGAATCATGAATCACGTGGATGGCCGGGTGCGTACGCGTCTCTGGCACCAGGATGCACTATGGGAAGAAGGCAAGCCGGCGGAGGCAGTGTGATGCTTTGGGCAATGTTCTGCTGGGAAACCTTGGGTCCTGCCATCCATGTGGATGTTATTTTGACACGTATCACCTACCTAAGCATTGTTGCAGACCATGTACACCCTTTCATGGAAACGATATTTCCTGGTGGCTGTGGCCTCTTTCAGCAGGATAATGCTCCTGCCACAAAGCAAAAATGGTTCAGGAATGGTTTGAGGAGCACAACAACGAGTTTGAGGTGTTGACTTGGCCTCCAAATTCCCCAGATCTCAATCCAATGGAGCATCTGTGGGATGTGCTGAACAAACAAGTCCGATCCATGGAGGCTCCACCTCACAACTTACAGGACTTAAAGGATCTGCTGCTAACATCTTGGTGTCAGATACCATAATGTAAAGTCATAATGTTATGCCTGATCGGTGTATATATGTAAAATGTGAGAATAAAATCTATTGAGTATATGAAAGAGTGTCAATCGCCAGTTGGCGGGTAATATTTTTATGAATACTAGCAATGCAGTGTTGTGAGAACATGAACAAACGTGAACGATGGTCGGGACAGTTGACGGGCCAGTCATGAAAGTTTAAGCTTTGCCAATAGAAATATTCAAGCACTTAAAGACGTGAAAGGGAACTCAATTCATTAAGCGCTGTGTGAGATGCGCAAACATCCAAAGTGTGCGTCCAGAAATCTGCATCTCAGACAGCGCGCAAAAACTGAATTGAACACTCTTTGATGTCTTCTTTCCCTTTAAAATGCCCATATTGGCAAGTATCCTCAAGCCAGTTATGTCTTAAATGAACATAAACAGTTGAGAAGAAAATACATGTGTATCAGGATCCATGCATTAGCTCTTAGAGTGACAGCAGCCTAATATAAACCTGCAGCTGTCTGTTATTGAAGGATTAGTTCACTTTTAAATAAACTTTTCCTGATAATTTACTCACCCCCATGTCATCCAAGATGTTCATGTCTTTCTTTCTTCAGTCGAAAAGAAATTAAAGTTTTTGATGAAAACATTCCAGGATTTTTCTCCTTATAGTGGACTTCAATGGGCACCAAACAGTTGACGGTCAAAGTTTGAACTAATTTTTATATGCAATATGCTAGTTCAATAGTATATAACAATTAGTTCAAGCTTTGGCCTGTGAAGGGCATTATTACACTTAGCAGCGTCTACACTGCTGCAATTCTAATAGAGGAAAAGAAGAGAGCTATTCAAGATGAGCATTTATTGTTAAAACTTATATAATGTTCCATTTTTTTCAGAAAATGAGCGATGGTTTCACTAGATAAGACCCTTATTTCTCATCTGGGATTGTGTTGAACAATTTGAAGCTGCAGTGAAACTAATTTTGACCTTCAACTGTTTGGTGCCCATTGAAGTCTACTATAAGGAGAAAAATCCTGGAATGTTTTCATCAAAAACCTTAATTTCTTTTCGACTGAAGAAAGAAAGACATGAACATCTTGGATAACATGGGGGTGAGTAAATTATCAGGAAAAGTTTATTTAAAAGTGAACTAATCCTTTAATGTTAATCAAACAACAAAAGACAGAATATAACTCACTGCTCTTGACTGAATAACTTTTGGAACTTTAACAAGCACTGATCTATGTTTAAATTTATACAGTGAAGACTATGCATTGTTATTTTGCATTTGATTACTTTTTTTTTTTTTTTTACATTTCTGTGAATTTTCAGTGGCATCTAAAATAACTACCTGTTTTTGCAAAACAGTTTCAGTTATTTTATATATGCATTAGTAATACATACCCCCACTCAATAACATGAGATTCATAATCCCAGTATTCTCTGGGCCGGTGTGTGTTCACCTCAGTGTAGACTCTGGCACGACTCGCCACAGGTCCTGACATGACACACAGTTTGACACTGTGTTTACTATGTTTCAAATTAAAAATCAGATGGGAAAACACAAACAGTTGTGCTGAAGGCCACAGAAGATGAAAGCACCTCTGGATGGCTGTAGGAGAAAAACAAATAAAGTGGAAAATCTGAGACTTTGTCAGGAGGATACTATTTAAGATAATTCACTAAATATACAGTATAAATGATTATGAAACATAATCACCACAAAGAGTTTGAGATATTCGATAATTGTTGCACCGACTGTGTGCCATCTGTTCAGCAAAGCTTTGCATTACTTAGTTTTCTGTTTGAACTAATTAAAGGCACAATATGTAAAGTTTGGCCACTAGAGGTCGCCTATTCAAAACAGAGGCGTAGCTTAATGATGCAGAGGTTAAGCTCAGAATCTTGGGCGTTGTCGTCTTTACCTTCACAGCTGGTGTAAAAGAATCAGGACGGGACTTGGGCAGAAATCATGTTCATGGATGAGATTATTAACATTACTGTAGTATGAAGCAGAGCAGGGCTGAGTGTGGAGCGAGTGATAATAAGAGACGAGCGCGAAACACGCCTCGAGAGCAGCGGAGCTTTTATTATGCCACAGTCGCCACTTCCGCTTCTTCCGGTCAAGTGAATGTGGTGTAAAGCAGCTCTGTTTATCATATAAGATACATTTGAGTTTGATGAAAATGATGTTATAACGTTACTCTGTGCGTTCGCTCAGCGGCTGCTGTGAGACACTGTTACACACTGCAGTAAGATAGATCCATTTTACAATATCAGATTAATATGCTGGGTGGCTTGTGTTGATAAATGGCATGCAATTAATTTTAAAACGTATTGTATGATGGAGAAAATGCTGTATTACTATGTTAGCTACTTCACAAAATAGTGTTTTTCTCTGAGACATGGTAAAACATGCAGTTGGGAAAATCAAGAAAACAAGATTCAGACAATAAGACTAAACGTGTTGAGGTATATAACAACAGTTAGTTTACTGTCTATAAATGTATCCAAACCGTTGTTCCCTTGTCTAATAAAACATGTAATATATTAAAGCGTCTTTGGTGTTTCCATGGTTTCTACAAAATAAAATAGGAAACTGAGGGTAAGATGTCATTGATAGGAGACGCACGGACACGGTCCACGTCCTCTAGATTTCTCTAGATTTAAACATTCTTGGAAACATTTGGGATAATGTAAGTACACAAGTCAACAATATATTTTGGATATTTTAATCCCAAAATCTTACATATTGTGCCTTTAAACTTAATCTAAAAAAAAAAAAAAACCCTCAAAGCAACAGTTTCAGTACTTTTTTTTTTTTTGTCCATTCAATGTCAATAGTAACCAAAAGTGTTTAGTTACCAACATTCTTCAAAATTTCTGTATTTTGTTTTTTTGTGTTCTGCAGAAGAAAGAAAGTCATAAAGGTAGAACGACATGAGGGTGAGTAAATAATGACAAAATGTTAATTTTGGGGTGAACTAACCTTTTAATTAGTATTTGATTCAATAATGAAGATCTTGTTTTCATGGAAGAATCTAAAGGATCTAAAGAACTACAAATGTGGTGGTTTGCATTATCAAAAATCCTTTGTCAGAATATGTAAATCCCCATTTCATAATCAATCAGATTGCAGTTAGATTTGCATTTTCTAAAGGAAATACCAGCACTTGCAAGGAAGCCAAAGAAAAGTTTAGTTTTTTTAAATGCAGAAAAGGAGACCCAGATGACATCATCAGCTACTGAACACTATGACATCGTCAGCTCAAAAAAGCCTCTTGTTCAGTTTAATGAATTAAAAAATGAGCTAAAATAACATGATTTTGGAACATCTTGTTACAACTTAATGTGTTCAATCCACCTAATATATTTAAATATTAAGTTTACTTAATCCATTTGTGTTGGAACTACACTAGTCATTTTTGTTGCCATAACTAACTGGGCAGTGGATCTGTAGTTCCCAGCATGCTTTGCAAGGGATTAAGTGTTATTTTATGTGTTTTTCAGTAAAAGGAAAGACATGTTTGTGTTTAATATTCAGTTATGTTGGCAATTTATACGAGTTTCTGTAATGTTTTTGAATCTTGTGGTGAACTCAAGAGTGGTAGAGATTCATAGTTTGAATAGGAATAATTGTGTTTCAATTATTCGTATGATGCATTATTACATAGCATTTTAATTAGAGATTTTTTTTTATTTATTTAATTATGTTTACTTGAATTTACATTCTGCAACTGATTAGATGTTAAACCAGCTTGCCATAATATTATTATTCTAAATAAGAGTAATTGCAAATGATTCACTGGTTAAGAGATATGTCCACTTCAGCACAGATTACTGATAAGGATTATCATGTGTTATAAAAATGATACAAACACATATCTGAAGCACAGTGTAATAAATGTGTGATGAGTTTCCTCAGCACAATTCATGAGCAACTACCGGCTTCCTCATCCCAGCACTACTAGTCTTCTTCACTATAGCATTACACAAACGCATTTACCTGTTCGATGATCGCAGAGTGCTGATGCGCTTATGTCCAGCCCGTTCTGGAGGTATATATCCTTATTTCATTGGTTTATTGAGTCATTTCTGTCTCAGAGACTCAACATGGCTGTTTGAGAGCTGCGATGAGAGCGCACGCGCCAAACAGCGCACAAACAGGCAAATGCTGACTGACCTACACTGACTGAAGTGTGTTTTTTCTTTTCACATGGCTAAACAAGCAAGCATGGCGCTAACAACACGAGTGGTTCGATTCCAAGGGATACAAACATCTTATTTTTATGTATTTATTTATTTTGTATACCTCGAATGCAATGTAAATCTCTTTGGATAAAAGCATCTGACAAATTCATAAATGTAAATCTTCAATTTCTTATGTACACGTGCGCATACTGAAGAATCCCCATGGCATTTGTATGTGTCAAAGCATGGTTTTTGGCACATAGCACAATGCATTATAATCAACTTGTATATACACAGTTAAGTGAAAAAGAAAGTAGGCTACACCCTCTTTGAATTGTATGCTTTTACATATCAGGACATAAAAGTAATGTAGTCCTTAGCAGGTCTTGGAATTAGGTAAATACATCCTCAGATAAGCAACACCACATGACATATTACACATTATTTTTTTAACAAAAATATTTATTCAACAAAAATAAAGCCAAAATGGAGAAGCCATGTGTGAAAAACTACACCCCATGATTCAGTTGCTTGTAGATCCACTTTTAGCAGGACTTGAAGTAATCGTTTTCTTTAATGGGCTTGAGATCTGGGTTCATAATCATAAAAAAGTATTAGCTCCTACACTGTCAGAAAAAAAAAAAAAAAAATAGGCAAAATCTGTAATTTTAGGGGTACAATGGCTTGTGCCCTCAAGAGTACACCTGTTGTACCCTTTATAATGGGACCCTAGTGCTCACAATATACCCCAACCGCACCCCTTTTTCTGACAGTTTAGTGATAAAATTCTAAGAAAATTCTTAGAAATGTGGTGTTTTCTCTTAAAATTGAATAAAAGTAATTCAGAAAGCATCTTAACCCTTAAAAGAGGTCTTAAGGTCCAAAAGTTATCACGAAGCGTGAAGAGGGTGAAGAAATGTATTGTATGACAATGTATGACAGTGAGTTAATAAGACGCTACACATTAGATTGTGCAGGGATCATGTTTGTGACCGATCTTATTAGAGACACGCTAACATCTCCGACAGTGCAGAAATGGAAGTAATCACTACATTAACATATTTGGCAACTGGAAAAATGCAACTATGCAGCAGTGATAATTTGGGTCTGTCACAACCTTCTACAGGCAAAGTGATCACACAAACAATTACAGCACTTTCAGAACCTCTCATTAGCTGTTCATTTCCTATCAAATATGTTATGAAAAATATCATGCTGGATATATATATTGATATGGACTGGGTAATGTGTTAAAAACAAAAGGATCCCACATCATTTGATGGACAGAGACACCCTGAAAATCAAAGTGAAAAAATGATGCAGCAAGCTAGTCCATTTTGCTGAAATTTCATTGCAGCAACTCAAAATGGTACTCAGTAGTTTGTATGGCCCCCCATGTGCTTGTATGCATGCCTGATAATGTCGGGGCATGCTCCTAATGAGACGACGGATGCTGTCCTGGGGTATTTCCTCCCAGATCTGGACCAGGGCATCACTGAGCTCCTGGACAGTCTGAGGTGCAACCTGGTGGTGCCGAATGGGCCGAAACAATCTCCCAGAAGTGTTCTATTGGATTTAGGCCTGGTAAGCGTGGGGGCCATTCAAAGGTGTCAATTCCTTCATTCTCCAGGAACTGCCTGCATACTCTCGCCACATGAGCCTGGGCATTGTCGTGCACCAGGAGGAACCCAGGATCCACTGCACCAGTATAGGGTCCGACAATGGGTCCAATGATTTCATCCCGATACCTAATGGCAGTCAGGGTGCCGTTGTCTAGCCTGTAGAGGTCTGTGCGTCCCTCCATGGATATGCCTCCCCAGACCATCACTTACCCACCACCAAACCGGTCATGCTGAATGATGTTAATGTTCTCCGCAGCTTCTCCAGACCCTTTCACGTCTGTCACGTGCTCATGGTGAACCTGCTCTCATCTGTGAAAAGCACAGGGCACCAGTGGCAGACCTGCCAATTCTGGTGTTCAATTGCAAATATCATTCGTGCTCCACGGTGCCGGGCAGTGAGCACAGGGCCCACTAGAGGAACTAGTGAAAAACAGTCAGAAAAGATGAGTAGGGAAAATAATGTCAGTTGCCTCCACCTGTAAAACCATATCTGTTTTGGGGGTCATCTCATTGTTGCCCGTCTAGTGCACCCGTTGTTAATTTAATTAACACCAAAGCAGCTGAAACTGATTAACAACCCCTTCTGCTACTGAACTAGATCAATATCCCAGTGAATGGTGGACTTTAAATTGTTTGGAAATGGCCATATAACCATTCCCAGATTGATGGCAGGAAGAACTGCTTTTCTAAGATAATTGCTGATGGCTTTCCTCCTTGGGATTGTGTTAACACACACCTGAATGCCCCAGACCAGCAAACTGTGAGAACTTCAGCTTTTATAGAGTTGGCCACACTTGATAATCAATTAATCTAAGGCATTTGATTAGCAGCGTCTGACCGCTACTTACCCTCTTGATCCCTATGGAAGCTGTATGGGTGTACTTACTTTTTCACACACGGCTTCTCCATTTTGGCATTATTTTTGTTAAATAAATGACACATTATTACATGTAATGTGTTGTTTTTCTTATGTTGTATTTACCTAATTTTAAGACCTACTAAGGACCAGATGATTTCTATTATGTCCTGATACATATAACCACAGAATTCGAAGTGGGTGTACTTTCTTTTTCACACTCATGTATATATATATAAGTGAATTCTGGTATAGCTTGGTCCACTTATTTTGAAAGAAAATGATGTGAAACGATGGCCCAATTAACCATGAATTAATGTCTTATGTGTGCACTTGTTTTTTATGCAACTTTTATATAACCTTGAGTTTTTAAAGTCTTCATTGTGTGCATGTGGTCACCTATTTAGTGCATCAAGTGATCCAGCGAAGGTCTGCTCTTTGAACACTTTCAGCAGTGAGTAAAATCCAAATCCCTTGCAAAAAATAGTACAATAAATTATACTACCCTGAATAAGCGGTTTCACACACCAGTTTACATGCAGTCCACAAAACAAAATAACAGAATGAACACAAATTAACTAGTTCAAAAGTTTACAAATGCTTTATACCTAATAATACTGCCTATGATCAATGACTGTATGTTTTCTGATAGTTATTCATGAGTCCCTTGTTTGTCCTGATCAGTTAAGCTGCCCAAAGTTCTTCAGAACAATCCTCAAGCTCCTGCACACTCTTTGGTTTTCCAGCATCTTTCCAACAATGACTATAAATGGTTGAGATAGTTTTCACACAATCGGGGGACTCGAGAATACAACATGATGCATTAAGAGTCGGGGCGTGTAAATTATTTGGTCTTTTGGAAAACATGAAGCTTAACGTGAAGGGCAGTACTAAATTGAATAAGATCTATTTAAAGCTCTTATTTAATTTAGTATTGAATGCTATAAAACTTCAGTATGCAGCAATCCCCTAACTCTTAAAGGGATAGTTCACCCAAAAAATGAAAATTGTCAATTTATTCACCCTCAAATTTTTCTAAATCTGTACGAGTTTCTTCAAAAGGAGTTATTTTAAAGAATGTTAGTAACCAAACAGTTGCTGGTCCCAAACGTTCTTCAAAATATCTTCTGTTTTCAACAGAACAAAGAAACAGTTCGACAGGTTTAGAACAACTTGAGGGTGACAATTTTTATTTTGGGGTGAACTATCCCTTTAATGTGGCATGTTGCTTTCACACAGTCATGGATAATCCAGGTAACGACACTATTCAAGTGCATGTACACTTTTGAACTGGTTCATTTGTGCAAATTCAGTTTTGTGGACTATAAACATCTGTTATGGAAACAGCAGTTGCACTATTTTACAGTACATGCACTTACAGTGTACTTAACCAAGAAAGAACTGGGTAATATAAGGTAACTACATGGGTTAATGTTAGGTTTAGGGGTGAGTACCTAGTTATAACAATTACTATTATAAGTACATAGTATGTACATGGGGAACAGGAAGTAAAATAAAGTGCTACCAAAATAACTTATTTAGGGCAGTACCAAATAATCAAAATGCAATTTTTAGGATCCTTTTTTAATTATTAAAATGTTGCAGATTCTGCAAGGGCTATGTAAACTTATTAATCACAGATGTTCACTGAAGGTGGAGCAACATGTAGCAACAGTGTGTGGGTTTTTGTCATAGACTGTTCAGTGATTTAAAGCACAGTTCTTTTCCCTTCTCTAAAACCTGCAGTTTATCGTAATTCACAATGTTTCTAATTTTTCTATAACATATTGATCACAAAATTTATTCATAGTATTCATGGTGTCAAAGCTCTCAACAGCTCAATGGAACGAATCATGTTAAAGTTGAAGTGTGTAATCTATGCAGCACCAAACTAATGTGTAAAAATAACCAGCCATCAACCTACAACTGCCTTATAGTTTTCTCTGCACATGAAGCTAGGATAGAACATAGTCAAATACAAATTGCACACTTCATTTTTGATGACACTTTCTATCATTGAGCTTCCGTTGTTATTTTGCACAAACTTTTAATTAACCCATGAAGTGACCTAAAGCTGAGAGCCTGAAGGAAGAAAGTAATGAGACACCGAACTTTAACCGGTCAGGCCAGAAACCTCCGATCAAACAGTCAAGACTGCTGATTCTGATGCTATCATCACTAGAAAAAGATGAAAAAAAGAAAAGAAAATCTTAATATTCCCACCACACAGCATGTTACATGATAGCACAAATTCATTTCCACTTGCAGAACTATTCTCAAATGAGGGCACACAGATTACACTCAATAAGATCATTTGTTATTTTTACAATTTGCATGTATAACAAATAAACATTTAAAAAAAAAAAAAAAGATTAGAATGATGTACAGTATTCTGCTGTGCACACCACTACATCCATGGTTTCTGTCCAATGGGAGCTCCTGAGGCAGGACTGCTCATTGGTTGCTGCAGCACATGGGGAGTGGTCAGGAACAGGGAGGAATTCTCATGAGTCCAGAAAGAAAGAAAAAAAGAGAGAAAAAAAAAAGAGAGGAGGAATGCTCAGCCTTGCGTGTGTGAATGTGTTCTGATGAAGGTAGAGAAGAAGACGACAGAAGCTCTGAGCTCAGTTGCTGTAGATCTGTCCTTCGGGAGGCTGCGGCAGCTTCATGTTTTCTTTGCACATCATGAGTCGTCGCAGCTCCTGCAGGACCACGCGGATGCTGTAGGAATTCTGCCACTTGGCCAGTGAGGACACAGCTCGCATATCAACCTAAGTGAGCCAAAGACATTTACACAATGCATTAACCAGCACAAAAAGAGAGACAGAATTTGGCATATTTTGAGGGTTTTTTTTTTACTAATTGGTCAATTTGAGAAAAGAAGCATAATCTTTTGAGATTATCTGCTATGATGGGAATACAATTATGGCTAAAGATCACATGAGCAGCAAACTATATTCACAAAAACTGAGCAGAGTTTTTATTATGGAAAACATGTTATGACATTTTGGGATCTATGATTTCCGCCAAGGGGACATTTAATGAAACTCAGACTTTTTCTATCTTTAAGTGCTATAATCAGGTGCATCTACCAACTTTGTTTTGGTAAGCCTTTCTCTGCAAGCATGTGAAAAACAAGCTGCTCAGATGATAATATTACAGCCCCTTAAACCAGCAACACTGGTCTTGGAGTGCAGCTGTCCTGCACAGTTTAGCTACAACCTGATCAAACACACTTGAATGTCTTCAGGATTACTAAAGCTACGTGAAGGAAGGGGAGTTGGGTCGGACAGCAGCACTCAAGAACGACCGTCCCTGAGCTTGTGATGTGTCAGCTATGTTAACATTATCAGTGATCTGTTACCGGCTCCATAAACTCCTTGCATCTGAGCCAATAAGGACGCAGTGGTGTAATTTTATTTATAAAGGGAATGTGTTCAAATAAATTTATATACCAGTATGTGCAAGTCATTTTACACCAGACTGCTTTGCACATGATGGTCAGTAAAACACAAGATTTGCATTTAATGAATAGCTTTATACCTTTGTTTGAAGCAACTGCATGCCATATTTGTGTATAAAAATAAAAACAAGCTGAAAACACGCTTCCTGAAATTTGTAATTTTTTCTTTAGCATTAAACCTCAAATGTCAACTATATATTGGTTTGGGTTCTTCTTTAAAAGGTGCCATCGAACGTTTTTTTACAAGATGTAATATAAGTCTAAGGTGTCCCCTGAATGTGTCTGAAGTTGCAGCCCAAAATACCCCATAGATTTTTTTAAATTAATTTTTTTAAATGCCTATTTTGATGAATAATTAGAAATGCGCCGATTCAGGCTGCGGCCCCTTTAAATCTCGCACTCTCCGCCCCCTCCCGAGCTCTTAACTCGATCATTGCATAAAGTTTACACAGCTAATATAACCCTCAAAATGGATCTTTACAAAGTGTTCGTCATGCAGCATGTCTAATCGCCTAAGTATGGTATTTATTTGGATGTTTACATTTGATTCTGAATGAGTTTGAGGCTGTGCTCCGTGGCTAACGGCTAATGCTACACTGTTGGAGAGATTTATAAAGAATGAAGTTGTGTTTATGAATTATACAGACTGCAAGTGTTTAAAAATGAAAATAGCGACGGCTCTTGTCTCTGTGAATACAGTAAGAAACAATGGTAACTTTAACCACATTTAACAGTACATTAGCAACATGCTAACGAAACATTTAGAAAGACAATTTACAAATATCACTAAAAATATCATGTTATCATGGATCATGTCAGTTATTATCGCTCCATCTGCCATTTTTCGCTATTGTTCTTGCTTGATTTCCTAATCTGATGATTCGGCTGTGCACAGATCCAGATGTTAATACTGGCTGCCCTTGTGTAATGCCTCAATCATGGGCTGGCATATGCAAATATTGGGGGCGTACATATTAATGATCCCGACTGTTACGTAACAGTTGGTGTTATGTTGAGATTCGCCTGTTCTTCAGAGGTATTTTAAACAAATGAGATTTACATAAGGAGCAGGAAGCAATGGAGTTTGAGACTCACTGTGTGTCATTTCCATGTACTGAACTCTTGTTATTCAACTATGCCGAGGTAAATTCAATTTTCAATTCGATGGCACCTTTAAATAATAATAATAAAAAAGTAAACATATGCATGGTATAATAATAGGGTTTTTTGCATCGGGTTGTTCTTGGAACTTAGATATAGGAACTTGCCACCAGGGTGGTTCCCCGAGAGCTAATATTATTATACTATTGTGCGCACACACTGTGTCTGCGCTATTTCTCTGTTCGCAAGCTTTGGCACACACATGTAGGTGCCTCCCACGAGCACAGCATGCAAGCAATTCATATGATTTGATTGGTTGTCTGGGAACGTTGCAAACAAAGCGCTAAATGGCTGCAAGGAGAGCCAGATTCCGGGGCGTGGTGAACTTCGAATCTCGTGGCCGCCACCGTTCAAGCTAATATCAGACAAAAGTAAACAGTAAGGGAAAACAATTCCTCATAAATTTGTTTCCAAAGAGACCAAATGAGAACCTAATGCCTAAATGCCGCTGTTTACGTTGTGTAAATGTTTGCTGAACGGGATTCTGCATTTTCCTACATAATGAGAAACAACTTGTTTCTAAGCCGGTGATAAACGCTCTTATCGAACTCTAAACACCAAAAGTGTGTGACAAATCATTAGAGATACATTGTAAATATGGAAAACATTATGCAAACGATGTTTGTGTGCATCTTGCATAAAAATAATAATAAAAGCAATCTTAATATTGGTCATATCATTTTGAGATAATGCGTGCCAAATGCATTCTGTAGCGACCCCGAGTTCCCTACGCTCATCCATCGTGTCAACATTCATTTTGTCTATGATAAATCTGCAGAAATACCTCGACAGTTCGTTTTTGTTGCTAATGTTTTGCTTCTTGTTTATTGAAATTGTCTGTGTATGGTGTACAAACTTCCATCAAATTGAATGGAGAAATCTTTTAATGGTAGGCTGTCATGTCTACAGATGCACCTGCTCGGCCAGAATCGGCTCGAAGTCGTGCATCTTCAAACACACAAAACGCATCTAAAATGGGAAGGAGTTGTGTGATTGACAGACAGACTTTACAAACCTCCGAAAGCTACAGAAAAGAGAAGCAAATGGATCGCTGCAGTTCACAGACACAACTGTAATCCAGGCAGCAAGACATGGATTTGAAGTTTCCGTTTTGTGTCGGATATTTTGAGGTAAAAATCATACCCTAGGTTACATATTGTATTGTTATTAAATTTTACCAAAATTTTTTTTTTTAATATAAAA
This sequence comes from Chanodichthys erythropterus, assembly GCF_024489055.1. Taxonomy (NCBI): domain Eukaryota; kingdom Metazoa; phylum Chordata; class Actinopteri; order Cypriniformes; family Xenocyprididae; genus Chanodichthys; species Chanodichthys erythropterus. The sequence goes on from NC_090226.1 coordinate 32,665,519, forward strand.
AAAAAAAAAAAAAACACCCATTATGATGAGCCTTGATTACCACAAAGGGGGACTGGTTAGATAATGTTAGACAAAACCAGTTGTTCTTACAAAGCAAGTACAGATAGAGTACATCTAGTATATGCATATGACAAGTGAAACAGATGAGGAAGTGCTGAAGTATTCAATATTTAGTACTTACCACACCATTTGAGTTATGCACTCCATTCAAGTTGATCTTCGTCACAAAGCGAACAAAAGGGGGTGTTTCTGGATATCTTGGTCCACATTCTACTCTGAGGCTGTACATCCTGTTCTCATAGATAGTCTGCATGAACAAAACAAATATCATCATTATGACAGGATTTCTTCAGGTTTTATAAAGGATAATTTAAGACCTTTTCAATAACTTAAAAGGAACACTCCACTTTTTTTTTTTTATTTTAAACAGTTGAGTTTTACCGTTTTTGAATCCATTCAGCCGATCTCCGGGTCTGGCGGTACCACTTTTAGCATAGCTTAGCATAGATCACTGAATCTGATGAGACTGTTAGCATCTCGCTCAAAAATGACCAAAGAGTTGCGATATTTTTCCTATTTAAAACTTGACTCTTTGGCTGAATGGATTCGAAAATGGTAAAACTCAACTGTTTAACTCTAGGGGAGTTGGAAAATGAAGTGGAGTGTTCCTTTAAGACAAAAAAATAAAAATAAAATACATCAATATGTTTTCTAGATTTAAATGTCTAGGGAGAAACTCGAGTTATATTAGCAACACTTCCGATTCTGAAAATTCAACTTCCAACAGATATCCATTATTTTTTAATTCATAAAAATTACAAAAAAAAAGTAGCTTGAATCGCTCTGCTCCCAACCACTAGAATATAGAAATAACTTTTACTGTACCTTCTGATCACACTACACAGAGGAGATGTTCTTCCTCAGTAGTTTTGTCTTGTTTTCCCAATGCAATTGTTTAAAGATTCTTAAAATCAAGATACATTTACTTGATATGCAAAATGACAAAAATAAGAAGTCTTATGAAACTCATCAAAATGAAGTGAATTTATGATTAAAGCAAGAACAAATATCTGCCAGTGGGCTCAGGAAAATCTACTTCATTCAAAGGGAGGTTTTCATAACTCATTTGCAGATATTTGTCCATTTAAAAAAAAATATAAACTCACTTAATCTTTCATTTTATATTTGCATTTCAAGTAAACATATTTTGATCCAAGGATGTTTACATGTTTGTACTGAAAACAGAACCAAAATACTGGAGGAAGATATTCATTTTTTTGCGATGCATGAAACATTTAATGCCATGACTTTATGAATTTAAAACCTTCTGCTCTGATTTAAGACTTTAAGACCCACAGAAACCCTAATTCTAAAACGATATCACACTGATGACTCCCATATTTAAAAAACACATTAGTGAAACTCATCAACAGTTTGGAACAGGATCTTATCAGCCTAGCAAACACAAAGAAACGTAAGATGGTGCACAAAACAAAGAAATAAACATGTAACAATGAAGATGCCAGGTTTGGTCTGGTCCCTATAATGGAGCAGGATTGGACGCCCCTGGATTAAGTCTATTTTTATTTCCACCAGGGACATAACGCCCCAAACAGACTAAAACACATGCTCTTGTGCAGTTCATGAACATTAGAAGTCAAGCTTATTTGGGCCTTCTTCAGTTGATAAGAGTGTTGAATGCTACTGCTCTGCATTGTAAGAAATTTAATGATTCTAGTCCCATAACAATTCTATGATTCTATAATTAAAAGATTTAATTAAAAAAAATTATATAATTAAAGAACTGTTATTTAATTATTAATATTAGCTAAATACATTTAACATTTAGTACAACAAAATGTGTCTCACAAACCCCAAGCATACACAAAGTAAGGGTTGCAAGAGAAATATTCTTTCTTATGTGTATTCAATCAATGTTGCTGCTTATACATGATTAATTTTGTTAATCTTATATGAGTTACATAGATTTCCTTATATGATCTTTGCGAAAGGGTCAATAACGTGACTTTTTTTGTCCAAAGGCCTTAATAATAATAATAAAAACAAAGATATGACATCCAAAGTATGTAAGGTAGTACAACTAGATCTCTTTTTTTGAATCCAAAAGGGTTTCATTATATTTTGCTACATATAAAGGTATTTTAATGATTTTGAAGTGTCAAATGGTCATTTGGTTTAGCCGTCCAAAGGCCAATACAACCATTTAATTTGTGAATAAAATATCTCAAAATGCAATAAATGTATATATTCTTTATTCTGGCATGATTTTATAACATCATATATCAATATAGTGCAAAATGGTATTAAAATTGTGTGTAATAATTTGTTACATTTATCACTTTTCTGGATAAAAAAAATGACTTTATTTTACTGGAGTTTATTTCGCCCCATAAAAATGATTTTATATTTTTATTAATTAATTAAACTGATTGTTTATTATTTTTCAGTTATAAATCTCTTTAATATTTAAAGATTTTAACTCTAATCATATGTTGCAAAATGATAACTTACAAAGGATTAAATTAATCACAATTATTTAATGAATGAAGCACACAAAAATATGACAAAGCCCTAAAACAGACAATTAATCGGCATAACTGCAATTATTTTTCAGACAATTAATCGTCAGTCAAATTTCATAATCGAGATAGGCCTAGTTGGTGCCTTGTCAGTGTCCTCTTTACTCTGCCATGTTTTTCACTGAGAAAATGGACGTGAGAGTTGGCAGCCCTGCAAGCAATGAAAAAGGTTTTGCCACAAACTCAACTTCGTTATCTTGATATCGCGAGACAGCTTTTCACCTCGACGAGAAATATCGTCTGTTTTAATATCACAAAATCTCATGGCATGAGATCTAGTCACACCCTTACTGGTTTTGATGTAAAAAGCTTACCAACATTATAAGTGGACTTCAGAGAACATGTAAAAAAAAAAAAAAAAAAAAGTAATTCATGACCCCTTTTAAAATTAAATTCTTGAGATATTGATTTTTCATACAGCACAGCAGTTCAATATGCATTCGCAATCATGCTAATATTTGAGAAAAACAGCAATCCTGTATTTTGCATCATGAATTTTGGGCCATTCTAACAGGCTAGTAAGCGCTCTGAATGCACACTCGCAGTAGTCCATCATACATACTAAGCTCCATCACAGTGAATGCATTGGCCTCTGAAGGTGTGTTTGGGTTTTGCTAAATAAGTGACATACTCGATAATGTCCGCTCGCACATTGTTAAAATTACAGTATTATCAGACGATGCATATCGCAGATCCTTACATCAAAGTGTAGTAATATGCCTTTTTTCCTGTTATTGGCACATTTGGTTCTTTTCAGAGTCATGCAGAGTGCATTTTCTAATACCATAAACACTGACCTCTTGTTTTTCTGAGCAGACACATGTGAAATGATAAAAATATTATAGAATTATTCATGCACAAGAATATGAATCTATACATATTAAGTCAATAGGGCCCAGAAAGCTAGTAGAACTGACCCTTGGGGGTCCGATGATCATTCCTCTCCAGCGTGTGAGGGTCATGTCCTCATCGTCTTCCAGACCCCAGCTCACCGTCCCATCTCCAACACCCTTCTGACCCTCTTCAAGCTCCTCCAGCAGCCGGAAGTTACGGGGGACTTTCACGCCTGTGAAAACACACACAATAACATTAACATCTGCTGCTGAAATAATGTTCAAAACAGATTCTGCAGGGAAAACTGCTAGCTGATATAGAAATTCTGAGTTTACATATGGCTAGAAATTTATTTTTAGTTTTCTAAGCCAGCCAGTGTAAAAGAATTCCCAATTCTACTGTCAGTGAGCTTGATTTCCTGAAGGTGAACTTAAAGAAAGGCCCGTTTCGACTAACAAACACTGGATTAAAGATAAAGACTCATTTGATCATGATACTGATAATGAAACCAGGAAGTGCAGTCCCAAGAACTTTTGTTTTGTGATATTAGTTTGCAATCCAATTTAAACTACTAAATGTTACTATTGTGGTTTATCTAGTGGGGATTGGTGAGGACCAGGTAGCACTTGGATGCTCAGATTTGATCAAAAGGTGGTACACAGCCTGAAATATTTGAGAACCGAAATCAATATCAAGATACAGTACAGACTTCTTCAGTAACAAAATATTATCCCCCAAAAGTGCAACAGTGCCGTGAACTGTTGTAGTATTAGAAAGTATTTTTCCTATAAATTTTTCCACACATTTATTTATTTTTTTTAAAGTGTGCGAAAAGGCTAAAATTTAATGAAGCACTGCAAATGACAATCAAATAAAAAAGGATAGAGAACTATAAAACTATTGATGTAGATATGCTGATTGTTTATAAAGAAACATTGTTTGCAAAATATGTATATACACAAACATTTAAATAGTTTGACAGTGTAGGAAGACTATTACGTCATACACTGTATTTCATGAGAGTGGGCGGAGCTGAAAAGAGTTATTTTGGCATTATTTGCTTGCCGTGATTATCTGAATGGGTGGAGATTTTTTGCAGAATCATGGGTAGTGTTTCATTGTTAAATATGGTCATTTAAAATACAGGCTGATAGCTTCAACAGAATTAAGGACAAAGTGAACGGCAGTTGAACCAACACATGAACAAATAATTTTATTAGCTTCCAATAAAGTGTGTGGGCATCCAAGGAACTGCCCTTAGCTGGTTCAGATCTTATCTTAGTAATAAGAACCTTTTCAGTAGGTATTGGTCGCGCTGTTTCATCTGTAGCTCCCCTTACCTGTGGTGTTCCCCAAGGATCTATTCTGGTTCCCATTTTGTTTTCATTTTACATGCTTCCACTAGGTTCAATTTTTAGGAAGCATGGAGTGTCTTTTCATTTTTATGCAGGCGACACCCAAATCTATTTACCTTTAAAACATAATGACAAGCAAGGCCTAGAAACCTTGCTTGCAAGGTGTATGATCTTGGATGTATGATCTTGGATGTCTCTGAACTTTTTGCATTTAAATGAGGTTCAGTCTGAAGTAATTGTCTTTGGGCTCTCAGTGGGAAAAGGAAAACCAATCATTTAAATTATTATGTCAAACCAACTGTGAAAAATTGTTTTTTTTTTTTTATTCTTCCCTTAAGTTTGACCAACATATAAATTCAGTAGTTAAGTCATGTTTTTTTCATCTAAAACTTGTCAAAAGTTAAAACTTTCCTGTCTTTTAAAAGATCTTGAAAGTATGTTTTTGTTTTATTTCGATTGGACTACTGTAACTCATTGTATGTTGGATTACCTCAATCCTCCATGTCACGAATACAGATGGTCCAAAATGCCGCAGCCAGGATTTTAACTGGGGTTCGTAAACAAGAGCACATTACTCTGATTTTAGTGTCTCTTAATGGGTTGCCAGTGTGTTAAGATTTTGCTGTTCGTTTTTAAGTCTTTAAATGGTCCGGCACCTCCCATTTGTCAGTTAGATGATTGCGATCCTCAGACAGTATTACTCTGTCTTACCCAAGATCAAGATTGAAGTTGAAAGGTGACCTTGCGTTGGCAGTGGCCGGTCCTAAGTTATGGAATGGTCTTCCTTTATCTGTAAGAACTGCTTCGTCCGTATATTATTTTAATTAGAAGTTACAGTCTTATCTTCTTACTCTTGCGTTTCATTAATTATGACTCTTGGTTTCTTAAATTTAGTGATGTCTTTTTATTATTACTGTGTCTTATTTTATTCTTTTCTCTGTACAGCACAGTGGTCAACAGGGATGGGTAGTATTTATGATACATGTATTTCAAATACAAAAATAGTATTTTGTAATTTGTATTTGATAGGGTTGATGAAAATTTGTTTGTATTTTTGTATCAAAATACTTTAGTGTTTTAAATGCGGCCTCTCATTGGTGCTCAGACTTGCCCAGACTTGCTGAGCTCAGAACAGATATTAAGTTTTGGTGTTTGTTTTAGTAGCCTAGGCTAAATAGTTTAAATAATGTTCTTGAAAACTATTATAGCGAGCTGCAGTCCCCTATATTTATGATTAACAATCAATTGATTAATTAGTTAGAAACTAATTGCTATGAATACAGGTGCCATCAGTTGTCTTCTTATAAATGACTTGTTTGTCATTGAGTCAGTGTTGCTGATGCAAAGTAGGCCCTTCATTACCAAACACCAAGTAACTAAATTAGGATACAATTATGAGTCATGTGCAAACTTAAACGTTAAACTGCTGGTTACTTTAAAACTAACCTTCATCTGGGAGTTCACAGGGATATATGAATATTTGATCTGTTAAAGCCACAATATGTACATTTTCATCGCTAATGGTCCCTTATTCAGTCGCTTATCCTTGATTTTGTGGAATCATGGGATGTGTTGTCTTCACGTCAACAGCCAGTGGAAAAGAATCGGATGGGACTCGGATGGGCAGAAATCATGTTCATGGATGCAATTATTACCATTACTGTAGTATGAAGCAGAGCAGGGCGAGTGATGTTGGAGCTGAATGAGACCGCTGGAGCAATTGATAATGAGAGACAAGCGTGACACGTTTCGAGAGCAGCGGAGCTTTTATTATGCAACAGTCGGCGCTTCTGCTTTTTTCGGTCTAGCGTATGTGTAAACCAGAGCTGTTTATCATATTAGATACATTTGAGCATGTTGAAAGTTGTTATAGTGCTACTCTGTGTTCATTCGGCTATGAGACACTTGTTGTAAACTAGATCGATATTAGTCATGGTAAAACATGGTACTCACGGTAAATCAAGAAAACGAGATTTAAACAAGAAGCTACATTACATGATTAGTTTTCTGTCAATCAATGAATCCAAACAGTTCCTCATCTGTCTAATAAATCATATAATGTGTTTTATTAAGCAGATGAGGAATATAATGCGTCTTTAGTGTTTCCATGGTTTCTACAAAATTAAACCAGAAACCGAGGGATTTAAACATTCTTGGAAACATTTGAGATAATGTAAGTACACAAGTCAACAAAATACAGTCAACCCAAAATTATTCAGACATTTTTGATAGATTTTTTCTAGTGGGTGCAGGCCACTATAATTCATTTATGTAAGTGAGAATAACAAAATAAATTAAACTGTGACATCTTATACCCAAAAGTTCTTCATACACCAGTATACCATACTACCAGACACTTCGACCTGACCATGTTTTGCTTAAGTGTTATCTGACATAATTAAGATAATTTTTTCTGACACAGTTACACTTTGAGATCTTGTCATATTTTATTACCATTTTTTTAAACTATAGTGAATAAACTGTATTAAAGGGTTAGTTCACCCAAAAATTAAAATTCTGTCATTAATTACTCACCCTCATGCTGTTCCACACCCATAAGACCTTTGTTAATCTTCGGAACACAAATTAAGATATTAAGATATTTTAGTTGAAATCCGATGGCTCAGTGAGGCCTTCATAGGGAGCAATGACATTTCCTCTCTCAAGATCCAATAATGTACTAAAAACATTTAAATCAGTTCATGCGAGTTCAGTGGTTCAATATTAATATTATAAAGTGACAGGAATATATTTGGTGCGCCAAAAAAATATTTAGTGATGGCCGATTTCAAAACACTGCTTCAGGAAGCATCGGAGCACAAATGAATCAGTGTATCGAATCATGATTCAGATCGCGTGTCAAACTGCCAACGGCTGAAATCATGTGACTTTGGCACTCCTAACAGCTGATTCGATATACTGATTCATTATGCTCCAAAGCTTCCTGAAGCAGTGTTTTGAAATCGGCCATCACTATATAAGTTGTCATTTTGTTTTATTTGGCGCACAAAAAATATTCTCGTCGCTTTATAATATTAATATTGAACCACTGTACTCACATGAACTGATTTAAATATGTTTTTCGTACCTTTATGGATCTTGAGAGAGGAAATGTCATTGCTCCCTATGAAGGCCTCACAGAGCCATCGGATTTCAACTAAAATATCTTAATTTGTGTTCTGAAGATTAACGAAGGTCTTACGGGTGTAAAACAACATGAGGGTGAGTAATTAATGACAGAATTTTCATTTTTGGGTGAACTAACCCTTTAATGAATTAAATGTTCAAGGTGTCTGAATAAATTTTGGTTTGACTGTATATAACATTGTTCTAGAGGTTTTTGGATATTTTAATCCAAAAATCCTACTGTACATATTGTGCCTTTAACTGGTTGCATTTGTCAGATTTATTGCATGACTTTATCGCATCAAACAGGCCAATGGAAGGTTTGCGAAGAAATTTCACGCTCCTTTTTGTAAAAGTATTTTTTAGTATTTTTAAAATACAGTAATTTATTTTGATACATGGAGTGGCTGCTGTACTTTGTAGTTTATTTTGATACACTTAAAATGAAGGTATTTGGTATTTTATGTATTTTTGCCCAACCCTGGTGGTCAACTTTTGTTGTGTTTATTTGTGCTTTAAATAAATGAAATGAATAAAAAGAGCAAAAATTACATGCATGTGGATATGATGTGACAAAATGTCCCTCTCTCATATTATAAATATTATATATATATATATATATATAAAAGATGTCAACTGTATGCTGATAAAATAGCTTATAGAGAAATGTTTTTAACCAGAACAAAAGCAACTTACATATGAATGCACATTAAAAATGTTATAATGCTTATCAGATAATTAATGTTAGATATTGTGTTTAAATGGAAGAGGTTATGAAGTGTGAGGTTTTCATTGTTTTTTGGGTCTGTAAAGATCACAGAAGTCAATGGCTGTGCCTCAAATTAGCCAGCTGCCTACCTAGACAGCACTTTGATATACGTATTCTTAAACATAACGAGCTGCCAACCTAGAAAGAACTTATAAAACATCACTTAAAGTTAAACTGACACAGAACGCGTCTGAGATACACAGGACTGCAGTCTAGATAGGCAGCTCACCCGGTTTTGAGACACAGCCAGTGTATTGTGTTGTTTCTCTATCATGACGCTGCAGTTGAATAAGCTACATGGCTAACCGACAGAATAGGCTGATTACATTAAAAACCTGTTGTATTTTCACCCATATACATTAAGAACCATGTATCTGAATCTTAAACTATTTAAAACTGACTCAAACATAAAGTCCATCGACATTAAACGCGATAAATGACACAGATTTGACAGGCTAATGCTGTGCAAACACACCCACATGAATGCTGAGACGCTAAACACAGCAACACGAGTGAATATTTCAATTAAAGTATACTTTTCCAGCGTTTTACCATATCATAACACTCGTTGTGCACACTAAAGAAAGAAATAATCTGATACAATAGCAGTTTTTCATAAATTTACCTGATCCGGCGGCGGCCGCCATCTTGTTGCTCAGCAGCGGGGACGCGCCAACAGTGAACAATCTCCTCATGAATAATGCATGAGAATAATCAGTGAACTGGATGTTGAAGTTCACTCTGGTGCGTTTATATACTCAAAACTGCATTACTGCTCCACAATCCAATATATTTAAAAATGACCTTTCCTATAAATGACTGCAACTGTTGTTTTAAATGTATTTTGTTTTCTTTATATAGCATATGATGACTGTCAGAGTATTTTTGAGAGGAGACATTATTAAATTTGCAGATGATTCAGTGTCTCTCCTCACTGATTCAGATGGTAGTCATGAACTAGTGGTAGATCATTTTATTCAGTGGTGTGATACTTCATTTTTAAATACTTATGCTTTCAAAACAAAAGAAATTAATTGATTTTCGTAAGAACAACACTGTTGTGTTGCATAAGGGACAGCAGCATAGCCATATTTAGGGACAGTACTTGATGATAAATGACATTTTAAGGCACTGATATTAATAGAGGTAAATCTCTTAAGCGTATGCATTTTTTGAGCAAACTTTGTAGTTTTAATATGGATGTTTTTTTTTGTTTTTTGTTTTTTAATGAAAATGTTTTTATTAGGCCTGTTGATCTTATCTTTTTTCATTGTTGGTATGGCAATCTCTGTAAGAAATAGGGGTAAGTTAAAGGGTTAGTTCACCCAAAAATGAAAATAATGTCATTTATTACTCACCCTCATGCCGTTCCACAGCCGTAAGGCCTTCATTCATCTTCAGAACACAAATTAAGATATTTTTGATAAAATCCGATGGCTCAGTGAGGCCTCCATAGCCAGCATTGTCACTTCTTCTCTCAAGATCCATTAATGTACTAAAAACATTTAAATCAGTTCATGTGAGTACAGTGGTTCAATATTAATATTATAAAGCGACAAGAATATTTTTTGCGCGGCAAAAAAAACAAAAAAACGTTTCAACAATACAGTGATGGGCCGATTTCAAAACACTGCTTCATGAAGCTTTACGAATCGAATCAGTGACTTTGAAATCTGCCCGTCACTATATTGTTGAAAAATCATTACTTTGTTTTTCTGGTGCACAAAAAGTATTCTCATCGCTTCATAACATTAAGGTTGAACCACTGTAGTCACATGAACTGATTTAAATATGTCTTTAGTAGCTTTCTGGGCATTGAAAGTGTTAATTATCTTGCTGTCAATGCAGGCCTCACTGAGCCATCGGATTTCATCAAAAATATCTTCATTTGTGTTCTGAAGATGAACGAAGGTCTTACGGAACGACATGAGTAATTAATGACAGAAATTTCATTTTTGGGTGAACTAAGCCTTTAAGATTAAAGTGGGGACCGACTTAAAGTGACCGTTCACCCAAAAATGAAAATTCTATCATCAATTAATCACCCTCAAATTGTTCAAAATCTGTATACATTTCTTTGTTCTGTTGAACACAAAGGAAGATATTTTGAAGAACAGTTTGGGGGCACCATTGACTTCCATGGTATTTTTTTCAATGGTGAATGGTCAGTGGTGCCCCAAAACAGCATGGTTACAAACATTCTTCAAAATATCTTCCTTTGTGTTCAACAGAACAAAGAAATGTATACAGGTTTGAAATAATTTGAGGGTGATCAAATGATGATAGAATTTTCATTTTTGGGTGAACTGTCACTTTAAGGATTATTGCACAAAATTATGAAATCCTTTCTGATGTCACACATCCGTTGTGTACTGAATTTCAACTGCTTCCCTTTGGCCTGGAGATTTAAACTCCCCTTGTGTTGTGTTGCTGTACATGTATACTGATGTCTACATAGCAAATTGCCTTTCAAGGACAATAATGTTGAGTATGTAAGCTTAGCAAAAGCATGTAAAAAAAAAAAAAATAATAATAATAATTGATCACACAGATTTGCAGTGACAAGGAAAGTACGGGTCAACCAGTTTGGGCCAAAGTCCTGTACAGTTTAGCTCCAACACACCTGCCTGGAAGTTTCTAGTTATCCTGAAGACCTTGTTAGCTGGCTGGATTTGTTTCATTAGGGTTGAAGCTGAACAGAAACAGTGGCAGGAACAGGACTAGTTCAAGCCATATCTGAAAATGTTATTATTTATGGGACCATTTGACTTTTTTTTTCTTTTTCTGGAAAGTCTCTGCAAGTTTTTCGGCCAAACAGACAAACAACCAAAATGAGATGATAAAAGTTTTCTAAAAATTCAAAATATTAGAACATGTTGCAGGCTGAAATGGAAAACATTTAAGCAAAACAAAAATTCAAATTCACATATTATAGCACCATCTAGTGTCAGAAAAATCTCTTTGCTCTTCTTGTAGCCTATCTGTGGCAATCCCACCAACTTTGATGTCTACGGTCAAGATACGTTTAGGGAAGAAGAAGAGAAATAAAATTTGAAATATATTACACACATATTTTGACATGGATTACACTGTCCTGCAACTCCAACCCTAATCTGAACAGTCAATATCATCAGAGTCACAAATGTGATCAGGGTTTAGCACTGTATTTGAGGAACCCTGAGCTAGAGTATTCTTGTTTACTGCCTTATCTAAAGTTAATTAAAGTTACTGCCTGAAGTAAAAGGCTAGTGATATCTATCTAACCATGATACTACACGTTACTATGAATAGGTAAAATAAACTACAAAATTGCATTTATATTTTCTTATGTTATACCACTTCTGAAACCATAGTCTATAGTTAACTGTCCCTGTTTTACTTTACTTTCTCTCAGCAGTGGAGGTGATATTACAATGTTGTTGACTTAACTAAACCGAATGAAATTACAGTTAAATGTTCATGGTGATTTTGGAAATACAGCATTTAATGTTTAACACAATCATGTAATATAAAAAAAGTCAGTTATAAAAGTAACAGACTTAAATGGAATATACATTTGATTGCATTTTATTTATTTTTAGGCAGAAAATGGTAATAAAGACAATGCATCATTGCTGTTATGAACACACTCAAAGACTCAAAGATTGAGGATCCAAGCGCAGTATTTTATTAGTCAGAGGGTAATCCACGTTCGTAATCAAAAGCCAGGCAAGGGTCAAAACACAGATGAGCAGTCCAAACAAAGAGAATATCCAGAAGAAGGCAAAATGGAAAAAAGAAATAACAAAAATCCAAGAAATAATGAAGGCTTAGAAACACAGTACTTGACAATGAATGAATGAATGAATGAATGAACCAGGCTTTTATAGAGTTAATGAGGTTAATGACAAACAGCTGTGAACCATCATGGCTGATAGATCGGGCAGTGGGTTATGGGTAATGTAGTCTTTGACAATAATAATGGTCCAGGTTGGAGTGCCCTCTAGTGGCACTCTCACTGGTGATCGTGACAATTGCATTATATGTTATCATTATTGTTTTTGGTTTATTACAGTTGTAATTTCCTTGTCCTTGTGAGCCTAAGGGGTTATTTATTTTCAGAACTGATTCATGGTGGATTTGACAACAGCCAGCAATCAAATATGCTTGGTTCTGTTCAGTTGCCTAAAATGCTGGTGAAGGAATGGATTCTGGAATCCACTGCCGCTTCAGTATATATCTTTTAAGTTATTATTCAGCATATCTGGTTTCAAGGGTCCTAAACTGTTTATCCCCAACAGTTTATGGTGGAGAATGCGGGCAATCATTCTTCGGCAACATCCCTGGCTAAACAACAAACAAGGTAAGAAGCTGTTTTATTATTTGGTTAGGGCTGTCTGGTTGGAAGGGTTGAGAGAACTGCGAAGTGAGACAGTGAGTTTATGCACACACTCAGATGTGAGTGTGGTGCACCAGATCATTGGATACAGGCTGGTGTCACGCCATCTGAGTGAGATGGTGGGTGATAACTCCACTCCATTGAGGTGGTTGGAGGAACACTGGAAGCCAGAGGCAGAAGGTGTTGAAATAACTCCTTCCTATTGAAGGGTAGGAGGTCACTAGTAAGCCGGTTTGCTACTAGTGTCTCATGAACCAAAGTTCTCTGACTCTTCCATTCAGACAGGGGTGCCCTGAATTTAGTGATTCAGGAAGTTAGAGATTAAGCTTTTTGTTAAATACGACGAAATAGAGATAGGTTTGGTTGGTCAAAGATGCATCCGGAACGATACCGACGAAAATAAAAATTTTGTGACCCTAATTGGCTTGGACCAGTATATGTAACTGTGATTTTGGAGTATACTTTGCAGTTTCATCAAGCAGAAGCCAAAGCTGTGTTTTTCAAAGATCGCTGCCTCCATCTCTTTCAGTTGAGTATTAACCCATTTTAGCCCACCGGAAACTATAGTTGCCACAGTGTATGGTTGTCATTTTCCTTTTGTACATTTTTTTTCTAAAAGTTTTCCATGTTTTATTTCTCAATGACACGCAAGCAAACATCCAAATAAAGGATTTCAAGAACAAAAAAAAAGGTATTCACTTCCTTCCTTCCTTCCTTCGCTGTCAATATTAGGAATTTTTTGTTGACATATATATATATATATATATATATATCTATGTAATCATGAGGGTCTCTAGAATCATCCAAACAAAACAAATCTTACAAGAGATCTATAGTTTTTTTTATACTAAGTCAAAAGTCCAAGTGGCAACTATAGTTGCCGGTGGGCAAATGACTTGTAAGTACATACATCATGGGGAAATGGGGTATACTGGGTTAATAAATCAAGGTTATTGGTTTTGTTTAGTGCTTGTGGTTGTTTGCTTTCATAATATATTTTATATTGTTATATTGTTATTTGTTAATTCATTTATTTATTTTTTTGTTTGTTTGTTATATGTGACCCTGGACTACAAAACCAGTCATAAAGGTCAATTTTTTCATCATCTGAAAGCTGAATATATATATATATAAGCTTTCCATTGATGTATGAATTGTTAGGATAGGACATTTGGTCGAGATACAACTATTTGAAAATCTGGAATCTGAAGGTACAAAAAAAATTGAAATATTGAGAAAATTGCCTTAAAGTTGACTAAGTGAAGTCCATAACAATGTATATCCATTCACAAAAAGAATTTTTTATATATTTACGGTAGAAAATTTACATAATATCTTAATTGAACATGACCTTTACTTAATATCCTAATGATTTTTGGCATTAAAGAAAAAAAATCAATAATTTTGGCCCATACAATGTATTGTTTGCTATTGCTACAAATATAACCGTGCAACTTATGATTGGGTTTGTGGTCCAGGGTCACGTATAGATGTAATTTTTTCTAATGAACAATGTAATTTAACATTTTAATCCACAATGCTCTGTTTGAGCAACTTAATGGCTGCACTTTGTTCTTCACTATGTTTCACCACTTTAAGACAAATGGATTTGTTGTTTGTTGTGTTTTCATATTCAAGAAATTATATGCTAGATGCATCTTTTTCGTGTTCACATTGAATGTTCGTCAACTTTGATTGATCTGTTGATCTGTTGAAAGCAGTTATTTTGAATTAAATGCATACATGTTCTCCTCCTATTCAAATTCTACATTGAGGGGTACATACAACATATTTGCCCATCGGCAACTATAGTTGCCGCACATTCAAACACGTTTTTAAGAAAAAAAAAAAAAAAACCTGGGGAAAATAAATGCAGAACATGTTCACATAGGACACTATTAACAGGACTATATGCATGAAACCATAAAGAAAAATTTGGGCACAAATGGGTTAACTTTGACTAAGATATGGCTGACAAATTGAGTAACTTGATCAGTCCTGATACAGATAATGAGGTACAAGAGAGCAAACGCTGTAAAAGCTCTGCTCTGAAGCTCTCACTTCAAAGACATTTGCAGAGATTATTAAGAAAATGGTTAGTCAGGGTTTTGATTCTGATTGGAAAGTTAAACAACAACCAGATTGGCTACAAACCAAGAAAGAACCAGAAAAATTCACATTTTTAGCTGTTTGTGCTTCTTCTTGGATTTGTAAAATGGGTGGGGTACCATAAACCCCTGATGGAAAAATCCCAGAAGTAACTGAGGGATGGTTTAATTTGATTACCCAATGTGATAAAGATGACAAGGAGTGTTTTAATTGTGGTGAGCAGGGCCATCTCGCCCGTAATTGTAAATGCCCACCTAAAAGGTGTAGACAGTGTGGGAAACTTGGCTATAATGGATCTGTTGTGAAAAGAAATCTTACAAAAAGTGTTATTACATAAAAGTAACAATTCTATGTTTTATTGAAAAGGATAATTGAAATGGTTATGGTCATATAAATTTGTTTCGTTTTCTTTTTCTTTTTAAAGGTATTTAAAAAAAAGATTTAAAAGATGTTCTGCAATTAAGGTGGTACATTTTATCTATAGACTGTAAACTAAACAATGATTTAAGAAACTTAAAATACTTGGATTATGTTGGGTCTTATTTTTCGTTGTTTATTTTGAGTCAGACCACAATTTAGTTTTTAATATTACAAATTATCTGTAAGGTGTATATGTTACATGTCACGTTCCAGTCTTCCTCCTGTGACCTAGTTTCCCCGTTCTGTTGATTAGTTCATTTGATCCACCTGTGTCTTGTTAATTATCCCGTCACCTTGTTTAGCTCCCTTAGTTAGTCACCTGTATATATACCCTGTGTTTTCCTTCACTCCTTGTCCGTTCTTGTTTGTGTTTACGCGTGTGTAAGCTGTCTTACTTTGTTTGGAATTAAAGTTTTGTTATTATTGTCATCTTCATCATTGTTGTGCTTGTTACTACAACCACACATAACAGTATAGTGAAAGGAGTGGATTTATGATCCATCTCCTTGTATTATATAATGAATTGGTAAATATTGTTTTCTAAAAACCAGTGTATATATCCTGGTGTTTATGATTACAGGCAATGTCTGTATTTAGTATCTGAGGAGTGACTGAGGGCCTGGCCCATGCCATGAATGCAGTAACAATGCTTGCTCATTTAGCCCAGCTTCCGGAGAATAAATATGTATTTGTTTTGTAGTCAAGGAATCTGATGAACAGAATCACAAAGACTGATGTAAAGACTATGTGTAAGGACTGAAGGTCAATAATGCACTGTGTGCTCTGTAGAATATTCTGTTCTAGTTAAGTCTTTCGAGGGAAAACCTATCGTCTATTTTATACAATTGTAACCTGCCAGGGTCAGCAATGTTAAATTGAAGTGGCCTAAATTATTAGACCAGATGATGTGTGTCTCCACATTTGGAGGGGGGACTGAAGGAAGTGATTCTGGAATATCTTTTAAGTTATTATTCAACATATCTGGTTTCAAGGGTCCTAAACTGTTTATCTCCAACACTGGTCATGTACATGGAGGAACAAGACCACAGGGGTGGCTTATTGAAGGCTGAGTTTTCAGAGGAATGGAGGAATGAGGCTCTTGAATCCTCCTGCTCTGTTTTTACTCAGATGCAGAACATGCGTATTTACCTTGAACAAGCTACTGACATAATAAAACTCACGGTTGTGACTGAGTGCAAATCTGCAGCCAGCAAGTGAAAGTAGATTTACATCCATCATTTTACCCCTGGAACCTGCAGCAACAACGTGAAAGAGATTTTACATATGTCGTTTTACACCTGGGCATAATAATATAAAAACCAGGTAGGCCTATCAACATTTTTAATATAGTCTAGGCTAACATTTATTGCTCATGCAGGAATTTATGTGTACTTGAAATGGGAAATGATGAACATTTTGAGGTGAGTCTTCAAGTGTCTTCATCTCAATTGTCTCTGTGAGAGAGCAGGAGTTTAATTTTCACCTTCGTCTGTAACGCTTTTACTTTTTTCTTTTTGTCTCAATATGCAACCCTGAAAAATTACATTTTAGTTTCAATGCACACACCTAAAAAAATCTATGTTGGAAATACATTTCAAAGATTCATTACATGATTGTGATTGCTTTTTACTTTTTAATGTGATAAATGTAGTTTAAAATTATTGCAGAAATCTTATCAAGAATGTGTAACGTCTTAAACTTCATTACCACGTTACACGTCTGTGCCACTTAATATTTTCGTCACATATAGGCCAATGTTTGTTTACCAATAACATAATCAGTGAAAAAAGAGTTAAGGAATGGGACCTTAAATATGAAAAAGCATTTTTAATTTTAAAATATAATTTTTTTTTGAATGCTGTATCAACAAATAGCATGTACAAGGGTAACTACCATATTGCATCAGAAGAACATATCACATGCCTCATTATACAATAGAAATTACAAAAAAGAGAGAAAAGGTAAAGAAAGAGTAAAAATATATTGTTGAATAGACATACTTTTTATATATGAAAGATTTGAAGAAATAGACACATCAACTGATCTCAGGTACAATATAGATCAGCTAAAAAACTCCTAAATGAATTATTGTTTGTATTAGGGCTGGGCGATGTATCGAATGCTTTTGTCACGCGCATTTCTTCAGTAAAGCCGGTTCCCTGATTGCCGCTAAATCGCCATCACCTGCTTTCAAATGAAGCGGCATTTAATAGACAGAGCCGTAGATCACTGATAAGACACGCAATATCGCGTTCAATATCGACGGCGATACATATCGATATTGAACGCGATATTGCGTGTGATGGCGATTTAGCGGCAATCAGGGAACCGGCTTTACTGAAGAAATGCGCGTGACAAAAGCATACATCGCCCAGCCCTAGTTTGTATTTTATTATCTCTGCTCTACTCTATTGTCTGTTTATATTATACCCAATTCTACAGGCAGAGATCAAACTCGTTGGAGTCCAGCTGTGTGTCCAGTGTTCAGTCTATGGAGCTGCCAGTAAAATTTGAGGAAAGAGACACATCAACTGTTCTGAGGTACAACATTTTTTAGACAGGGCAATGATATTCTGGAAGCATTTAAAACTCAGTGACCACCACTCATTCCATTATAAAGCTCTGAAATACCAAGAGTTGAGGAACAGATCAGGTCCCTTTTCACAGCTGGTCCAGAACATTTCACTAACATCTGCTGACATCCATCAACGATGTAGCATGCTCAAATCAGCTCAAGAGGAGGCATATAGTATATATACCCAGCCCACTCACCTAGTTACCTCGACAGGTTTCTGCATCCCTCTGCCACCCTGACTCCTCACTCTCGGCTGGTTCCTATTCCCAGGATATGGGATAGCAAAAGTCAAATATGCATATTTTACTCATTAACTGTAGGCTATTAATCATTTGTATGTTTGAACTGGTGAAAACAACTGCCATAGGTAACCAGGCATTATTTTCTTCTTATTAATTTATTTTCAAATATTTATTTTTTTGCCATTTTTGCTTTTTTATTATGATGTGTAAGAGACACTCAAGGCTATCGGCGCCAATGATACATTATTTTATCATTCAATACATTTTGCCTGTACATAATTTAATATTTATGTTATAAATCAAAATATTTATTGCATTTAAGAAGAAAAGGCTCTATCGCCTATTGCCTCAATGATGTTCAGTGTCTTTGGGTGGATTGCTGAGGCGGTTTGCTGGCAATAACCATTTTAGGATTATTTGTGATTTGGTCTTAGTGACTTAGGAGTCCTCTTGTCCAATGTTTTCACAGATTTAGGAGCTAGTTTTATTTTTAAGTGTTTCTCCTAAATGTTCAAGTTAGAAGCTACTTTTAGCCTTAAGACATCACATGACCCTTACTGGACCCCCTGCAGTTTGCTTACCGAGCAAACATGTCTGTGGATGTTGCAGCATGGGTCTGCACTTCATCCTACAACATCTGGATAAATCAGGGACTTATGTAAGGATCCTGTTTGTGGACTTCAGCTCTGCTTTTAACACCATCATCCCAAACCTCCTCCTGCCCAAACTAACTCAGCTCTCTGTGCCCACCTCTGTCTGTCAGTGGATCACCAGCTTCCTGACAGACAGGCAGTCAAAATTCTCATCCAGCACCCGCACCATCAGCACCGGCACCCCTCAGGGCTGTATTCTCTCCCCACTGCTCTTCTCCCTCCACACCAATAACTGCACCTCTAAAGACCCCTCTGTCAAGCTCCAGACGTTTGCAGACAACACCACACTGATCGGCCTCATCTGGGACGGTGACAAGTCTGCTTACAGACTGGAGGAAGCTGGCTGTCTGGTGCAGTCACAATAACCTGGAACTCAACACGCTCAAGACAGTGGAGATGATCGTGGACTTCAGGAGAAACCCCCTGCTCTTCCCCCACTCACCATCATGAACAGCACTGTGACTGCAGTGGAGTCATTCAGGTTCCTGGGCACCACCATCTCTCAGGACCTGAAGTGGGACAACCACATCGAGTCCATTGTGAAAAAGGCCCAGCAGAGGTTGTACTTCCTTCGCCAGCTGAGGAAGTTCAACCTACCACAGGAGCTGCTGAAACAGTTCTATTATCAAGAAAAAAACATTTTTAAAACAAAGATTTCGCAGATGGTCCTGCCCAGCCTCTCTCTCCCTCCTCATCTGCCAAAGCCAGTTTGCCAGTTCCTCTGCCTCGCCTCCACTGTTTCCCTTCAGCCCCTCGACTCTGCCTTCTCTGGTTCTACCCTGCTGCTCAGATCCACCTTGGCCTTCCCGGTTGGTCTGGGGATCCTTCAGCTCTACCGCAAGCCTCTGACCCCCTGACTCCACCTTGGCCCTCCAACCCATCAGCTCAACCTTGGCTCAACTTTCCCTCGGTTCCATGGTCCCACCATGGTCTGTCATCCCTCAGGCTCTGGTGGGCTCCCTTTCCTCTGGCTCCAACTTGGTCAATCATCACTCTGGCTCCACTTCAGACTTGTGGATCTCCTGCTGTTGCTTGACCCTCCACTCCTCTGGCTTCGCTAGGCTCCTCCTTTCGTCTTTTTCTGGCATCATGAATGAGTGAGTGTCTGTTGAATTATCTCTGCTCTATTCGATTGTCTGTCTTTATTCTACTAAAATCAATTCCACAGGCAGAGATCAAGATCACCAGAGTCCAGCTGTGTGTCCTTGGATCGGTCTATGAAGCACCCAGAAAAAAATGAGAAAAGAGACACATCAACTGATCTGAGGTACAACGTTTCTGTATAGACTGATGAATAAATAAACTATACATTTATTCTAAAGTTATTTAATTCCATTATTTAATTATTCAATCTTTCAGTTATGACACTCAAGTGGTCCAAAGCACACTGAAATCAAATCTGATTAAGAAATTTCAGTGTCTGCATGAAGGAACAGCAAAGCAGGGAAAACCAACACTCCTGAATGAGATCTACACAGAGCTCTACATCAGAGAGTGAGAGTGCAATAATCAATAATGAGCATGAGGTGAGACAGATTGAGACACAGTGCAGAAGAGCAGAAACAGAGGACACACCAATCAGGTGCCATGACATCTTTAGACCTTAACCTGAACCCATCGGAAGTGTGCTGACAAACGGAGTTGGTGGCATTGGAAAAACAATCTCTGTGCAGAAGTTCATCCTGGACTGGGCTGAAAGGAAAGAGAATCAGGACATCCAGCTCATATTTCCACTTCCTTTCAGAGAGCTCAACTTGATGAAGGACAAAATACTCAGTCTTTCAGATCTTCTTCGTGACTTTCTCCCTGAAACCAAAGAAATTAAACCACTGAGTGGTGAATATAAAATGTAGTTCATCTTTGATGGTCTGGATGAGTGTCGTCTGTCTCTGGATTTTCAGAGAAAACTGAATCAGCCTCAGTGGACGTGCTGCTGACGAACCTCATTGTTGGGAATCTGCTTCCCTCTGCTCTCATCTGGATCACCTCCAGACCAGCAGCAGCTGATCTCGTCCCCTATGAGTGTGTCCATCGACTGACTGTCAGGAAATGAACACAGACAGAGGATCCAACTGCAAGTATAACAATATTTATTGACAGAATACGCTGTACAATAACTTCACTCCAAATGGACAGCCGAAGCAGAGACTGAATAGTGCAGAGACGGTGGCGTGCAGAGTGAGAAGAGCTGGGTGGTGTAGGGCTGCAACGGGTATCAGAGACCAGGGATAATCCAACCCAGAAAGCAGGGCATATGGGTGACGCCCACACAATCATTAAATCACACACATACACACACAACAAACACACAAGGGCAGACACACGTGCGGGCCTTCGACTCGACCTCCCACGTGAGTGAAGAGACAATGAGTCTCTCAGGGAAAATACACTCGGGAGTGGACGAGCGCTCGGAACGATCAAAAATATGAGATAAAGTATCGGGCTTGATGTTTTTAGACCCGGGACGATAAGACTGAAAAACAGAGCCCACCGAGCCTGCCTAGAGTTTAGTCATTTAGCGGATCTGATGTACTCTAAGTTCTTAAGATCAGTCCAGACGATGAAAGGTACCCCCGAACCCTCCAACCAGTGATGCCACTCTTCCAAAGCTAATTTGGCCGCCAGCAGATCCCTGTTACCAATGTCGTAATTGCGTTCGGCAGCGGATAAACGGTGGGAGAAAAACGTGCAAGGATGTATCTTATCGTCCGCGGTGGCACGCTGGAATAGAACTGCACCTACCCCCACCTCTGACGCAACAACCTCCACCACAAACTGACGTGACGGCTCAGGGGCGACAAGAATGGGAGCCAAAACAATGCGGCTTTTGAGGTTGGAAAATGCAGCATCGCCTGCATCAGACCACCTGTGGTGGAGGTCAAGGCAGTCAGAGGAGCGGCTAATTGGCTGAAATTGCGAATAAAACGCAGGTAAAAATTGGCGAATCCCAAAAACCTCTGCAGGGCTTTGCGGGGATCTGGGATTGGCAAATCCACCACAGCCTTAACCTTGTCAGGATCCATGCGCACCCCCTCGGACGACACGATATAACCCAAAAATGGAACTGACTGTGCATGAAAAACGCATTTCTCTGCCTTGACAAAAAGCCCATTCTCTAACAGCCTCTGGAGCACTCGCCTGACGTGTTGCACATGTTCCTGGAGAGAATAAGAAAATATCAATATGTTGTCCAGGTAGACATAAATGAACTGAACTGACCATGTCTCTCAACACATCATTAACGAGTGCTTGGAACACGGCAGGCGAGTTGGAAAGGCCGAAGGGCATAACCAAGTATTCAAAGTGCCCTCTAGGGGTGTTAAAAGCCGTCTTCCACTCATACCCCTCCCTAATGCGAACCAAATGATAAGCGTTGCGCTGGTCCAATTTCGTGAAAAGAGACGCGCCCTGCAGCCGTTCAAAGGCAGAAGACATCAACGGCAAAGGATAAGTATTCTTTACCGTGATGTTGTTCAGCGATGGGTGATGCCCACACAATCATTCACTCACACACATACACACACACACACACACAACAAACACACAAGGGCGAGTAAGTGAATCCATGAACCGTGACACTGACAGCGGTACCAGGCTTCAGTGAGCCACAGAAGAAGGAATACTTCAGGGAGAGAATCTGTGATAAGAGTCTGGCCAATACAGTCATCACACACCTGAAGTCATCAAGGAGCCTCCACATCATGTGCCACATCCCAGTGTTCTGCTGGATCTCAGCCACTGTTCTAGAGAAGATGTTGAGCGAAACAGAGAGTGGAGAGATTCCCAAGACTCTCACTCAAATGTACACGCACTTCCTAATCATTCAGACCAACATCAAACATGAGAAAGACTATAAAAATAAAGTGAAAGATAAAGACATGATCCTCAAACTGGGGTAAGTGGCTTTCCAGCAGCTTGTGAAAGGCAACCTGATCTTCTATGAGGAAGACATGAGAGAGTGTGGCATTGATGTCACAGAAGCATCAATGTACTCAGGATTGTGCACTCAGATCTTCAGAGAAGAGTTTGGATTGTATCAGGGGAAAGTCTTCTGCTTTGTTCATCTGAGCATTCAGGATCGCTGTGCATCTCTTCTTTATAAACAACACCATAAATGCAAATTGCTAACTTTTTTCCTTTAATTGCAACGGGTGTCAGTTTAAGATTCATATTCTTTGATCTCTGTAGGTTGTATGATTCTGGTAAACATAGTTTTTGCATATGAGTTCTTTTAACTGTTCTTTCAATTCACTGATATTTTAATCCAGTGTTTGAAAAGCAATTTGATTACATTATATACATCTTATTATATACATATGTTTCACAGTTGTCACATCCAATTCATAAACAGAGGAATATTTTATTGTAAAATAAAAAAAAGTTTTAGTATTCGTGTGATTATTATATATTTTATTCAGAAACTAAAAGAATCAATTTAAAAGCCATTAGAGTACTAAAATACAATTTCAAAACAATTTTTATAATTTATAGAGTAAAAACTAAACATTTTAATAATTAAATAATGTTTCTGAAATAATTTAATCATGAGAAAATCAAACCAGCTCTCAATCAACATTCTTTTTGTCCACTAGATTTAAAATGTTCTCAATAGGCAAATATGTTTGCGACGAATTCTCGAAACCGCTTGGCATATTGTTCAGGATGAACTGTAGAGATCTCAGCTCCAGCCTTAAAATACAAAAAAAAAAAAAAAAAAAAAACAGAAGGAAAAAAGTAACATGTAATAACAGTGTATTTACAGATCATTTTAGTGTTTTTACAAAATAAATGTGTAAAAAGCAAATCTCAGTTCTCCATTCATTAAGTATCACTTACTCCGTGCTTGACTGTTTTAGCTGCATGGGCTGCTTTCTTCTTGGTATCATACTGGGTCAAAATATCTATAAGACCCATGAAGTATACTTCTCTGTGTGGGGCACCTAGATAAAGGGAGTCAAACACAAGACTTACAAATCGAATGTGAGGATTTAAACAAAATCTCAAATGTCATACACCTTGGTCAAAGTCACACTATGTAAATTTTCACCACTAGAGGTCGCTTATTCAAAACAAAGTCATAGCTTAATGATGCCTTGATTTTGCGGAATCACGGGATGTGTTATCTTCATGTTTACAGCTGGTGGAAAAGAATCGGGATGGGACTCAGGCAGAAATCATGTTCATGGATGAGATTATTAACATTACTGTAGTATGAAGCAGAGCAACGAGGCAGCTGGAGCGATTGCTAATGAGAAATGAGTGCCAGAACTTTTATTATGCCACAGTCGCTGCTTCTGCTTCTTCCAGTAAAGAGTATGTGGGGTAAAGTGCTGTTTTATCATATTAGATACATTTGAGTGTGTTGAAAATTGTTATAGTGCTACTATGCGTTTGCTTAGCAGCTGCTATGAGACACTTGTTGCACACTGCAGTGAGCTAGATCGATATTAGGCATGGTAAAACATGGTACTCATGGTAAATCAAGAAAACAAGATTTAAACATTAAGTTTATTGTTTATTGTAAACAGACGGGAATGTGACTCACCAACAGCGCTCTGGATAGCATATACATCAACATAAGGGTCAAACTCTCCTGGACCAAGAGGTTTATAAGAGCTCATGTACCCTGCAATGCCCTCAGGAGAAGTGCCGAAAGACCCCACAGCTGCAGTGCATAGGTCATTCTCTGAATCCTCCTCCTCTTCACTTAAAGATTCTTTTATTTCTACCTCTTCCTCTTGCTCTGCCCTCCCGACATCATGAATACCCAGCAGCAGGCTGTAATCCATGATCTTCAAACGTGCAAGAAACTGCACCCAACACATACAGATACACAAAGAGACTATTAGGCCCTGTTTACACAGATGCATTTTTGGTTGATTGGATCACAAGTAAATGAGGGGAGACACTCCTATTTACACCTGGTGTTTTAATCTATCTCTATTGTCCGCTTTCAACCACTTCTGTCCTGATTTATTTGAGGGGTGGGTCTATGGGCAGGTAAATGTATGCGCTTTTTCAGATCTTTCAATCTAATGGATGAAATAAGCTCATGCAGTTTACATATGAATGCGTACATACAGAGAGCATCAGCTTTTGTTTCTGCTCTGACAGCCGCAAGACCATGCTGAACGCTGTGAGTGTTAGAAATCAGGAACTGTGAGAGAACATTGTGATTGGTACATTTTTCATCTTCAAACCAAACTTGGGTCTTCAATTAACAAAGTTTATATCCCATCTGGCTAGTAAACTTCCCATAATGCTTACACATTAGGTCTGTTGGCAGAGAGTAGGCAGTCTTAAGTTGCTGTTCCAACACATTCGACCACATACATGTAAGTGTCTATGCTACAAAAGCAATCCGGTTAAATGCTTTTCCAACTACCTCTGGAAGTGGTTGAAAGTGGACACCCCGTTTACACCTGTATATAGTGTTGTCCACTTGTGATCAACAAAAATGCATCTTAATACCAGGTGGAAACAGGGCCTTAGTTTTAGTGTCAGTTACAAAAGTTACGAAAACCAGGTTGTTTGGGTCCAAGAAAGCTCTGTTTCGCAGTGGGTAAACCTCAACTAATCAATCAGAGTACATCTGACCAAAATGTAATATTCTGTAAATTGTATCATTAATCCTCTCACCTCTACATCCCTGTTCAGTTTATCCAATAGCTTTTCTTTCTCCTCTTCACTGATGTAGACGCGCTGCATGTTGTTTCTGAAATCTACATCCTTGAAGGTAGGCAGCTCTTTCACCTGGGTTTTCAAATTATTTTTAAGCAATTATTTTCAAAAACAAATTTTCAGTTTTGAGAAACTGAAACATCTTTCAAGAATAGCATACAGGAATGCCTTTGTAACAGAATGAAAACAAGAAAGGGTAGTCTATAAGTTTAGGATTTAGGAACCTGTTCTAAAGCAATTCTAAAATTAACCAAAACAACTCTATCATTTGAATTAGTTATCAAATAAAACATTTTAGATAAAACACTCTAAGCACAGTATGTTTGTGAGGAACATGAATGTAAATGTTTTGGACAAACGAAACTTGATTGCATTATCTCTTACCCTTTCCTTATCACTTGCTTCTCGAGAAACCAATGAGCCCTATAATATGAAATATTCCTGCTAATTTATTGAGATACATAACAATAATTGATGATCCTTACAAAATAATAGCTGTTCTACATAAATATGTGATACAGTAGTTCTATCTTATTCAGCAGATTACCTTAAATATAGGGACGTTTTTATACACATCTAGTCACCATAACAAAATAGTAAACAATGAGTAAAGAATGAATTTTATCTACCTTGAGGTCATATTTTCTGTGGACAGTTAGTCGGTGGCTGAACATATTCCTCATGACTAAAATGTATGTTTCTTCATTGTCCACAATGACCCGGTACATGCCAAGGAACTGTGGTAGTAGTGTGCAACCATGGCAAGTGACAATATGCTAAGGGGGAAAAAGTAAATGTTTTAATTTAAAAGAAAAGGGAATAAGCCTCAGTACACTTATGTGTAACATCTTTTTTTTAAAAAGTTTGATTAAACTGTTCAGAAAACAATTTTTTTTCTTATTCTTTGCTTATTTCTTAAATAGCATTACAGTCAAATCTTACATTGTTTTTGTCTTTTAAATAATCAATGACTAAACACAAATTAGTGACTGTGTATCTCAGTGGCATAGTAAAATAAGCATAAAGCATAATACTTTATATGCTTGGTGTGTCTTTGGAAATGTATCCATCCAAACAGCATACATCTCAATTTGATGCAGTACCCCACTTGGCATTCATCTAGAAGTTAAAATAACTTTTAAAAATAAAGGCTGAAGAGAAAACATTGCGACTGGATCAACCTACAGATGTTAAGCACTTCAGCTGCACTACACATGAAGAAATCTTGGGTATTGCGGTGTCTCGATAGATACAATTGGACCAGCATTTGGAGTAGCAACAATCAAGTAACTGAGCAACTATACAGAGCACTGAAGACAACAGTGTGTTCTAGATGACTTGCCCTCTGTGCTTTGGAGAAACAAGCACCAGAAAAGATGTTCAGAAGACTCATGCACTGTATTCCAAGTCTAGCTTTGTGTAAGGAACAGACCAACATTTTACTTGACATCTAGCTTTCCTTGATGAGTTCATGATAGTGCATGAGAGAATCATCAATATTCAGTTTGGGAACAAATAGCACTTTCATCAGTTCTTTTCAGTGAATCATAACATATGATAGATAATGGCTGAATTTTCATGTTTGAATGAATTACTCCTTTCATTTAATTTTACAAAGGTTAAATTAAACTGTTATTAAACAATTTATGAAACAGTACTCTATACCTGGTGGTATTCTGAAAGGATGTTGTGCACTTCCTCCACCTCCTCACTGGAGATTTGCTTGACAATTAGTGTGCGGTCATATGATGTCAGCAACAATCCTGGTTCCTGACTCTTGCATTCCTTAATTGGAGGACTACGCGTTAGAGAAACCTAAAAGGACACATGGAAATTTGAAAAATTCATGACAATCCAGTCAACTTCAATCTCTCTTACCAGAAGGTATGACCTAAACGGTAACTACAACTACACCAAAGTCATTCCATACAAAATCATATGGGAAGGATCTGGTAGGGGGAAAAGAGGCAGATGAGAACTGATGAGGGTGTATGGAGGTTAACATCGGGTTTGTGTTTGTGTGTGTGTTTTGTATGACATTGCAATGTCCATATTGTAAGTAGAAACCAGTCAAAAGGCTATTATCTTTATAAACGTGAGTGCAAGTAGTTTTTAGACACAGACCATGACATATACTTGATCCTCGGATTAACTTTCTAAAATGATTGTCTTAGAAACTATTTCTAGATTAATCTACACACAATCATTCACTTGATCATCATCCTTGCTAAAAATCCAAGAGAGCTTGGATGAGAAATGGACCGGCCATGCATCCAGGGGTTTTTCCTGCCTACAGCCTAAGATGTTGGGATAGGGTCCAGTATCACCTTAACCCTAGGACAAGCGGTTTGGGAAATAGATGGATGTTAAGTTCACCCCCTACAGTCAAGCAAACAAGCCTGATTATATTGTTTTGCAATCTGCAAAGAGCACACCCCTCTGTGGTAAAGCATAACTCATTCGATATAGAGACTATCATTTGTTAACCTGGGCGCTGAAAAAATATGCGCTGCTTGCAATAAAAATGCTGCTTCAACTTTCACAGTTTTGTTCTTAATGAAATTCATGTCTGTGAAAAGACTTCATCCCTGCCTGTGCCAGTTAGTGAAAACCGTTTGGCTTTGACTAAAGACATGCCATTACTGTTGGTAACCCTGCCAAAATTCATTTTATTGTCATTTATTGTCCAACTAGACAACTTCCTTGAGGAGCTAGATAGCCTGCTTTCCTCTTCCCCAGGGGATGGCACCCCACTGGTAGTCCTGGGTCTGCTGGGTAACAATGCAGTGGGAAAGGAGGCAGAATATGTTTCAGCAGCCTTGAACACAAATGGGATGCTGATATCCTGGTGTACTGAGAGGGTCCTAACCATCTGGAACAAAGAGATGAAGGCACCTTGAAGTGAAGGTTGCTTGTTGGGCCTTAAATTTGTTGACAGAGACTCTGATGTATCTGTTGCTGAAGGACAAGTTATGGTTAACAGTTCTGCGGATGGCAAAATTATCAGAGAATGACAAGCTTTAAGGTGATGGTGGCCCATTTTGAAAGCACACCTGGTGAGAAGGGAGATGATGAACACTACATTTACTCACTATGTAGGAAATTTGTGGGACTCTCCATAGTAAGTGAGCAGTGGAGTAAAAAACATTGCTTTCTTTCAGGTTGCTGACCATGGGACCATGGGACTGGTCGAACTCACCGAAGGAGGAGTTCAAGGTGGAAGTGGAGAGGCAGCAGCAGAATGAACAGGTGGGTTCTTGTGGAGTGGTTGTTTGGAAAGGTGAAGTGATGTAGTGAGGGTTCGACGAAACTGACTGACCAATTTTTCTATGGTGTCAGCGATGAGATGAGGAACTGGTCCTGCTGAGTCCATGATAGCCTTTGACTTTGGTCACCCATCACGCCCCTGATGCTACTAGACTAGACACTTTGTTTTTAGACCACAAAATCAATAATGTCACCAAAGAAGTGTGTTTTTGGTTGTGAGGGAAAGATAACCTTGCTTGGATGGAGCTGAGAGATTTGTTGTTACACATTACATTGATGCACTCTCAGTATTTGTCATTAAAATAACCATAGAAACCACCTTAAATTAACTATCAAAATAAGGATAAAGTCATGTCCGATAGTTGCAATTAATTTTTTATTGGTTAAAATGAATGGAGAATATTGTGGCGACCAGGGCGGGCGAGAGCCGTGAGGGAACGGCGCGAGTCCCTCATGGAGGAGCTCCGGGAGCATAAAAGGAGGAGCGACTACAGTGAAGGACGAGAGAGGACCAGGCCTGGACTTTATTTTATGGTTTATTATGTTTGTGTGGCATTACTTTCGTTTTGTTTGTTTATTTTGAGATTAAAGTTTTGTTGACAGTTCGCCGGTTCCCGCCTCCTTCTTCCCACATTTACGAACCGTGTTACATTGGTGCCGAAACCCGGGAGGAAGGAGGGACATGCTGTCGGAGAGCCCTCACTGCTGAGGGGGATCGCGGTGCTGCGGAGTTCGGGCAGCGCGGAAGTGAAGAGGCCGCGAGAGGCTGCCCGAGGTGGTGGTACTGGAGCCTAGTGAATGGTGGGACGGAGACCCGGATGCCGTGCTCCTGGGAAAAGGTGGGGTGGCTGCCGTCCAGGAGGGAGCGGAGGAGTCGCCGCCGTTCGCCGTGGACCGGAGCCTGCTGCCGTCCGCCATTAAGGGGAGGAGCAGGGGACAGGGGACTCGCTGCCGGCTGCCCTCAGCCGGAGGAGCCATCGCCGGCCGCCAGGAGGCGGTCGAGGATCGGGCCGTCCACCAAGCGTCCAGTGCCACCGCATGTGGCACCGCGAGGAAAAGCCTCTCGGCAGGCTGAGGACCGAGCGGCAGTGTGTCTGGGAACCGGACCCAGAATTTTTTTTTCCTCTTTCTTTTTCTTCTCTCCCCTCTCTCGTCCTGTCGCTCCCATTGCTTCTGTCTCCTTTCTCTCGTCTCGTCTGTCTTTACCCCCAGGTTCTGCTGCTGCCGAGACAGGCCCCGGGGGGGAGTAGAGCGCAGTCTCGGGAGTACCCCCCGGCCTGTGAGGGGCGATTGTGGTATGTGGCGACCAGGGCGGGCGAGAGCCGTGAGGGAACGGCGCGAAGCCGGTGGCGCGAGTGTTCGGAGGAGCTCCGGGAGCATAAAAGGAGGAGCGACTACAGTGAAGGACGAGAGAGGACCAGGCCTGGACTTTATTTTATGGTTTATTATGTTTGTGTGGCCGGCAGACGTCCGCGAGGGTCTGCCGGCATTACTTTCGTTTTGTTTGTTTATTTTGAGATTAAAGTTTTGTTGAAAGTTCGCCGGTTCCCGCCTCCTTCTTCCCACATTTACGAACCGTGTTACAAATATCTTGTGTTTTTCCGTGGCTGCTCGAGCCCTCAGGATCGTCGCTTATGGTTTCATAAACAAGGCCCAGTTCTACACTGGATTTACAGATTGTTTGAAACTGAACGATGGAGCGGTCACAGCAGTAATGATTCCGGTCATGAGTCAGAACGCAGGTGGTGAGTAAAACTGCATCAAATGTCTGTTTTGTTGGAAATAGGCGCCTAAGTGCATATAATGTAAACAACACAAACATAGTGAATTCGTAAATTCATTATTCATCATTCACTATACGGTATATTCTTTATAGTGATCCAAAAGTTATCCAGGGATAATGTGATGGTGTATTGTGTGTGTTTAAATACATTTGTTTAGCTTGCAGACAATCACTATGCAAAAGCTGCGCATACTCGTCACTCTTTACCTTTGCACACGGCACGCCTCCAGGAGCTCGGCTGTTTTCAGAAAGACTCGGTACAGCGTATATTTCTTTTATAAATCTGATAAAACTAAAGACTTTTCAGAGATATGAAGGATGCACTACTACTCTATACAGCAGGTATTCAAGATTAACATGAGATTGGCAGAAACTGTGTGTGTTGTGCACCCTTTAAGAATTTCACCATCTAAGAATGCTTTATGTTTTTTTTATCAAAAAATGAGATGCCCTGAAAGAAGCTTGTGGTCAGTTTGCAACTTTCTAGCTGGTCCAGTTAAAAATAAATAAATAAAAATGTTTGCTGTCTGCTTTCAGCTCACTGAGGTTACCTAAATATCTTCATCCATCCATCAGGTCTCAGTGATGATGGAGCCTATCCCAGTGTCTCGGGCCACAGGCGGGGGAAACAAACTGGACGGTGTGGCCAGTCCATCACATGCCTCACACACTCACACCTACAAACAATCATCTATGCTGCATGTTTTTTTGGATTCTGGGGGAAACCAGAGCACCTGGAGGAAACCCAGTGGGAGAACATGGAAACTCCACACAGAAAGGCCTTCTGACTCAGCTGAGACTTAAACCGAGGACCTTCATGCCGTGAGGCAATAGTGCTACCCGTTGCACTGTGCCACCTCCCCAAACCTTTATTTAATATTATATTATTTATTTAATATATTTTAGTATTATATGTGTCTTATGGAATTTTAAAATAGCAAACTTTATCATTTCATGTAAGTATTATAAGAAAAGAAAATTAATTCTTAAGGACTGAAATAGAGACTATTATAAAGAATTGGCATATTTTAAAGGTTAAAAAGCAGACAAATGCAGAATACATTGGCAAGTGCCTCATGCAAACATAAAAGCAAATGATGGCCACCATTCAAATTTAGTTGAGCACATGTGTTCATATAATGGGCCTATACCAGACCTGATCTATGCAAATAATGAAAAAGAGAGACTCGCTGTAAAATATTGTGTGGAACAGATGTTCTGTTTAACCATGATTAAATCGTTTTACAGTTGAAGTACAGTAAGGGAGCTTTCAGCCTTTTATGCTTTCAGTCTTAAACTATACAGAAATTTCATACCTGGTAATCCTGATGTTCAACTCCAAATCGCTCTCTTAGATTCCGGAACACTAGTGGGCAGTACTCCTTAAACTTGAAATGTCCAGGGAGGTTTTCCCTAAATATTTAAACATAATTAAGCATTGTGCATTTTAACAGTGTAAGAGCACCTCTAATAAACTGTCTTTACAATAGGGAAATAAACCATTAAGTGTTGCTTTACTAACATACTAAAAATTTAATTGTTTTATCACACATTACTGGATAATATTTAGCATGTACATTAATTGTAATGCCAGAGGCGGAGAGCTCCTCCGGGGTTTCTCTCAAGGTTTTTCCCTCTACACTATACATATTATGGACAATTTTTTCTTGCCACAGTCACCTTTGACTTGCTCACTGGGGCTTTATGGAATTAAGGCCCAATTTCTTTAAAGTTGCTCTGAAACAACATGAATGTCACATCACTGTCAATATCAAAAGCATACCGCTGAATATTTACAAATACTGCATGGACATGCTGCGTGTGTCCGAATAAACAATAATTTTTCATGTTTTGTTTTTGCTAAACAATCGTGGTGATTGTATTTAATCATAAGAACTGTGTCTAAGCTTGCACTTCACTGAGGTCACACGTCTGGACTGTTTGCCAGCAACCCCCACCACCACCAAATATATAAACCTGTCTCCATACCACAGCAGATTATGAGTTTTACAAAAGCTTTGTGCAGTTCATTGCACACAAAATAGCCTAAAAACTGAGACTTTGTGAACAAATATGACTAGACTGAACAAACCACATGAACAAGTATTTGGTAGATATCAATGTTATGTCAAAAATACAAATAGCCTCCATAAAAACTACACAAAATGAACAGATATAAGAGGTGAAAATTAGCATTTGTTTACAACTTTCTATATTTATATGTATATTATGCTCTGTATATACATAGCCAGCCTTATCATGTTTTCATGAAACTTTATCAAAAAATCAAATAGTCATTTATGATGACATGAGAAATGAATGTACTAAAATTGTAATTGGCCATTTATCTGTCAGTCAGAAAATCTTTCAGTTGAGTTTTATTCTTCAGAAAGTATTTGCTGAAGACTGTGTTCGATAGACCATACTTGTTGAATAGATGGTTGTTGACTTTCATTTTTATGTTGGCTTTGAAGTCGTCTGGAAGTAGCATTACTGGCATAGGCACTTGAAAGAGGTCGTTTATCTGCAAAGGTTAATGCAGGAAGTTTAAAAGTCAAAGAAAGAATTAAAAAATGTATTGTTAATATGCATTAATGACAGCCATTCTCCTCCAAGCACATAACAACAAAAATAAACAATATACATCATACTTTAGCAATATAGGGCAACATATCATTTTTAAGTGTTACAGGAAAATAAATAGTTAATTTTTTTAGATTCAGAAATAAAGAAAGTTTTTAGGAACATACCGTGTGATTGATACCCCACATAAACACCGTCAGGATGGGGTCACTGGCCCAGAATATCTCCACTTTTTGTTGCACAAAATGTTTTTTCTTGCTTTTTGTTCGTGAAAGTCTTCTCCTTGTGTTTGAAATAGCCACTGCTTTACCAGGGGAAGACATTATTGCAGAAATGAACCCAGATAATCTTAGACCAAAACAACTTGCCACCTCAGTGGGCCAGACAGAGATCAGGGATGATGAATGTCTTGAAATTCCTGGAGACATTAACGAATGCAATTCAATGAACCTAAAGAGTAGAGTATAAACTACTCCACTGACTTGCTCCAAAATAGCTTGAGAGAATTAAACTTGGCATAACTTGATCCAAACAGTCACATGCCTGATCAGCATTTCTGTCGGAGGCGTGTCGTTTTTCTTGTAAATGAAATAAGCCCAAAATCCCAAAAGGAACAAATCTAGCAATTTTTAATAAGAGCTTTCCTGTTGAGTGCTGGTGAAAGAGCAAAATAGATGATTGTTGTACACTGTGTATGCCGAAGTGAGGTGGTTAGTTGTGTTGACACAGTCAAATGTGTGCTCACCACATGCTGGATTGGCCGAGTTTAGCTTACCAACACATGTAGAGGGATCCTATTAAGATTTTTTACATTTTAAACTTTATTGTGTGCAATGTTTAGCTTTACAGCTTTACACTGTAAAAAGTAATGCACTATATCTACTCAAGATTTTGGCAACAGATTACAAGCAATATTATTAATAAAATTCAACAAATATATCAATGTCAACCATTTAAAACGAGTAAAATTTAAGTAAAATGTAAACAAAAACATCTGAAAAACTATTTATTTTTTATTGCCAACTTTGAAGACACCTGATGATAACAAGCAGAATCACTGAAGAAACAAGAAACACAAGAATGAACAGATGTTTAGATGTTGATGTTGATTTTATTGAAAATGTTTGGTCACCATTAGGGTGATCAGTGTTTCAACTAGTTGGTCAGTTTGACTCTTTGTTTTTATGTCAGTTTGGGGTTTTTGTAATGGTGTTTGCTAATTTTACATTTTAAATGGTTGACTTTTAAGGAATTAATTTGATTAATTCTAACTCAGTTCTTATATGTTTAATTGAATTAATAATACTGCTTGTAATCTGTTTAGGGTGACCAGACGTCCCAAAAAATTCGGGACAGTCACGAAATCTAAACTATTGTCCTGAATCCCGAATCTGGCCCTAATTGTCCCGAAAATTATACTAAAGCAAAATCTTAAGTAGTTATTGTCTGATAAACATTAAAAACTGTCTGCGGAGGTTGAGTCGTCCTGCAACTAGCCCCTGTCGGCTGCTCATTGGCTGCAGCATCTTTTTTCTAAGTTCTAAAAAAATACTGTAGGCGGCTAGGCGCGAATTTAGATATGCATGCCCTTTTTGTTTTAAGCCTTGATGAAGAGAGTGCAAGTTGCTGCGGCCACAAGGAGGACAGTGATGCACGCGTAAAGGAGTGATTGATTGTTTGCGGCACTGTGTACAAAAAAATACTTCACTACACAATTATTTCGTTATTTTCGTTTAAGCTTATTAGCGTTAGGCTATACAGAAAGGTCTGATTTACGCACTGTTACTTACAACAGTCATTGTTTTTTTTTTTCTTTTCACAATGACATTTCTTTTTTTTGTGGCAGACTAAAGACTAATGACAGACTGTTGATCTTTGAATAAAAATATGTTTGGTTCAGGTTTGAAATTCATTATCTTTTATTATAGGCTACGCAGTCTAACATCATAGAAATCCCCCCCCCCAATACACACACTCCGTCCCGAATTTCAGCCAATCTCATCTGGTCACGCTAAATCTGTTGCCACAATTTTATTGTGTAGAGCGTATTACTTTTTACAGTGTACAGAAAATCATGATGTAAATGTTTATAATATTTTAATATCTTCATGCCTTATTGTCACATTTAGCAGATGAGTGATAATATATAATAGTTCGCATTTTGTGATGATATAAAGAATCAAGCAGATGAGATTTGCTTTATAGTATATACCACTTTACGTGAGTGTATTGTGAACCTGGGCCTGGATACCCCAGCTACGGCCCTGTACTTGATTATACTTGAGTAGCCTATGGCTGAATCCCAAACGGCACACTTCTATGCACTTTCGTTCTTGTGGACTTACAATGCCTGCGCGTGCTTGTGTCCGTTAAGACCACGAGACCGTAGGGTGACCCATTCATCATTTTAGGTTTTAGAAGGGTGCTCGAGAAGTGCCCCCTTTGCAGTCGCTATGTGCCCTCTATGTGCACTTCAGCTGAGCCTGCAAGTCTGTGAGCTACGCAGAGGACTTTACCTGGCAGTCAAAGTGGCATTACGTCATGAAAATGCAGCAGCTTTGGCGCCTACGCTCTGTTGTTATGTATCG
This sequence comes from Chanodichthys erythropterus, assembly GCF_024489055.1. NCBI lineage: Eukaryota > Metazoa > Chordata > Actinopteri > Cypriniformes > Xenocyprididae > Chanodichthys > Chanodichthys erythropterus. The sequence goes on from NC_090226.1 coordinate 32,701,482, forward strand.
TCATCATTGTCCCGCGTTCTCATTTATTTGCTGGCATATGGGGGATTTCATGTACAGGGTTGAAAGCTGTCCGCGGATCACTCGCCCAATCGTAAAAAAAGCGCTACTGCTGCCCGATCTCGATCACCGAAATTTGTTGTCTCTTAGATGTGAGTCTTTTAGTGTGTCCTAAGCCTATGCAGCGTATCGTTTAAAGGTGAAGTATGTAGTGTCTGCGACATTAGTGACACCTAGTGGAATTACAAAAATACAGCACATTTTGCAAATGCCCCTCTCTCGCATTGCACCTCCCTCAACTCATACATCACAATCACAACTCTAATGGGTGCTTGTGAAGGCATGGCTCAACAGGTAAACGTAGGTTACTTTCAATAAAAGGTCCAACATATTAGTAATACTTTTAGCTGTGTTGCTATGTGTCACTGTGTTATGAGAGTTCTAATCTGTGTCTAGAGCGAACGTGAACACCTGGCTTCTTATAAACCCATTCCACATCTGCACTAGGCACATTTTTTTTTGACATGACACACCACCCAGCATACACAGTTAAAGAAGTCACCGCTTGAAACTGGAGTATACTATACTGGCACTCTGTCTGGCCCACATCTCCCTCTGCCACCAGAAACTCAAGAAGCAGTTGGCTGTACACCATGAGGACAGACCTCCTGAAGAAGCTTACTTACCAGGCTGACGTGGAGGCGATTCTCCACATATTTGAGGTAGTAGCTGATCAGATAGGGTCGGGGATGAGTGGGCATGAGTATTAGTGCCCCTCCTATTGGGGGGAGCGCAATGGGCCTACTACTCTTTATCCCTGGAAGCTGAAAATGACTATGCGGCACACAGGGGAAAAAACATTCTGGAATGAATTTGGACTTTCACCAGCGTACACTACAGCATTTTTTCGAGTGGACATATGAGGCTCGAACTCCTGATAGAATACAGGCAGACTACCTCACGCCTTTAGTGCCAACCCAGTCACACAAATTTTACAATTACCCTATCAATCCTACCTTTCATGTTTCCATGTTTGCAAGGGATAGAGCCAAGAGGAAAGATCTTTGAGGACTAATTATAAGAACAACATTCCCACACACTCATTGTCTAGTCTTGCTTGGGACCTCCAAGTAGTTTTTACCTCCAGTTGTCATCTCTATTGATCCTTGTCTTCTTCCAGCCATCTTATTCACAGTAACCACATTGCATTGTTTCACTGTGTCTTCTGCAACTCCCGCCATCTGAGTCATTGAGGACATTATGGTTAAATATAACTGTAATTAAAGTAAACCTGTTCTATCTCCATGTAACATATATTCTCTGGCTCTGTAGGCATCTTACAACAGTTCCCACAAGAGCACTTGTTCAGCAATTTATAGATTATCATGATGGAACATGCTAATAGATGACTTGAAGAAAGTTAACTCCACATCAGCTACATAAATTCATCAAGTAACCATTCAGAAATGTCTTGTTGCATTCTACATGTTGTCACTTCTTCTTGAGTCTCTCCATCTGTGTCCGACTCCAGTTCAAACATAAGGCTGAACGCCGCTACGGAGAGTTTCTGACATTTTTGGTGCATGAGATTGTCCTGCTTTGTTGCTGCCGGTATGTTGGAGCATGAGCTCTTGAAGCTCCGCCCTCTTCTTGAAAGCAACAGCTCATTTGCATTTAAAGGGACACACACAAAAACCGAGTCTTCCTAGAGCTGGCAGCTCAGCCAAACTGAGCAATCATTGGAGAAGGTAAGAGATGTGACAAAGAACCCGTTGGTCACTCTCTGAGATCATGTGTGGAGACATTCCTCACGACAGAGCGCCAAGACGGAAGCCTCTCCTCCATACAAGACACATGAAATCCTGAATTCAGAAAAATGCAATGATATCCTTAATGAAAACCCAATCCAGAACCTTCAAGACCTCAGATGTTCAGAGTTATTTGAAAATTACAGCAGGTGTGTTTAAGCAGAGTTTAGAAGAAGGTAGCTCTCCCCTGGCTTTAGAATAACTCTGAATGAATGAACCTGAACCCAGTCGAACATGTGGAGAGACCTGAAATGACTGTCCACTGATGGTCCCCATCCAACCTGACAGAGCTTGAGATGATCTGCAGAGAAGGATGGCAGAAAATCTACAGATCTAGGCACGCAAAGCAGGTTGCATCATATCCAAAAGATTTGAGGTAATCACTGCCAAATTTACTTCAACTAAGTACTGAGTCTTTATTTTACAAAAAGCACAACATTTTGTTTTTATTCTGAGTGTACACAAATAAAAGAAAACATTCTATAGTTTCAATTGATATATAACTTATGTCTCTATGACAAAAAATGACGGAGTATTTTAAGTCTGTTTTGCTGCAATGTGAAAAAAAACCTGCAAAACGCGCCGGCGCGTTTTCAGACCTCAGAGTGTTAAGGGTCTGTATACTTATGTCAAAGTGATATTTCAGTTTTTTCATTAATAATACATTTGCAAATATTGTCCATTTAATAAAGTGTGTGGAGATTTGTCATTCTTTGTTCCAGCCACTGCTGTTGCTGTAGTCAGAAAATTATCAAGCTGCATTTGGAGGAGTTTTATTGTTGCCCTGAACTGAACCTCGGGGTAAGAGTTAGTGTGGATGCAAGGGAGTTTGTTCATAAGAATAACTTTTGGAACAATGAAAAATCCTCTCCATCCCAGGCCTAGTATTGGGGTTTTAAAGCCAGTGTATTAATTTACTGCATATGTGCAGTGGAAGCTAGTTATTTATTGAGCAGGCAATAAGGAGGACGATAAAGAGGAGAAAGACAGTGAGATTTGTAATTATTTACAATACAGTTGCTCAAGTTTTGCTTGCATCTGTTACCCCAAAAAAATAAGTTCCAACACCTCACAGTCCCTCCGCTGACTACTGTCCCAGCTATCTTCCATATTCACAGAAGAACTACCGATATGTGACTTTCTTTGGAATGACTCCCAGCAGTGCAGAACAGTGATGAATGAGCGATTTAAAACTTGCATGAATTTCAAAAAAAAATAAAAAATACAGCTGGACCACTTTTGCCTGCAGTCTGAAGGTAGCGTTAATGTACATGTTCTCTTGTATATTAAACATTTCATGTTCTGAGTTACATTTTCTTCAACTTTTTGATTGAAATAAAGTGTTACAATCTCTTTGAGCAATGTTACATTTATATACATTTTTTAAAATCACACAGAGTTTACATATATATATATATATATATATATATATATATATATATATATATATATATAGTTATGTCAAAAGAAAGGACAGTTAATATATATTAATATATAAGGAGTTAATATATAGGCAACATAAATATATTATGTAATTTGACAAAAAAAAAAAATTATATTCACTGTCATTTGTTCTTACTGCATAGCTCTTATTCAGTCTAGACATACTGCACATTAATGGGAGATGACATTTTTATATTTTCCATCAACCATTTAACAAGATTAAAAGGATTTATAACAAACTAAAATTATTATTCAAAAAAAAAAAAAGAAAGAAATGTTTTTAACTCAGAAACTGTAACTGTTCTGGCAGATTTATGCGTCAAAATGAATGCCACATAATACTGCAAACATATTTGTCACAAGCAGAGGGAGATGAAGGATTGTGGTCATAGAGTTCTCAGTGTATGTCATCTCTTTCGCTGGCTCTCTCTCAGTCCTTCCTAAACACATTTCAGGTCCAGATTTACAAGTTCTCAGACACTGTTACATGAGATAGTTCCATCATTTCTTTTACGGGATGAAATTTTTGATCCTTTCTCATCAACACACCAGCACTGGCCTCTCTGCATTCCCCTTGATGAGCGACACTGTTTCAAGAAGAGCAAACCATATTCTTGTTTATAGAGAACAGATTACATTGTTACAATGTACTGTACATCATGGCAATGGGGCAAAGAATACAGTCAAATGGATTCACTAAACATTTGAATAACCAATGGAACTCTAGAACGATTCAGATTGGACAGTGCCAACACAATGTTAAATTCATTACATTTAAAACTCAATTGATGTACAGATTTATTCATCGGTTTTATCAGTCCTGATATGACATTGCCATCTTCCTTCACAAAATGCTTTGCCTTGTTTTTGCCTTTCTATAACCCTTTCTGTATACTCTACACACCTGTTTCCTCCTGAAGGACCCTTGTCTGTCACAGTTGGGGATGTAGATGTCCTGAATTGAATGTATGATTGTGAGCTCAATACTTTGGAGGACTGTGTTAAGCAGTTTGCGACAAGGACCCTATAGAATGAAACAATAACGAAAACATGATTAATGCAAAAGATTTCATTCAGACAGTAGGAACAGCATTTTTTTATGCAGAACATAATTTACAGAGCCATTAGCAGAAATGTTACCTTTTCATTGTTCTCAGTGGTTGATGGTTGATAGTCTGAAACACAATATTTGTAGTTTTAATATGATTACAGTACAGCTTTTTTTTTTTTTTTTTAGGTGGATATACTTAAAATTTTAGTTCAATTATACTTTCTACTTCTTACCATTATAGGAAAAAAGTTATGCTCTGCTCATTGAAAAAAGCACAGATGAGCATTTTACATTAAGTTGTCTGGTTTCTCTTCACTCTTAAACACATGCAAACATAATTTGAAGGTCTTTTAGCAATATGTGCGTGGATTATAAATACTTGTTACACATTTTCATATGAACTCAAATTTTTATGTGAATTGCATTATTCAAAATGCTCAAATTTTAGGTTTAGTTTGTTTAGGTTAGCCAGTTTTAAACCAGACAAAACCCATTTAAGACTACATAGGCCATCTTACCTGTAAGTGGAGGGATGTCAGTAATGGTACTTTTGATGTTTTTGCAGACCCCTCGTCCCTGAAGCAGTGCCTGAAGTGGGCTTTGGTCCCCAAGAGGAGGGAAACACCGAAGACCCTGAGCACACGGTAGGGTGTAAACCCCACAGGGTTCATCTAATGCCAACATGGATGTGATCTCCTCCCCAGATAAACGTTCAACTCTGTGGCTCTTGAGGTCCCCTGAGGGCCCGTTACACAATGGGCAGATCTTCCTCAAGCCTAATACAAGGGAGCTGGAGCCAAATAAGCTGAGTTGAATGGTAACCAAAAGGGTAAATAAATAAGGAAAAGAAACCATCTTCGTCCAATTCAGAAAATCTCAGCAGATCAAGAGCTTTTTTTTTTTTTTGTTCTTCAGTAAATGGTCTTCTCTCTTCCAGTTCTCTTTGATGTTCCTCTTTGATATTCAATGGAGGTAGTAGTGTGGATGATAAAGAGACATCAGGTATCTAAAGACAGTTATTAGATAAAAATTGCCCAGAAATGCAACACAGGCTGCTTTTAAAGAGCTGAGATGCTGTAGGGGTGGGAGGCAGAGAGAGAGAGATGCTGGGCGTTAAATAAGAGGTGGAGTTACTGTATAACTCTATCCCTCCCTATTTCTGCCAGTGCTACATTTCAAATGATGTACAAATTCAGTTTGAGTTCATGAATTATGTGAACATGCGATAGATCTACAGATGATGCTGTCTCAATTGCTGACACAGCTCTGACACATTTAGAGCAGCCGAAAAGTTATGTTAGGATGCTGTTTATTGATTTTAGTTCTGCTTTTGATACTGTCATTCCTTACCAACGTCTATGGAAATTAAGCAATTTGGGAATAGATGCAGCACTTTGTTCATGGATTACTCAATTTTACCAGTAAGTCCCAGAATGTCAAAATAGGTGACTGCACCTCTTCAGTACTCATCCTGAACACAGGCGTGCCACAGCGGTGCATGCTCAGCCCAGCCTTATTCACCCATGACTGCACTCCAATCCATTCTTCCAAATTCATAGTAAATTTTTCTGATGACACTACTATTGTAGGGCTGCCCTAGACTAAAGATTTTTCTGGTCGACTAGTAGTCGTTCTATTAAAGCAATTAGTCAACTAATTGCACGTTTATTAATAAACCATATAAATCATAATAAAGAGCCTTTAATGCCTACATAGCCTAATCAGCATTCAAGCACACGCATAAAGCTCACCACAGAGCATCGGAAGAAGTAATGATTATGAGTGCAGCGTGGAAAAACAGCAAGGAGATTGCTTTAACATTTTAATGATTAACCATAGATACCATAGACAATTCTTTGTCAAATTTTTTATTTGCACGTTTGTTAAAGTTACATTTGGCTATGGCTCTGTTCTAAATTCCCCATCCTTTTCATGAGCTCCATGAAAGCCAAGTCAGGGAACAGCAGCAGCTTCTGGGGACAACTTCCCATTTAACTGGGAAAGCAGCACAAAATCCCCCCTATAGAACAGTGCATGCATCAATGACAACAGAATGACACTGATTAAGTAAAACACAAGTTTAAAGGAGGAGGTGGGTTGCAAGCAGTGTGCAGTGGAAGCAGCCAAGCAGGCAGACTGTGAATGCATTTAAATAAGGCACCCTGTTTGAAAGTCACCAATTGAATGCCTAGGAATTGGATCAGCTGATAAAGCTGTGTTTTAACAATCAGCTGATAATGGAGCTTGACTACGTGACCTGCCTGAACTGACGCTGACGCTTAATTTGTACTTGTACTGGTACAATGACAATAAAGTATCTTACTCTTATTTTATGTTTCCACTGATGCACATGAAGAATGATAGGTATTTCTCCAGATATTACAGAACTCCTTGGTGCCAACCTCAAACCGAAATAAGGCTGTAACTTCCCAAAGCATTTGGCAAATAGAGATGAAACTTAGACATTGACATTGTTACCATTACCTGAGGGAACAGGGGAGCCAATGTGCCAGTGGTTTCCACAATTTACATAATTTATGTGTGCAGAAACATATAGGCAGACAATGATTTAAATTTTGTTCTAAAAAATGTTCTAATTTTTCATTTATATGAGTTAACTTTCGTATTAATGATGAACCAGACACTAAATCTGATTACTTCTCTGATACTTTTAGAGAGGCTTTTTCAGTAGCTTATGGCGTCTCTCTATGCCATTATTAAAATGGAGGCATTCAAGTGTAGTTATCTCTGATACCCCAAAGTGTTTTCTGTTTTGATTATCTTTTGAAACCTTTGCTGCCTCACAAATGCTGGACAGTGCTGTGGATAGTTACACATGATGAGTAATGATGAGTCATTTCTTTAGCTCTGGATTGGTATATTAATTAGATTTATTCTGCACAAACTTTGTCAAATAGCAGATCATCATCTAAGAGACCAATTTCACCCATAACTGTGTAGTTACTACGTCTAAATCTTTTTTGCCAAAGGGCTTCTTTGTCTGTATTTCTCCTTTCCTGGATTTTTGGACTTAAGTGTCACTTCCCTTAGGATGTTGTGATGGCGTATTTTATTAGTTGATTTGGCAGCAGGACAAAAATGTCTCGCACCCAGAGCAAAACGCACATGTTGCCAAGACTTGGGCTACTATAACAAATTGCTCTATATTGCAGTGTATCAAATTTTTTCCAGTTGTCTCCATCTCTTTTCCTCCCAAATCACACACACACACACACAAACACAAATTAGCACAATCCTTTTTCGTGAAGTCATGGTTGATCGCTTAATGACTTTAAGCCTGTTTTTCAAGAACTTCACCCTTGATCTGTCATTGCACTGATTTCCCCATCGCAATGATGTCATAATTAATCGCCTCAAGTAGGAAAATGAGCACCACATCACAGGTGTTTCTGAGTGACATGGGGAAAAATGAGCAAGGGCTTTCCCCTCTAACCAGAATTTTTTATTAACGTTTTACTGATATCCAAGGAAACATTCTGTGTATGTGCTTTGTCAGACAATTTCTTCTTAAAAGACACATGGAAGGGTTTACATACATGTTGTTGGCAACCAGCTTCATTCCTACAGGTGTGCAAGTCACCTATAAAGGAGGGTGACCTCACATCTGTACAGATGTACAGTACATCTCACTAGAGTACAGGGGAAATAAGAAACTTCCAGGGCTGCCTTGCTCTCCATCTGCGTCTTTGACCATCTATATAATATAATTGCAACACCTCTGTAGAGAGTCCCACCATCGACCATATCATGTCCATACCTTTAGTGTACAACAATTCCTGTGACGTATTTAGCTCCCAAAGAACCTCAGGTCTGTAGTAAAGAGCTACATGAACTTGATCTTCAGGTAAGGAAGACAAAAAAACTGTGCAGTGCTATAGGTGCTGAACATGATTTGACCAAGTACAACAGGTTCCTGGATCAACATTCAAATCAACCAATCAGATTTGAGGGATAAGTTTATAGTTTATGTCAAGTTTAGGCTTACAACCAGGGTTAGGTGCTCCTACGTCAGTGTTATTCACCTATCATTTCTCTATGATTTTATGGAGAAGTTATGGGTAGGGTTAGGTTTAGTGGAAGGGATAGGGTTAGGACTACATTTTTGGACAGGACTGTTGTTCCAGGATCAACAATATGTTTTGCCAATACTTGGCAAATCACTGTGACTGACCGTTTATAGGTCCTCATAACCAAAGTTGAGAACCAGTGATATAAATCACATCCTCATCGTTTCATCCCGACAGACCACATCCGACACGGCCACTTCCACCAGTCCTACAGTGACATACAGATGGATCTTGTCAAGGTGCAATTCATTCACTGTAAGAACTGCAGTGCTTCCTTGACTTTTCCAACCTTTTTTTGATTCATCGGAGGCTTCAGTGGTGGGGTTGCTCCCCTCAGCAGTCTCTTGAAAAATAAGCCTAAGCTTAAGTGATCTTCGATCAACTTGAAGAGGCTCTCACCATGGCTCCCATACTCCGGAATCCAACGTAATATACGGACACATATCCAGTTATTACCCACCTGTTTATATCCACTTAAGCCATAACCCACTGTATTCATGCATGATGGACATTTTGATATCTGTGTGTGTGTGTATTTGACTATTCAGGTGCAAGGAGATCTGATCTGAGGAGATCCGACAGAGAGAGAGCGTGTACGCGAGAAAGTGCTTCTGTTGTGTGTCATTCAGAGCGATTCCACCAATCCCGCCTTCACTAACTGTAAGTTAATCAATAACAAATTGTGATCGGATTGTAATTTTTTGCTATGACGAGCTTGGCTACCTTTGATTAGGCTGTAGGCTGAAATTATATACAACCCGCCAAAGTGGCTAGTGGGAGTGGCTTATCCACCAAAGCTGCATTTGGCGGGTTGGCGGGTGTTAATGTCAAGCCCTGCTACTACTACTGATGTAGGGGCCATCCTATCCCAGAGATTAGGTACTCTTCTGAAACGCCATCATGTGTGCTCTCAGAAAAGTTCACAACCACTGAGCTATGAAAACCATATCCTTTTTTCTATCAAACTAGTTCTGGAGGAGCGGCACCAGACTTTTGGGGTCAAACATGTTCGGGCACGATTCAGATCGCCTAGTGTGAGTACACCCTTACTTACTGACCCAGGTCAAAAAATATTAAGGTAGAGCTTCACTCTCCTGCTCCTGAGAACATCATCAGACCTCAGTGGTTACCTCAATAATAACCTCAATGGTTATTGTGAAAATTCAAACATGCTTGTGTGACATGCAAAAATAAACCTAATTTTTGGGTGAACTAACCCTTTAAGTCCCTAGTACATTGGTCCATTCACCATCCTGCAACAGATGAATCCAGTCACTTAACAGCTCTAGCTCCCTTCACAATAACGTATATGCTTCCCTTTTGAAGCCTCACCTGCTTTCGCTATCTCATTTTGACAAAATGATTGCTACTGTAGATATCTTACCTTTCAAACAGGAAAAAGACAATTTCTATGCCGGTTTAAATCCTTTGACGTCTTGGAGTTATCACAGTCTCTGAAAAGTGAGTTGGATGTTGTCTGTCTAATGACGCTGTCACTTCTTTTTTGCTTGTAAACTCTTGTCTGAATCAAGTTTTGTTTATTTTATCAATAAATGATTGCTCAGATGGGGTGTAGCACTGCTGCCTCACAGTAAGAAGATCCCTGGTCCAAGTCGTGGTTGAGCCAGGAGGCCTTTCTGTGCGGAGTTTGCATATTCTTCCTGTGTTGTGTGGGTTTCCTTCTTAAACTGATTGAACTTGAACTATTTAAGTCTAGAATTACTGAAGCAATCAGTCAGTAGACAAAGATACAAAAAAGACAAATAATGTAAAACATGTTTAAAATAAAACCTAATCTTCACTGCATTAGATTTAGATAATCAAAAAACAAAATACAACAATTTCTTGAGTTGCAGGAGTTTGCTTAAGAAGCAAGCCTGTGATTATGTTGGCTTGAGAAAGCCAAGATACTGATCTACTAAGTAAACTTTTTATTCTTCTGAGACTGAAATTTTGGTAACACTTTATTTTAAGTTTACACAGTTACAGTTACTACATGTACTTACTATAGTAGTAACAGTAACATTAACAATAACAGTAAATTACGCATAATTACAAGTAACTAACCTTAAACCAAACCCTAACCCCAACTGTAACTCTATAGTAAGTACATGTAGTTAATTAATGTTACTCAGTACATATTTAAAAGGTTAGTTTACCCAAAGATGAAAATTCTCTCATTTATTACTCACCCTCACATAGTTCCACACCCGTAAGACCTTCGTTCATCTTCAGGACACAAATTAAGATATTTTTGATAAAATCCGATGGCTCAGTGAGGCCTCCATTGACAAGTTAATTTACACTTTCAAATGCCCAGAAAGCTACTAAAGACATATTTAAAACAGTTCATGTGACTACAGTGGTTCAACCTTAATGTTATAGTGATGAGAATACTTTTTGTGCCCCAAAAAAACCCAAAATAATAACTTTATTCAACAGTATCTAGTGATGGGCGATTTCAAAACACTGCTTCATGAAGCTTCAAAGCTTCACAAATCTTTTGTTTCAAATCAGTGGTTTGGAGCGTGTATCAAACTGCCAAAGTCACGTGAACCATTGAAATTTCGAAACACTTATGACGTAATGAAGCCTCGTTTACTGAAATCACTTGACAGACCACCATTGATTCGAAACAAAAGATTCATAAAGCTTCGAAGCTGTTACTTGGTTTCATCTGTTGATTACTCAAATTACACATATTCATTTTGGTCATAGAAATGTATAATTCTGAGTCTGAGGATGTGAACAGATCTGACTATATCTAGTAGTAATTATTATATAGTCGTTATTACATCATGGCATGAACATGACATGAGGCTGAGCAAATGATTGGATTTTTATTTTGGATCAATTATGCCTTTCATATTGCTCCTACAACACCATATCACTCATTATTTATCATTATTCAACACTGATAATGTGAGCATTTATGTCATAGGTGATTGGCTTAAATCCCGTAGCCCCAAGAACAAAGATGGAAGATTTCAAATCAGATACTGCATCAACTGAGCAACATCCAGATAAACGAGATTTCAAAAGGATAGTAGTAGTTGTGCGGATTAATTCTACCTCAACATCCTTTTTAGAGCTGGAAACTTTGAAACCCCATTGACTATTATTGTATGGACAAAAGCAGCAGAATTGTTCTTCAAATACCTTATTTTGTAGCCTGGATGCCAGCCGAACTTAGCCCCGCCCACAACATTTTGAGGTCGGGGAGTTCGGTCTGGACTCGATCCGTAGAGGAGTAATTATGCCCGAACAGAAACTGTTCGGACCAATCACATTGTCAGGGCGATGATTGACAGATTATCACCAGAAACGTAATCAGCCACGTCATCAAAGAGCGCTTGGGGAGTTTGATTGACAAGTGATCTAACCAATCAGAACGCCGTATCCGCTATTTTGTCCGACAAAGCAGTCAGGAGTTAAACTTGAAAAATTGTGCATATTGACATCTTTCCGCGTTTGAAACAACATTCATTCTCATGTTCATTCATGTTTATTTCATGCTATAAATGGACTAGTAGGAAAAGATGATCGGTTAACAAGCCTCTTGAGCTGAGGCGCTACAGCAATCTGTCACGATCATGGTCACAACACATTAAAGAGCCACAAAACGGTTTTTATTGTTAGAATTTTTTTAATAACTACACAGTTTGAAAGCTGCTTTGTTTAATATCATAAGTAACCTGCTTTGTCTTGTCTGTCGATGTGTTGTCAGTTTCCTCTTTGCTCCGCAATGTATTTTCCACTCTGTGTGGCGTGACAGCGCAACGGCTTGTCGGACAAAGCAACAGTAACTAAGGGGGGCGAGTCTTTGCGAAAGGTTAATTAGTTTACAACAATGATGGCTGTTGTTGAAGAACTGAGATGTGTAGATTCCGCCATCACGTCCGTTATAGAAGATATAGACAGCGCATTAATTTCGGCAAAAGTTTGATTTATCAGCTGGCCCGATGGTCGCTAAAAAGAGTTCTGTTGACAAGTATGCGTCGCTCAACATACGTCACTTACTCTGTAGCTCTGATTGGTTGTAGGTCTATCCAATTGAGGTCTTTCCTGGATTGGTTGAAATACGCCCCCATAATCAAAGCCCAATGGAGCAGTATCAGACTCATATTCGAATTAGAATTGAGTATGACCATGTCAGGCTACTTATTTTGTGTACTGCATGAGAAGAAAAAACAGAATGATGGTGGCAAATTTTATTTTTAGTTTACCTACTATTTATTTAAAGAGCATATAAAATACATTAGAGAAGGTGTATATCTTGTTCTTTAACCGTTCTTCATCACCCTCTCCAGTTCATTTTGAATGGTCCGATAGCGTGACAAATACATTTTTAAAAGTATATTTTCAAGTGTACTCATACAACTGCATGCATGATAATTATGAATGAGCAAAATGCTGTTTAAAATAGTTTTAAATAGAGTATAGTATGTCACACCGCAGGAGATCTCCCTGAAGAATTTCATGTCAACTACCCATTTTTAGAATAATTGCTTCCTTGCTTTGAGCATGAAAGCTTGTTCGGATTTCTCAAGTTGGTGTTTTGAGTAATTTCCAGTGATTTTTCTTGACCCCACTCATTCTCCCTAGTGGAGCAGCACAACATTTTGACTAAATGGATGAAACAATACCTCTGTTTACTCTTAACATCAATACACCATGCACTGGTCCTTCCACTGGTCATATACTCCATGTCTCAGGTCACAGGAATCTCCCAATATGTCCTCCATTGGGCTTATACAAATAACAAATATTTTCCTTGGATATTGTGTTTCATAGTGGTAACGCTCCTCATAGCAGACGGAGTGACATTATTTAACAATGGAGCCAGTGACCTCAGCATTCAATAGCGAATTGCATGTGCCATGTGTCAAACAAATTTAGCACAAGGAAACTTGACTCAAAGATGGTGTAAGGTGGACTTTATTTGGAGCTCTGTATTGCATGTTGCATACTTGGACTGTAGAATCACCAGGGAGTTCACCTCAATCTGAAGTCTAAAGGATCAGGTCTACTTCAAGCAATAGACAGTTTTTGGGAACTCCTTAGAGACAAAACTGAAACATCATTTGTGTTATCTGCACGTACAGATTTAGAGACGGCATGGTCAGAATGTGCATGCATGCAAGCACACACTCAGATATTATTTTCACTAGCATTGAAATAACAATTTTTAGTCTTGATTAGACCAAAGCCATTAACGTGTCACTCAACAACTCTGACAAGGGTCAACAAGAACCCTATTAAAGTTCGGGTGGCAGAGAGTGGCACACATTCTTTTCAGGATGATTGAGTGAATGTCCTGAAATGCCTACATAAAAAAAAGACACTTGCACACTTAAACATACAGTACAAAAAAATTAAAGATGAAAAATAATCACTAAATGTCTGGCTGATGCAGTGTGCTTGTTGCCAGGGCAGCAGGTCAACAAAACAAAGTCAAGCTCTGTCCACACCTTACATCTGTGGTTAACATTAAAGATAGAAATGTAGGGATCTGTCTGCACTGTTGTCTAATGGGTTTGAAAGGTTGGAGAAAAATCTAACAGGAGAAGACAGGTAACCTTTGCCTTGGGAGGATAGAAAGGTGTGGTGAGCAATAATCAGATCTCTGTAATTCTGTATTACACCATCATCTGCCCTGCCGCGATGACTTTGGCTGTTATGGATAAGTGAAAGGGACAGAATAAAGAATCGAACAATGAAAATTTGAAGAAGAATGATTCTTTCTTTTTTAAATTAATGCAGGTGAAAAAAAGAATAAGATCCAGGGGAATGTTCTCAGAACTTTGGCTAATGTTCTGGCAGCGATCTCCTCAAAGTTATGAACAAACATTCTTCAAGTAACATTAATTGAACGTTTGTTCAGAGTTATCTGGTTTGTGATAATGTTCTCAACATTTAGCACAAAAACGATATTTATACATCATTAACGGAACATGCTTGTTTCAGATTTTGAACATTTTGAATGTTCAGAGAACATTCAGAAAAAAAAGTTTTCATAAATTAATGGGAACATTAGCACAACATTCTTAGAACATATTTTGTTAGCTGGGGAGACAGAGACAAGGCCAATAAGAGTCTAGCTGTCTAAGTGGCAAAGGAAGTTGCTGGCAGACTGTCATCCAAAATAATGTAGACTGTGTCTTGTGTTGTTTTAAACACATGACACAAGGTCTGATGTGTTTCAGGGTTTCATCATCAAGAACTGGAAACGTGCACAATAAAACATCTCTTTGCAGTACAAAGACCTAAACACATTTGAAAGGGATGAATTGGAGCCCCAACTGCAAGCCAGGCCGTATTGCCCAACATCTCTGCCTAACCTCACTGATGGAAGCAAATCCCTACAGCCGTGTTTCAACACCGAATGGAGAGCCTTCAGAAAAAAAAACAGAAGCTTTGAAATGAAACATCGGAAAAGCACACATGCTATCTGGGCGTCTTCATGCATTTGAATAAAGTACTGTTTTTGAAACACAAAGTATTTATGAGTTGTACAAAGTATGTTTTATGCTCGATATATTCCCTACCGTAAGGTACGAAATTCTTGCATCTATAAATGCAACTGCCTGCAGTTGTACTTAGGAGTTAATCGAGGATCTTGATTTCTTTTCTAGGAAAAAAAGGAAGGAACGGGAAATAATAACAGGCATGAAACTGAGTTGGCAAATTTTGCCCAGCAGGTCAGTCTGTGTGCAATGTTATATAAACATGGGTATGTGGAAAGTTTGATAGAATGGATTTCAACCATATTAATGCTCCTGAATAAGGTTAATGATCCAGTTATAAACATGCCATAATCTTACTGTTAATAATTTTATCCCCACTGGATTTATAATGCAATGATAGATGACACTTGTAGTATTGCAGGCCTGAATGATTTTGTTGCTCAATAAGGATTTAACATTTTGCACATTTAGCATTTTAATGGCTACGATTACCTATATGGCAGAATTTGGGCCAGATTTTAGTTACATTTGACAATTCTGCCTTAGTTCTGGCAACAGCATTGTGTCAGGTGTGAGTGTGGATGACCACCAATAAATAAATAAATAAATAATAAATAATTGAAAAAAAAAAAAAAATAATATTTTTGGCTAAGCACTGGCTTTTAAACAAAGAAACAATGGCTTTTGGAAAAACCCCAAAGTCTTTTTGGCCATACTGCAAAATTTGTTGAGTGTCAGCCACATTTCTGTCATGACAACTCTCTTTGGCAGGGTAATGGATATGACAATGTTGATATGTTTGAATAGATCTGCTACACTGCTGTTGTTATTGCTGCTGCTGCTGCTGCAGAGCAAGTACAAGACTTGCTACTGCCATTACATAGACGGCACACTGCTGTGAACAAGAGAGACATGCTACAATATAGCATACATGAATTGCCCATAGCAGATCTATTCAGGTGGAGCTGGGGAAGGTGGAGGGATTCTGAAAGCATGCTGCAACTGCTACAGCAAATGCTGACCAAGTATTTGAAGGTTGAGCAGCAAGCTCATTGGCTGCCGATACAGCAGAAACCAATCAACTGTGCCCTATAGAGAATGATGTGATTGCAAGCAGAATGAGGTACGCAAGGATCTATCAGACTGCGGCATCTAGATTTTCATGACAGAACTTTATATTTAACTGATCGAGTGAATCCCGTAATATTTATGATGACAGATGTTACCTGAAATTCCTTATATAGTGCTGATGGCTGATTAGACTGATGATTGACTCTTTGACAACACTTTGACTTCTCATAAGAGTAATATAGAAACATGGATGCCAACCATTTGGCATAGCTGTTTATGTCCAATGCAACATTAGGTTTCAGAATGGCAATTGTTAGTCAGCTGCAGTTGATAATTTGTATTTTTTCATTTGTGTTGCAAAAAAATTCCAAAATGTACTTGAATGTGTGAGTGTGTGCTTAGGTTCAACTTAAGAGTCTGTTCATGAAGTGTTGAAATGTCAGTTACTGTAATCATTTTAAGTTCATTTTAAGTTCATTTTTAAGTTCATTTAAGTTCAAGTTCATTTTCAGGATAAATTATACAATTATTAGTAAAATCATTTGGTATCAATAATTTATGTAAGGACTGATCCTCTTGATATAGGTAATCACAAGTATTCATACTTATTTTCTTATCTCTGCACTTAATCACTGAGACAAGCACATTCCTGACACGTTTTTAACAGTCCGCAACTAAACACTGGAAGGTGAAGTTGAACTTAAACTTTTTTGAAAATCCAGTGTTTATTTGTGTTGGAAATATTAAAAGTGAGTTAGAAATGTAAAAAAGATTTTTTGAGATGCTTTGTTGAACATAAAAAAGATGAATGTAAAAGATATGTTTGTTTATTTACGAGAATACGAGATATTGGAAAAGTAGCATTTTCCAAGCTTGGCTGAGCTTTAGACAACATTTGAAAGGAAGAATGTTCTCTCACAATTATAATGGAAGATCAGGTGAAGTCAATTTACTGTAGTATTGTATTTGGATCTTCCACAAAAAGGATAGAAATGTCCTCCAAATTGGCTTTTGGATTATTGCAGAAAATAAGCTGTGTGACCAACAAAAGTTTATGATTCTAGTTGATCACAAGTTCAATATGAAGTACCGCAAGGCTCAGTACTAGGACCATTGCTTTTCACCCTATACATGCCACCCTTAGGAGGTTTTCACTGTTACGCTGATGATACTCAGCTCTATATTTCTTTGCACCCTGACGAAACATACCAATTCACATAATTAACAGAATGCATAGTTGATGTATAAAATTGGATGACTAGTAATTTCCTACTACTAAATTCTGAAAAAAACTTTTAATTATTGGACCAAAAACCTCTGCACGTAATAACCTAGAATACTGTCTAACATTTGATGGCTGCAATGTCAAGCCTTCATCGTCAGTTAGGAACCTGTGTGTGCTCTTTCATACCAATCTTTTATTTAAAAGCCACATTTCTAGCCTATGACATATGCTCTCAGTGTCAATTGCGGAACAGTTAGTTCATGCATTCATGACCTCAAGGCTAGATTACTATAATGCTTTGCTGGGTGGTTGCCCTGCACGCTTAATAAACAAACTGACAAATGACAATCGTCATTTTGGCTGCATGAGATTCTCCAGCTTTGTTGTTGTTGGAAAGGGGGCGGGAGCAGCAGCTCATTTGCATTTAAAGGGACACACACAAAAATGCAGTGTTTTTGCTCAAACCCAAATAGGGGCACATTTGACAAGCTGTAATAAATGATCTGTGGGGTATTTTGAGGTGAAACTTCACACACACATTCTGGGGACACCAGAGACTTATATTACATCTTGTGAAAGGGGCATAATAGGTCCCCTTTAATGTATACAACATTTACCCATTTACTCACAAGATTATTAAGCGAATAACTGATGTATTTTATGTAGTAGAATTAAAACGTGAAAATATATTGAGCTTGTGTTCGCCACAGGCCGTATTTCAGACAATAAATCATTTAAAAAACCCATTGACTTCAGGACGATGAAACCGGAAGTGCTAAAATGCAACTCATTTCCAGGTTTTGACCAACAAAAATACATCATCCCTGCAGCACTCTATAGAGCTCAGACCTTATTCTGTCAGTTAAAGGTCTGGCATGTCATGACAAAAGGTGCTCGAAAAAGGAGGACAGCGAGCGTGTCTGTCTCGCTTCATAGAGCTGGTGAGCAGCAGATTGCGTGATCCTATACTGTAACGCTAACCAAAGGACGTGGGGAAAAGACATTAGCGAAACTACTTCAGAAATTGAAAAATGAATGGAAGAGGCCTGCAGTGATACTGAGGCGTATGCGTGACAGGCACGGATTCAACATTCACACCATTCTTTCCTCGGATGCATAACTCAGGAAAACATTGAGTGATGTGGATTAAATTCTCTGTACAGTCAGAAATGAGAGGCTTAATGAATGCATAATTTCCAGTGGCATTTCTGCATTTGGAGATGGCATTGCTGATGGTACTGTGGTGGAAAACTGCATTGCATCCATCATTATCAATGCTTTTTGAAGAATAATATAATTTGTTTACAAAAAAAAAGAAAAGAAAAAAAAAACCCTTCATTATACATGACAGCAGTGTTTTTGTGAAACTTTTTTTAAGTTAAATACTATTTGTAAAAAAATATGTAAAAATAATATATTTAATGTTATATGACTTTCTGAACACAGACAGAAATAAACTGTAGTAGTAAATAGCTTAGTTTTATAGTCATGTGCATCATGGAGATTATATGGGATTCATTTAGAAGATATATTTGGTTTGTCATTATGAACTGAGCTGATTTATTTTAAGATTTTGCTTTAAAAGTTTTCTGTTGTACTGAATTCTAAATAGTAATTCAACAATTCTGCAAAATACATAACACTTCAGAAAAAAAAAAATCTTACACATTACACCTTTGTCTTTGGGATAAAGAGCTATATATAACTTATACAGGCACTGCAATTTTATTTTTCTCTTAAGGATAGTAACGAGTGACATGTTTGGGCTTGTGTTCAAGGAAGGACCGCTCACATTCTCACGTTGTGAGAATTGTGAGGACACAATTTTCTTGCGGCTACATAGCAGATCACATGACAAGTGGAGTGCTCATGGAGCAAATATGGGAGCTCTCATGGAGCTGTCCAATCCTGCTACTGAAGGAAGCAGACGTCTGGCAGAATTTATTGCTATCCTGCCCTCAAACACACCTGTCTGGAAGTTAGTAATACTGAAGATCTTATTAAGCTGGTTCAGGTGTGATTAATCAGAGTTGGAGATGAACTGTATAGGACAGTGGCCCTCCGGGAGCAGGATTGGGCAACCATGATTAAATTCTTCTGCTGTATTAAAAACCTTTCGTATGCCAAGGGTCAGTTTGAATTATAGGAACGTGAGCTTATAAAACAGTCATAATGTTATATTTTTCAATTAAAACCATAATATATTTGATCTGTCACTTCTCAGATGTGCAGTTTTGAATGTTACAATGTTTTACTATATTATTACTACACTTTCAAATTTCTAATTTTACAAGAACTACAGCAAAACCAATGTGGTGCATTTATAAGAACATATAAACACATGCTGCTCAAAAACAGCCCAAATTTATGAAACCTACATATTCTTTTTCTAACAAAACATAAATATTACTGAAATATTTTCAAACAAATTATATTCAGTTTACTTGCATAAACTCACTTTTAGATGAAAAAGTTGATCAACAGCCTGAATCCACAATGCTTCATCAATAGGTGGCAGCAGAGAAACAACTTCTCTTTCAAACTCTTTCCTTTTCAAATTTTGACCATTTGCACTTTGAACGTTTGCACTACACCTCCTTGGGCTGCATGTAGTTCATTAGATGTAGTTTATTTGTTATGTCAATTACTTATAGTCTATTAATAGTGTCTTTGTAAGCACATATTCAAATTTACCAACAAAATTCAGTTCTAAAAGTGTGTGAAATGAGGAGGAAATGGGCTAAATAAATACTCTGTATGGTTTACCAACATTTTTCAAAAAGTCTTTCTTTGTGTTCAACAGAAGAAAGAAACACATACAGATCTGGAACAACACAAGGGTGAGTAAATGATGACAGAATTTACTTTTTATTGGGTGAATAATTATCCCTTTATGGTTCACAGGTAACTAATAATGGAATGTTTAATAATATCTCATGAATAAACAAGTTGTGGTCACGCTTTTGCATCATGACTTGTCTTTTTACAGAGGATTGAATGTGGTAAGAAAAACAACATGAGTCATTACATTAATGAGCCTGAACACAAACACAACACCCTTCAATCTCACTATAATAGTACTATATGTCTGCTGCATCATGATATAAATAATGAACCTGATTTTGATAAAATAAGTATGAATTATTTATTAAGCATTTATAACATGAGTTAAAATGGTTCACTATTTGGTAGGTATTTGTGTTAAAGTCACCCTTTTAAAATTATGCTGTTATTACTGCCTATATATTAATTATTTTGAATGCAAACATTATATTATGTTAGGCTTTAGTTTCTGTGAAGACATGTACATACATAGCATGTTTCTGCTGTTTTATTCAAGTGTAACCCCTCCTGTTCGAACAGCCTGCTCTAAGCGGGACTCGAACCCAGGTTCGATGGCTTGGGAGTCGGGCGCTCCAACAAGGAGGCTAAAGACCACAGTCTCTAGAGCGCCTCTTGAGATCTTGAGATCTTGAGGTTTACATGCACAGCTCTTACCGGCCTACGTCCGTTACACTCAACCCCCTAAACCTCACTCCCATCCGTGTCACGGCACCAATGCAACCCTCCTGTTCAAACAGGCCATTCTAAGTGGGACTCGAACCCAGGTCTGCTGGAATGGGAGTCGGGCGCTCCAACAAGGAGGCTAAAGACCGCAGTCTCTAGAGTGCCTCTTGAGATCAGGGGAGTGAGGTTTACATGCACAGCTCATTATACAAGGAGCATTTAATATTCCCTTTCGTGGGAACTATCGACGCTGCGTGACAACGCATTGGGAACCTTCTGCGTGATGTTGTGACTGAAGCACTCATGTATCTAGCCAATCGCGTAGCGAGACGTCAGAGACGGGTGACGTCACGGACCAGGAAACTCTAAAGCACACCCAGATGCAGAGCACGCTAGCTTCTGTGTATTCAGCAAGCGCTCTATGTTATCTTGTGTGTCTCATTTGGTGTTGTTTGTCTGGCTATTATTGCCACAAACATTATCTCTTCGTCTGAGGACAAGAGTTTTGCAGTTACACCACGCATATATATATATATATATATATATATATATATATATATATATATATATATATATTGTGAATAAAGACACGAGTTAAAATGGCGGAAGGCAGACATTTCAAGCAGTGTGTTCACCCATGCACACGCTACATTTCTGAGGGGACACCCATGAGATGTGTGTTGTCTGCCTGGGGTTGAGCATGCACAGGCAGCTCTCGAGGGGGCTGTCTGTGTCCATTGTGAAAAGCTCACCCTCAGAGTTTTAAGATCACGCCGGGCACTCTTTAATAATAAAGAGGGTGCTTCGGTTGGCGTTCCCCGCGGATCGGGTCCGCTGTCGCCGAGGCCCAGTGGCGTCTTCATTCGTGGGGTTCGCAAATGGAGCTGGCAGAGGGGGTTGAGACGGGCCCAGCCTTATCTCGCCCTTTACCTGCCAGCCCCAATGCCTCTTCTCAGGCGGCGGAAGCACGCGTAGCGGTTTCTTCCCCCAAGAGAGAGGCACCAGCGCTTCACCTCTCTTCCTCCGAGGAGGTTGATGTGGTGAGCGTTGGGGAAGAGGAATCGCCATCCACTTCCCCAGCATATGAGGAGCTCCTGGAGGTAGTGACCAGGGCTGTGGCCAAATTAAAAATCGACTGGCCAGCAAAGCGGGCAGACACAAGACCTAAGAGTAAACTGGATGAGCGTTTTCCGCTCGGTCACTATCCCAGCGTCGTGGTTTGCCTTTCTTTCCCGACCTCCACACCGAGGTGTCGAGGTCGTGGAAAAGGCCTGTTTCATATCGTGTGTTCAGCCCCCAGACCTCAGTGTACAGTAATATCGTTGGGCTGAAACAACAAGGCTATGCGGCGATGCCTCGGGTGAAAGAGACGCTTGCTGGCTATCTCTCCCCTGAGTCTGCATCGTCGCTGAAAACCCTGACGTTGCCCACCAAGCCACTAAAGACCACATCAAGCTTGGTGGGCAAAGCTTACTACGCGGCAGCAGGTTAGGCGGCGGCATGTTTGCACACCATGTCACTTTTACAAGCATATCAAGCTGACCTGCTGGGGGAAGTTGAAAACAGCAGGGAGGCCACGTATGAGTGCATCCAGGAAATCAGGATGGCAACTGACCTGGCTCTCCATGCCACCAAAGAGACGGCAAAAGAAATCGGCCGCTCTATGGCAGCATTGATGGCTTCGGAGAGGCACTTGTGGCTGAACCTCTCGTACATAAGTGACAAAGCCTCCCTTATGGACGCGCTGCTGTCTCCTGCGGGCCTCTTCAGCGACGCTGTTATAACAGTCGTCGAGAAGTTCCAGGAGGCTAAGAAACAGTCTGCGGCGTTCCAGAGGTTCATCCCCCGCAGACCTAGAAATCCCCCCGAGGCTGTTGAGCGGGAGCAGCCTTGGCCATCGACGAGCTCCTCAGCGCACCACAGAGTGCAACAAAAAATCAGCGTGGCCGCCCGTGCTCCCCCGCAAAGAGCTTGGGGACCGGGTCAGCTGAAGTCTTCTAGGGGCAGAAAGGACCTGCGCGCCGTTATCCTGGCCCGGAAGGCTTCAAAGCGGTCCTGATGTCTGTGGGTCAGGAACCGATGAGGGCGGCCCCCTCCGAAGGGAGCCGGTGAAAAATATATCTAACAGCCGCTCCCCTTCGGCGCCCTCAGGGGATCGTTATGCCAACCCTGCCACCCAGTGTGCGTCAGGGCGCAGCGGTCTCCGCCGACCCTCCGAGGAGGACCAGTCACTTGATTCGATTGTCGTCTGCCGATGCGCCACTTCAGAGCATCGAATCAAGTGCTCAAGAAACACCAGAGGCCAGTCTCAAGAGACTGGTTCCCTTAGTAGATTTTTTGGTAGAATGGAAACTTCTCCCGAATATATCGAAATGGGTGCTGCTCACTATAAAAGAGGGTTACAAAATTCAATTCGGGTCTCGCCCGCCCAGATTCAACAGGGTTCTTCCCCGAGCAGTCTCTGGTTATGGAACAAGAAGTTATGACACTTTTGCGAAAAGGAGCTATAGAAAGTGTTTCTCCTCCCAGCAATCAGTCAGGGTTTTACAGCCGTTATTTCATTGTTACAAAGAAGGATGGAGGTCTACGACCTATCATAGATTTACGTGTGCTAAATCACTCAATACAAAAGCTCAAGTTCAAGATGCTGACAATCAAACAGATTATACCACAGATCAGATCCGAGGACTGGTTTGTGGCAATAGACCTGAAAGATGCGTACTTTCATGTGTCCATCCATCCTTCTCACAGGAAGTTCCTCAGGTTTGCTTTCGGGGGCGAAGTTTACCAGTACAGGGTTCTTCCGTTTGGCCTATCATCATCACCCCGCACATTCACGAAATGCGTGGATGCAGCTCTGGCTCCATTGAGGATCCAGGGCATTCGCATACTGAATTATATCGATGATTGGTTGATTCTAGCTCAGTCAGAGCAACTAGCAGTTCAACATCGAGATGTTGTTCTGTCCCATATGAAGAGGCTTGGGCTGAGGCTCAATGCCAAAAAGAGTGTGCTAGTTCCAGTTCAATCTACCAATTATCTGGGTGTAGTGTGGGACTCCACCATGATGCGGGCACATCTGTCTCCCGCTCGGGTGAGTGCCATTCTTATGGCTGTGAAAGGGGTGAAGTTAGGCCAGTCACTCACTGTAAAACAGTTCCAGAAACTGCTGGGTCTGATGGCAGCTGCGTCCAACGTAATACCTTTTGGCCTTCTGCACATGAGACCCCTACAGTGGTGGCTCAGGACCAGGGGGTTCTCCCCGAGGGGAAATCCCTTCCGCATGATCAAAGTTTCAAAACGATGTCTTCGTTCTCTGACCATGTGGAAAGACCCCTGGTTCCTGTCCCAGGAACCCGTGTTGGGGGCCACTGTTCGTCGCATAATGCTTACGACAGACTCCTCCCTCACGGGCTGGGGAGTGATCATGAGTGGTCGCTCAGCTCAGGGTCTATGGGAAGACCATCAGCTCTCTTGGCACATAAATCGGCTAGAGATGATGGCAGTGTTCCTAGCTTTAAAACACTTTCTCCCAGACCTGAGAGGTTACCATGTGTTGGTTCGTACGGACAACACTGCAGTGGTTGCATATATAAATCATCAGGGGGTTTTGCAGTCTTGCCAACTATATTACTTGGCCTGTCAGATCCTCCTGTGGTCTCAAGGGAAGCTGCTCTCGCTGAGGGCAGCTTACATCCCGGGACATCAAAATGTGGGAGCAGATGCCCTGTCGAGGCAGGGGCACGATTATACATCCCTGCCCAGAACGACTGAAACTATGGGCTTGGCCTCTGAGGGGGCCAGGCTCGTAGATGCTGGTCTCCCAACCGAGGCTGTGGAGACCATTCTTAATTCCAGAGCTCCCGCCACGAGGAAGTTGTATGCCTACAAATGGAATTTGTTTTCTACCTGGTGTAGACACAATAATACAGACCCTGTCCTTTCTTCCATTAGCTGTGTGCTAAAAATCCTCCAGGAAAAATTCTCGGAGGGCCTATCTCACTCAACCTTGAAGGTTTAAGTTGCAGCAATTTCAGCATATCATGCTCCTCTTGAGGGGAATATCTCGGTAGGTCGAGACCCCCTCATCACACGCTTCCTCCGTGGCACACTGAGGTTGAGGCCTCCAGTGTGCACAAGGGTTCCGGCCTGGGACTTGGCCGTGGTCTTACAGGGGTTAGCTGAGGCTCCCTTTGAACCACTAGAGGAGGTTCCTGAGAGGTTCCTCACTCTTAAAAAACAATTATTTTATTGTCTATCACTTCTCTGAAGTGGATAGGAGACTTACAAGCACTTTCTGTTGCTCCTTCTTTTCTTGAATTTGCTCCAGGAATGGTGAAAGCATTCCTGTATCCTAGTCTGGGTTATGTCTCAAAGGTCCCTACCAATGTCCCAGGCCCCATTGTGCTTCAGTCCTTCTATCCTCCTCCTTTTGAATCTGCGGATCAGGAAAAATTGCATCTGCTGTGCCCAGTAAGGGCTTTGGATGCTTATGTCCACAGAGCTGCCCTGTGGCGTAAGTCAGATCAATTGTTTGTCTGTTATGGGTCCCCTAAAAAAGGGGGCCCAGCATCAAAGCAGAGAATGAGCAAGTGGGTGGTCAAGGCCATCTCACTTGCCTATGAAGCGGCCGGACAGCCTTCTCCTTTGAATGTTCACGCCCATTCGACTAGGGGTATGGCGGCATCAAAAGCTTTGATTTCAGGAGTTTCCATGGGTGATATATGTGATGCAGCTGGATGGTCATGCCAGCACACATTTATTAAGTATTATAACCTTGATATCGGCTCCACTCCGGGGTCCTCTGTTTTGTCAAGATAACTTTGACAAGTGTTTGAGCTACAGCTCAGTTGGGATTGCGTTCCCAATGCGTTGTCACGCAGCGTCAATAGTTCCCACGAAAGGGAACGTCTCAGGTTACAGATGTAACCCTGGTTCCCTGAGTAGGGAACGAGACGCTGCGTCTCTTGCCGTACCCCTGCACACTTGCGAGTGCTTGCTTCAGACTTATTCAGAAGCTAGCGTGCTCTGCATCCGGGTGTGCTTTATAGTTTCCTGGTCCGTGACGTCACCCGTCTCTGACGTCTTGCTACGCGATTGGCTAGATACATGAGTGCTTCAGTGACGACATCACGCAGAAGGTTCCCAATGCATTGTCACGCAGCGTCTCGTTCCCTACTCAGGGAACCAGGGTTACATCTGTAACCTGAGACGTTTTCACCATTCTAATTTGTTCTATTGCTCATTAACAGTTCGTTATCTATCTACTACAATCTTATAATTGTGAATGTTGATAGCTGTGAACAGTCCTGTGAAAGTGCACCTTAACCTCATTCATAGACTCCAGGACCTGATTGAGAAACACTGATCACAACTTATCCAAAACATATTCTCTGGTCACTCTTGTAATTGTATGATTTTCTTCTACTTTGCCTAAAATAAAAATAGCAAGACAATACAAATATGATAGAAATGCATTTACATAGTCAACATACAGAAAACTGTTTTTGACCTCCTAGCTTCTGAAATGTTGAATGGTCATGTAATGGTGCATTTGAATTCACATTCATGGCCAAATTCCCACCTCGCACAGATTAAAATTTCTAGTCTCAGTGTTCAACTCACCTTGTTTTGGACACAGTCTTGACTCAGACTTGATCACAACACTAGATGGCAGTATTATAAAGGTTACATATGACAATTTATAAACTTCATAAAACTGTGGTGACAAGAAAATGGTTGCTGACATTATGTATCTTCAGTTGTGTACTGTTTTCATATCATGCTTGATGAATTTAACATTCATCAGTCAATATAAAACTGAAATTATACTCTTTATATCTCTAATTCAGTTTCAGTCAAATAATGTTTATTGTGTAATTGTCCAAAACAGTGAAACATGCTTTAAAATATGAGCTAGAAGACTAATCATAATGTGTTTGGCTGTTATATTTATTGATTAACTGTCAAAGGCTGAGAATAACATGATTCTATAGATTTGTTAATTCATTGGGATCAACACAACACATTCTTAGATTAAGAAGCAATAATAGTGATTTTTAAAAAGTTTTTTGTAAACAAGTCATTTTTTCATACAGCAATCAAATGGCAAAGGGAAAAAATACTTTCAAGCTCTTATAAGAAAGAGGTCCAAAGAAAAAGATACAGTATCACACACGCACACACACACACACACACACATATATATATATACTTGGTTATAATAAAGTACTTGTTTTTTTATGTTGTTTTTTTCAAATCTCTGCCATTTATATATTTTCAGATTAAATAAAAGTTGGAAGGGATCAGTGACATTTTTTGTCAAACTATTGCCACTTCCTCCTCATCATCATCTTCATCTTCATAGTAGCGATTCCTCTTGATCATCTCCTCTACAGTCAGGGACTCCTCCGCCTCTTCGCCATCCCAGAAGCCCACATCCTGTGATTTCCTATGGGCCTTTTCTTCCACAGGTGGAGAGGGTGTGTCTTGGAAAGACTGGAGCTCAGGAAAAGTGTTGGAGTATTTTGCCAGTTTCTCCTGATCTTTCGAACCCCCCTGTTGTTGTAGCTCGGGCTCTTTTTTGGTTTGTTTTGGCTGAGACTCCTTATCTGTTTGTTGTAGATCAGCTTCATTTTTTCTTTGTTTTGGCTGAATTTCCTCAGGCTCTTTTTTGGTTTGTTTTGGGTGAGACTCCTTGTCTATTTGTTGTAGATCAGCTTCATTTTTTGTTTGTTTTGGCTGAATTTCCTCAGGCTCTTTTTTTGTTTGTTTTGGCTGAGACTCCTTCTCTGTTTGTTGCAGTTCAGCTTCATTTTTTGTTTGTTGCGACACAACTTCTTTTTTCGTTTGTTGTGTCTGTTTGAGAATGGATGGCTTTTCCTTACTCTCAATCTTGGTGAGACTCTCAACATCCTCTTTGGATTGGCTGTCATTGTCCTTTGTCTTTTTATCTGGGATTTTCACCTCTTTTTGCACTTCGGTTTTATCTGTTTTCACCTTTGACAGCGAGCGAAGCTCCTCCAGCGAGCCTCGTCTGACTGAAGGAACCTTGAGAGAAGATTGTGCCTCTTGTTGTGAAGGATTTGATAACGCCAAGCTTGGTGCCACAGAAAAGGGACGGCTCCGCTCTCTGAGGGACGAACTACGTCGTAGGCTTTTCAGTTCTGCTCTTTCAGAGCTCTTCTGAGCAGGCGGAGCGTCCTCCTCCGGAGGCCACTTTCCTCGGAAAAGCTTGGATGGACCCTTTCCGACTTCAGCAGCTGGGCTAGAGACTTTGGAGCTTCCATCACTGTCTGCAGGAGGCGGCCACGCGACTCTCAGTTTTCTTGTTTCCACAGAGGTGGTTTGTGGTTTTTCCGTGGAGCTGGTCATCTGACTTCTGGTCTCTTCAGCTGCAGTCATGTCAGTGAGTTTGGCTGTTCGTGACTCCAACAATTTGGGTCTCAGTTGTTCTGTAGGCTTCACAGAGTCTGCCACTAAGGGCTTTGAGTTTTCACTTCCCTCAGGTTCTTCCTCGTTTGTTCGTGGTGTCCACATTTCCTTATGCGGTCGAAGGCCAAAGCCCTCATCATAGTTGCCCTTAGACTTGAAAAGTTGATTGAAGTGAGGTTTACAGTAGATGCTGCCATGCAGGGAAGCGTAAGACACCAAGCTGAAATAAGAAGGACATATTATTATTACATGCAGGACATCTAAAATCTGACCTCCTCAGGAGGTTGTTTTAGTTTACTAATAGGGGTATAACGATACATGTATTCGTCTTGAACTGTCATGGTATGGACGTCACAGTTCGGTGCACACAGCAAGACGAGGAATACAGTCAGTCACGGGCAATTCACACTCCAATTCAGAAGGGGGCGCGCGCGGTAATGCAACACTGTTTGCTAACCGCCACAACAGGAAAAAGCACAGAAGAAGAACAAATGCTCTATGCATAGAAATGTTTCTACTGCACAAGGTCATCAATAAAACAGCTTGAGAATAATATCTCACATAGCATCACATTTACCTCAGGCATTTAGTGTCAAAAGCATGTTAGAGAAATGAACTCTAGAGGGAGCATTTCACAAAATATATGCACAATATTAGCTTATATATTCATTATATTTACTTTACCTGTTAGTAATGTCTTAAAGGGTTAGTTCACCCAAAAATTCTGTCATTAATTACTCATCCTCAGGTCGGTCCACACCCATAAGACCTTCGTTCATCTTCAGAACACAAATTAAGATATTTTTTATCAAATCCGATGTCTCAGTGAGGACTGCATTGCCAGCAAGTTAGTTTACACTTTCAAATGCCCAGAAAGCTACTAAATACTTTATTCAAAATATCTAGTGATGAGCGATTTCAAAAGACTGCTTCATGAAGCTTCGAAGCGTTATGAATCTTTTGTTTCGAATCAGTGGTTCGGAGCGTGAAAGTCATATGATTTCAGTAAATGAGGCTTCTTTACGTCATGAGAGTTTCGAAATTTCAATGGTTCACATGACTTTAGCAGTTTGATACATGCTCCAAACCACTGATTCAAAATAAAAGATTCGTAAAGCTTTGAAGCTTCATGAAGCAGTGTTTTGAAATCGCCCATCACTAGATATTGTGGAATAAAGCCGTTATTTTGTGTTTTTTTTGGTGCACAAAAAGTATTTTCAACACTTCATAACATTAAGGTTGAACCACTGTAGTCACATGACCTGTTTTAAATATGTCTTTAGTAGCTTTCTGGGCATCTGAAAGTGTTAATTATCTTGCTGTCAATGGAGCCCTCACTGAGCCATCTGATTTTATAAAAAATATCTTTATATTTTATATTTATATTTATAATTTGTGTTCTGAAGGTGAATGAAGGTCTTACTGGTGTGGACCGACATGAGGGTGAGTAATTAATGACAGAATTTTCATTTTTTGAGAGAACTAACCCTTTAATTATTTAATATAGCCTATTGTTTAAATATATTTGTCACGGAAACAAGTTATGACAGTAACTGTGTAAATTATTATATTTCAAAAATGAATTGGAGTAGAAAAATAATTTAGAGGTTAAATAATGTTAAATAAAATTGAGTTTATTTAAAGAGAGAAACACAATTTGTTCAATAAGCCACTTTAAAAAAGAAAAGAAAAAAGAAGCAATTTTATGTTAAGTTTTCTCACCCTGCTGTACCGAACCGTGACTTCAATACCAAGGTATGTACTGAACTGTCATGCTTGTGGACCATTACACCCCATTTACCAATATAGACTAATTACTTTTCTATATCGACTAAAGGGAATTTCACATTGAGTGCAATCAAGCGTAGAGAGCTGTCAATCATATTTCGTGATAATAATCCTTCCGGACTACAACGTTGTGTTCATTTCCTCGCACGTATAAAACTGAGAGCAATGTTTCTAAAGATGAAACATGAAGCCAAATAAATATATGATTACAATGATATATGTTTTGTATGTGTTTTTCATGTGAATGGGGATATTTTTCATAACAATAAATAATGAGAAATGCTTACATGAGAAATGTGTAGTGTCCAGTTTTTTATAAAACACTACAAATAATGCATTATGCATCTGCCCATTATTTAATCAAAATCCACTTTAGATTTCAGTCATAAATAAATAATGGAATGAATGAATAAATGAATGAATGAATGAACGGATGAGTGAATGCATGAATGAATGAGGGAATGAATGTATGAATGAATAAATGAATGAATGCCAAAAAATACCTAAGTTTGGTATTACAGAAGGCACAACGGAAGCAGGTCTTATGGTATATCTGCTGATTGGCAATAAGTTTTTCCACCGGGTAAACAGTCTTTTGGCAGGACACACATCTTTCCTGGACAGGCGGATTAAATTTCTGTCCAGGGAAACAAGATTTATTAACATCTCTTCTGCAATGCAATCAGTATTTAGTATGAATATCAGATTGCTATACTGGCACTTAGCAGATTTAATGTTCATACTCTACACACTACCACAGACAAACTATATTTTTATTTTTGCCTTTGTATTTGACTATAAGTTATTAGTAGCTAAATATAAAATTGATTTCCCCAGATAGAATTAAATCTATGCAAGAACATTAAATCTATAAGTGTTTAATAATGAAATGAGAAATGAGATTGTAGTCCACAGACCCTGGGCACTTTAGGAGGGTCCTTGCTCTCTGGTGCAGGGTTTGCAGTGCTGGGACTCGGTGTGTGTACATGCTCTCCTAAAAGAAACACAAATACATGACAGATCACTACATAGTGAACACTATATACTGTACTGGTTATATGATAATGACTTGTCTACAGCAGCTTAAACCTAACTGGTAATCTCCATCCATGACAAAGAGAGAATAAATCCGCAATCCACAAATTAATAATTAAGTACCCGAATGAAAAGCAGAAGGAACTAATCTTGGTTTAAATGTTGTATTTTAGTGAGGTTTCAAAATCACAGAGGATATCCAGTGCAATGAAGGCTCAGACAGGTGTGTAGCAGAATATATAAAATTCTTATGAAATGATTTAATGCAAAGGGAAAAGTCCATGCACACAAGTGATTCAGCAGCTGTGGAAATTATTGTAACTATACTCTTGTGTCATTTTTCCATGCCTGTACTCATGCATGTGAAAGTATCCAGTGCATCTTCGTTTTTTCAACTCAATGTCCTTCAGCTGCTTCTGTAACCACTCTTTTATTTTATAATGTTCTGAATCATCTTGTGTTTTTCCTCAAAAAAAGTCCAAGGATGAGATTATGAGATTCATCTGCATAACTCTTAGCATTGCAAGCATGTGATATTTCAGAACATTGTAAAATTGGTTTATTACAATTAGTTCCTCAGTGCCCATGTCAGGAAACGCTGGTCTGTATTCTTTCCTTCAACCTTGTGTAGTTTTCAGACATGAAGGCATGTCATGCACCCTGTACATGTTAGTGTTTACCTAAATTGGTTAACTTCTACACTCTAAAAAATGCTGGGTTAAAAACAACCCAAGTTGGGTTGAAAATGGTCAAACTCTGCGATTTTTTAGAGTGTAGAGGCAACAATAATAATGATGAACATTTATTAATAAGCAATTTAATAAATGTTTATTGTTTAATTATTATTCATTAAACTTATTAATAAATGTTAATTTATTAAATGTTAATTTCCAATATATTTTGGGTTAATTTTAAGCAAGCAATACAGTCATTTTTAAACAACAGTTGAGTTAAAGGTTGGACAAACATTTAACCCAACCGCTGGGTTAAAACAACCCAATCGCTGGATTTGTCCATTTTCAACCCAACTTGGGTTGTTTTTAACCCAGCATTTTTTAGAATGTACTAAGTGACAGATTAATTTCAGCCAAAATACAGTGGAGTTTCATTGGATGCTCAGCCTTTGATATCAATAAGACATTATAAAATACGTTTCTGCTCTCTTTTCTTACTTATTTCTGTCTTCATTTCATGGTTAGTTGCGACCATGCCAAAGCAAACCAGCAACTCATTTTTTATTGATAAACACTACACTATGTGCACTACCCTCACATAACAATAATTCAGTATTCATAAAATCAGCTCATGGCTTCAATACTAAATTATAATGGTAAAATAATGGACTCACCATTGATCTTTGCACAATTTGACGGAGGGAGTGTGTTCTGTAGAAAGAGTGAAGGAACACACAATGATAAATAGGAGCCTCATTAAATCTTCTGGTAAACATTTTATTGTTGTAACAAACATATTCATTACCATTCAAAAGTGTGGAATAATTAAGAATTGTTAAATATTTTTGAAAGAAGTCTATTCTGCTCACCAAGGTTGCATTTATTTGAGTAAAAGCAATAATTTTGTGAAATATTATTGCAATTTAAAAGAACTGTTTTCTATGTGAATATGTTGTAAAATGTAATTTATTCCTGTGATCAAAGCTGAATTTTCAACATCTTTACTCCAGTCTTCAGTGTCACATGATCCTTCAGAAATCATTCTAATATGATGATTTGCTGCTCAGTCATTATTGGTGTTCACTTATTAATACTGGTTCTTATTATTATCAGTGTTGAAATCAGTTTTTGATACATATGTGATACCTTTTTCCCAGGATTCTTTGATGAATAGAAAGTTCAATTAATAGCATTTCTTTGAAATAAATATCTTTTGTAACATTATAAATGTCTTTACTGGCTCTTTTGATAATAAAAGTATTATTATCATTATTTTAAATCTTACTTTTTAAATCTTACCTCAAACTTTTGAATGATTGTAGAGTTTCCTTTTCCTTTTTACTGTTTTGAACACTGATAATAATCAGAAATGTTTCTTTGATCAGCAAATCAGCATATTAGAATGATTTCTGAAGGATCATGTGACACTGAAGACTGCAGTAATGATGCTGAAAATTCAGCTATGATCACAGGAATAAATTATATTTTACAATAAATTCACATAAATTGTTATAACATTTCAATTGAACATTTTTTCTTTTTGAAAAAACAAACAAACATACAAACAGTAAACTCAGTGTTATTACATGACTAAAATAAGTTTCTCTTTATTGGTATATTTAAATTAATTTTAGAAGGAAATAAGAGCACATATCGTACCACTGTCTGTCCATCACCAGCAGGTGGCACAATCTCCTTATGATCCACACAGGGAACACTGTCATCTGTTTCTGACTGCTTTGCCTGAATCAAAGTAACAATCATAATTCCAATACTGTATACATGAAACATGACAGTTTGTTTGTTACACGTTGTTTTATCACACATTTTCTCAGTATTTACAGTACACTCTTACTCTCTTCTGATTTTTCATTGTTAAGTGCCCTTGATCATTGGAAATGCACTATATAAATTATTATTATTATTATTATTATTATATGCTGTGGCATTAGTTGTCCTGGGAAATGATGATGATTCTTGAAAAAGAAAGTTCCATTTCAGTCGGTCACTTTGACGTTACGTCAGAGACTGACGAAATGGGGTCTCGCCCGAGAGCCCAATCACCTTCGAGTGTTTACAAAACAAGCCAATGATACGAAGAGTATCTTGGTCTGCAGAATTTGCATTCGCAAGCTCCGCCCCACAGTGTGGATATATAAGGAGCAGCGCGAGCAACTTGCATTCAAGCTTTTACTTCGGAGCCGAGCACATCGTTGCCTTCACCAGAGAGTCAGGACGAGTCTCTGCAGTACTGGTGTGATGGCGTGTTTCAGCGGATTCCAGTGTTCCTGCCTTGCCTGTTTCCCCTGAGCGCTTCAGTACCAAAAGAGCATTTTCCTAAAAGAGCTTACGGGTTTAAGGTCGTGTCTTTTTAAAGATGTCATACCGCCCGTGTGTTTCTGGGTGCGGTCGCTATATGGCGCCTCTTGACGGCCATGATCGCTGCCTCACATGTTTGGGTTTCCAGCACATTGAGGCAGCTTTCGTGGATGGTTCATGTTCTCATTGCGGGAACATGACCATCAAGATGCTTAGATCGAGACTCGATTACCTTAAACAGTATCGAGTCCCCTCTGCCACACCCCGATCTTCGGCTGGTGGCCAGGGTGATCTGAGGGTCACGGTGTGGAACAACCTGACGAGTCAGCCTCCTCGGGCCACGCACCCCTCCCAGGCATCTCAGCTGGTGGAGCTTCCGGGTGGGCCTGCTGCCTCCCCTTCTGGGGGACCCAGCGTCTCTTTCGGGGATCCGGAGGATGATCGTACGTCGATCGCTGCATCTCAAGGCGGGTTTGAGTCCTCGGGAGATGAAGATTCGGCTGCGGTGCCTCCCTCTGGGAGAGCAGCCTTGTCCGAGTCAGATCCCAAGCTTGCCCGGGCAGCTGAGAGCATTGGGTTGGAGTGGAATCCTCCACCCCATCCTGAACGCTATGCCTCCAATACCAGGGCCAGGGACTGCAGGTTGGCCATTTCTGTACCAGGATCCTTTTTCTACGCAGCCATCATGTTGTAATTGATGCAGTGTGTGCTCTGACATTATCATGTTGGAAAATGCAAGGTCTTCCCTGAAAGAGACGACGTCTGGATGGGAGCATATGTTGTTCTAGAACTTGGATATACCTTTCAG
Organism: Chanodichthys erythropterus; assembly: GCF_024489055.1. Classification (NCBI taxonomy): domain Eukaryota; kingdom Metazoa; phylum Chordata; class Actinopteri; order Cypriniformes; family Xenocyprididae; genus Chanodichthys; species Chanodichthys erythropterus. The sequence goes on from NC_090226.1 coordinate 32,736,197, forward strand.
CATTGATGGTGCCTTTCCAGATGTGTAAGCTGCCCATGCCACATGCACTCATGCAACCCCATACCATCAGAGATGCAGGCTTCTGAACTGAGCGCTGATAACAACTTGGGTTGTCCTTGTCCTCTTTAGTCCGGATCCAAAAAGAACTTCAAATTTTGATTCGTCTGACCACAGAACAGTTTTCCACTTTTCCACAGTCCATTTTAAATGAGCCTTGGCCCAGAGAAAATGCCTGCGCTTCTGGATCATGTTTAGATTAGGCTTCTTTTTTGCCCTATAGAGTTTTAGCCGGCAACGGCGAATGGCACGGTGGATTGTGTTCACCGACAATGTTTTCTGGAAGTATTCCTGAGCCCATGCTGTGATTTCCATTACAGTAGCATTCCTGTATGTGATGCAGTGCCGTCTAAGGGCCCGAAGATCACGGGCTCCAGTATGGTTTTCCGGCCTTGACCCTTACGCACAGAAATTGTTCCAGATTCTCTGAATCTTTGGATGATATTATGCACTGTAGATGATGATAACTTCAAACTCTTTGCAATTTTTCTCTGAGAAACTCCTTTCTGATATCGCTCCACTATTTTTGGCCGCAGCATTGGGGGAATTGGTGATCCTCTGCCCATCTTGACTTCTGAGAGACACTGCCACTCTGAGAGGCTCTTTTTATACCCAATCATGTTGCCAATTGACCTAATAAGTTCTAAATTGGTCCTCCAGCTGTTTCTTATATCTACATTTAACTTTTCCGGCCTCTTATTGCTACCTGTCCCAACTTTTTTGGAATGTGTAGCTCTCATGAAATCCAAAATGAGTCAATATTTGGCATGACATTTCAAAATGTCTCACTTTCAACATTTGATATGTTATCTATATTCTATTGTGAATAAAATATAAGTTTATGAGATTTGTAAATTATGGCATTCCTTTTTTATTCACAATTGGTACAGCATCCAAACTTTTTTGGAATCAGGTTTGTATATCTGATCTATATCTGATATCTCCCAGTTCGGACTTTATAACTTGCAATTGTGAGTTTATATCACAATTCTGAGGGGGAAAATGACAGAATAACGAGTATATCTCACAATTCTGTTTTGCCTTCTAAGAATTGTGAGATATAAACTCAAAATTAACTTTTTTATTCTTTTATTCCATGGCTTCCATAGACTGCTACTGCACAACTGTCATTTTCTATCACCAGGTAGGCTCCGCCCTCTGTTTGCAAAATAGGTCTATAATACTACTAAAATATATAAACTACTATTTAGTTTTCTTGGACAAGGATATTGTTCACAATTAAGAGAGCATGAGATTTAGTTTACTCCATTGTTGTGTACAAATAAAAAAAGAGAAGTATTTTAAGGTATGGTCTTAATTTTTCCTTTCTCTAATTGAAATGATTGTTACAGACTCCAGTAAGCCTACAGATACCCATTCAATTCAAGTTTGACTTTATTTTTCCATTTGCACAAAAACAAAAAATGCTATTAATTTCTATTAATTGCATACATTTCTGAGAGATCAGACTCTTACTCCACCATATGTCATCTTTATATATTTCAGCAAACCATCAGCTAAAAGGTTCTGTATATCTGTCCATACAGTAAACATACTCACAGAGCGTGGCACAGTAACAGCCTGTCTGTTGACTGCTAATTGATATTTCGCCAACCTGTCCCTGACAGAGGCGCTGCGCTTCAGACTGGGCGTACCTATGACAGAATATATTTTTTAACTTTTCGAAACAGAAAATCCAATACAACCTTGGTTTTGACAGTGTGTGTCTTGTAGTATTTACCTTTGTTGGCCATTTGTGTGTCCATATCCTCTGAGCTACTGTTCGCTTCTGTTTGCTCCTGAAAAATCAAATACAAGTAAAGTATGTAAACCAGTGACAGACTGAAAAACACAGAAATGTGTAGTGCACACTCAACAACAGCATTCATTTGTAGGCATAGATGGAAATGGCACAAACTATGCTTGTCCGTTGCTCCCTTCCTTTTCCCAGGAAATATCCACTGGGTAGTGTTTACCCTAGTCTTTAAGATAATTAACTTCAAAGCAAACACAAACACAAAAATAAAGCTCTACTGGCAGCACTAAATGAGTATGGCAATAAAGAGAGGTGGAAGTGGAATGAAGAATCAGACCAGTTAAAATGTTCTTATTATTCTATAAAAGCAATATCACACTTGCAGTAATGCGATATGGGTCTTTATAAGCAGGGCTGAAATTACTTGTGGCCTCGTGCCTCTGATATATAGAGCCATATCACACACTCCTGCTCTTGTGATTTCGCTTATTTAGGCTATGAGCACAGCATCTTTTGCAATACAGACATTTATGAAGCGAAAATATTGAAGTGAACTAATCACAAACTTCTTGAAAAAAGGCTTGATGCAGATTAAAAATGCAGTGACTGGTACAAAAACAGTCTATATAAGGTAAAGGTGACTCAGTCAGGAAGTTCAAGCAGCTTTTATTCTGTAGTTTGAGGTTTACAGTTTTTAAGATTTTCACATTTAAATTGTATGACAAATTTCCATCAATTTGAATTTTGGGTGGGAGGTTGGGCTTTGGTTCATCACCATCACTGTCCCTCAAAATGTCTGCACAGGGCCCTATGAGATAACATTATATTACTTTGTTCAGTCCAATAAAGGAGGGTAACACTTAATTTCGATGGTCCACTTGAGACATCTTTGCAACTAGCAGTCATTCGAGTATTAGTAAATTTAGTATCTGCTAACACTTTTTTGATGCTTCTCAACAGGCACTCTACTGACTGTAAGTCACTTTGCAACTACATCATTAACATATTAACTTATGCAACTTATTCTACTAACCCTAACCTATCAGTCTACTAAAACTCTAATGAGAGTTAGTTGACATGTAGTTAATTAGTTAGAATGTCTAAAGTAGACTTTCAAGTTCCAAGTTTAATTCATTTCTAGAGCACATTTAAAAACAACAGTAGATGACCAAAGTGCTGTACATAAAAGGTCATAAAACAGACAAGACGAGTTTTGAAAGCAGACAGAGTTGGGGCCATCTTCACAGTCAATGATAATGAATTCCAGAGTTTAGGGGCAGCTACTGCAAAGACACAATCTCCCCTGTGCTTCATTCTTACTCTAGGGACCATCAGCAGCATATGGTCAGCAGACCTCAGAGACCATGATGGGATGTGCAGTTGTATAAGGTCAGAAAGGTAAGTTGGGGCTAGGCCATTTAAGGATTTATAAGCAAGCATTAAAACCTTAAAATCAATCCTAAAATGGACCGGAAGCCAATTTTGGGGAAATATGTTCCCGTTTACGCGTTTGTGTTAAAAGTCGAGCTGCAGCATTCTGCACTTACAGGGAGGCCTGGTTGACACCAAGATAGAGGGCATTACAACAATCTAAACGAGATGAAATAAAAACATGTATAAGCCTTTCAAAATAAATATAGGGGCTTTTGCACCGCATACTTCTAGGAACTCAGTTCTAGGATCTAACCACTAGGATAGTTCCCCGAGAAATAATTTCTCCCCTGGGCCATGTTCCTGGTTGTATTCGCACCGGGAATAGGAACTGTGAAGCAGCCTACAGCAGTATCTTTAAGCGCGGCATTTACGATCGCTAAAAAACGGTGGATGTGTTTGTTGTGTGTCGTGGGTTTTGTGGAATGTAAATGCATAATTTACGCAACTGAAAGAGCAAAAAGTGGGGCTTAGAGACAAAATCTCCTATGACAACTTTCAGTATTACATATCATCGAGGTGGAGAAAAGAACACACCCCTGCAGACAACAGGTAAATGGTGTTATCGATGTTTTACATGTGTTTTTATTTGTGAAGTAAATGTTTTCACGGCTTTTTAAAAATGCCGTGTACATGCATTTGACCAATTGTACACTTACGTCACTGATAGTTCCTACAGTGCTGGTTTAGACCCTAGGAGCTAATTTAGTTCCCCCAAAAGGAGTTCCTAGAACTAAAATCGATCCTAGTTCCTGCGGTGCAAACACGGCAAAATCCGGGTACTTCAGCTAATCGTTCTAGGAACTAGGTTCGTCTGGTGTGAAAGCCCCTAATAAATGACAAAAAGGGCTTAACTTTAGATAAATGCCTTAACTCATAAAAACTTGACCTGACTACAGAGGTTATCTGTTTGTCAAGTTTAAAATCAATATCCATTATTACCCAAGATTTTTAACAGTGGACTTAACATATAGGGAAATCAATGTTAGAGGCCTTATTAGTACAGTTTGGACCAAGTATCATGATTTCAGCCTAGCTCTCATTAAAATGTAAAACATGTAGGGCCATCCAATATTTAATGTCTTTGAGGCAGACAAACTGAGGTTTTAAAGGACTGGCATCTTTCTGTCAAACGATCAAAATAAAGTGTAACCCTTTTTGTAAATGTTATTTTTCTATATCAAGAATTTAAGATTTATTTAACATTTCTAAGAAAAGAAAAACTGTGGTAAAATAAATAGTAAATACAAATTATGTTGCGAAAGAAGTGTGCATTAGTTTTTATATCGAACAACTAATTTGTTTATATTTGTATTTGAAATGTAAATTATTCATATATTCCACAACATACTCATACAGTAACACATTTTACCCTTAATGTACTGCACCATTTATCTATGTATTTATTCATTTTTGAGAAACTATCCTTCTATGCTATAATCCCATATAATCCCAGTAAAAAGAAAATTGCCAAAGTTTACTCCACTTTTCCCTACCATAAATGCAACAAGATGGTTCCGAAGACCACCTCAGAGGAACAACACTTATAAAAATAAAGACACACACTGCAAAAACTAGACTGATTCCATCTCTGAGCTCAAGGACTCTGACTGCCTTAAAGCAAATTCACATCAAGCCTGAAATATGAAAGTCAGCAGTGGCTGCATTTAGAACATGAACAAAGATGTTTGAAATGAATAAAGCAGAGAGGGAGAAAGGCAAGGCAAACGGTGTGTAGCCTGAGGAAGGTTTTGTAGTTCTCCAGAGACCTGCTGGGGTTTAAAAAAGTATGTGCATACCAGGCCCATGATATCATCACCACACAGCAACAAGAGCAGATGGGGACTGCCGTAGCTGAGTGTGCCAAAACATTTTTGTGTGTAATAAGGTGAGAAAGACAGCATGCATCCGACTAAAACATTCCCATAAAGCTTCTTTCAGTAGCCCTCCAAGTAGTTGTGACTGTTCACCCAAAAATGAAAATTCTGTCATTAATTACTCAGCCTCATGTTGTTCCACACCCGTAAGACCTTAAACTTCAGAACACAAATTAAGATATTTTTGATAAAATCTGATGGCTCAGTGAGGCCTCTATTGACAGCAAGATAATTAACACTTTCAGTGCCCAGAAAGCAACTAAAGACATATTTAAAACAGTTCATGTGACCTTAATGTTATGAAACGACAAGAATACATTTTGTACGCCAAAAAACAAAAGAACGACTTTATTCAAAAATACAGTGATGGGCGATTTCAAAACACTGCTTCATGAATCTTTACGAATCTTTTGTTTTGAATCAGTGGTTCGGAGCATGTATCAAACTGGTAAAGTCACACCCCCCAGTGGTGAACCATTGAAATTTCTAAACACTTATACCTTATGTAATGAAGCCTCGTTTACTGAAATCTCATGACTTTCACGCTCTGTACCACTGATTCGAAACAAAAAATTTGTAAAGCTTCGAAGCTTCATGAAGCAGTGTTTTGAAGTCGCCCGTCACTATATTGTTTGAATAAAGTCATTATTTTGTTTTTTTGGCACACAAAAAGTATTCTCGTCGCTTCATTAAGGTTGAACCGCTGTAGTCACATGAACTGTTTTAAAAACGTCTTTAGTAACTTTCTGGGCATTGAAAGTGTTAATTATCTTGCTGTCAATGGAGGCCTCACTGAGTCATCAATTTGTGTTCTGAAGATAAAAGAAGGTCTTACGGGTGTGGAACGAGATGAGGCTGAGTAATTAATGACAGAATTTTAATTTTTCGGGTGAAATAACCCTTTAAGTCTAAACAATGGATGTTTAGGGCCAGAAACAAGTATGAAAGCACAGACACGAGCACTACTGACACAGCCAATATAGCCAAGGAATAATTGACAATGCACTCTTGTGTTAGTTTGTTGATTAAGGTGAGATGTGACATTAAACCAGATATATTGATATTTGGGTACGTTTGGGTTAGTAAAATTATAAATTTTATCTAACATTTCGGAAGGCAGCTGTCCATGAACCTGTGTCTGCCATTGACATATTTGGGTAGAACGTGTTTTATGCCTAAAGTGTTTATTTAAATTTTTTATTTGGTTAAACTTTATTTTAATGTGCCACTGTTACAATATAATTACGCAAATAAGTAATGAGTAATCTTAATTAACAACATGTACTTACTGTAGGTTTAGGGTTTTGCCCTTAGTCTTGCATATGCATAATTAAATGTTAATAATATAGTAAATCCGTGTAGCATTTGTAACAATGACACATTAAAATAAAGTGTTACCTTGTATTTTTATTAGCTAAGCATTTTTATTACTCGAGTCTCACATTAACAAATAGAGGTCTTGTCTTAGAACAGTGTGTATTTTAACATTTGTGAGTTGGCTCAGTACATTTCTGTAAACATTTTTTGCGCCTAATGTTTTCACAAACTAAAAAACAATGTAAAATGATTGTTTGTGCTAACCGACAGCATGTCACAGATGTCGTTCATAGAATGTGACTTGTAATGAAGAGTCTTTTTAATGTGTGATGGTCAAAGGGGGACTCATCTACTGCATCACCAGCATTCTCTTTCCTTTGTCTTTTCAACCAGCGTTTCAGGAGGCAGGAAACAGCTCAAACAACTGCCTCACTGTGATGGAACAATAGACATACTTGTCTCTGCATCACACCCCTTTGGATTGGGGAATTTTAAAGAACATGACTCAGGGCCATAGTCACAAACTCCACCTAGCTAGCTAAGTAAGATAAGGCAAGAACATTTTTCCCCCCAAAAAAAAAAAAAAATTAACTTTGAGAAATGTTAAATCTTTCTGACAGGAAATTAAACTTATTTTGGAATACTAATGTTTTCCATTGTGAAATTTTTTTAATGAAAATGTAACATTTTCCTGCTCGATTTTCATTTGCATGAAAATTTCTTCACTTTTTATATCTAATTATATATTTTATTTATTACCTTTTCAGTTTCTTAATCTGTTAACTGAACTTTTACAGTATTAACAGGATAAAGACAGGAGCAAGATGTTGATATTGCTCCCCTTTTATCCACCCAAAGAATTGGATCTAGTAATTCACTGTCAGTTTATATTGTATTTGCTATTGCAAGACTAAGCTTTGAGCTCAGAGGCCAGTTGCACAAAGCCGAGTTCAGTAAGTTTGAGATTAGTTTGACCAAACTGGGTTTTTTTTTCAGGTTCAAGAAGGTGGATTAGTTTTTAGCAGTGTTTATTGGCATTGCAACTTACACTGCACGGCTAACCTGCTCCAGGTTAGAGAATCAGTTGTGAGCAAAGTGACACACATCTGATGCAATAAAGCCACTCCCTCTGCACCTCTCACTCCAAATTACAGCAGTTCATAGTTGCCCATCTTTTGCTGTTATTTATTTATAATTATAATATATTCATATAATTATTATATGAATAGACAATTAATATTAAACTTTGCATTTAAACTAATATAAATATATATATACACCAGCTTTAATATATAAAGCTTTTAAAATGACTAAGTTTAACATGTTTTCTTTTGAGCTCTTTGTGAACCTATACTTATTTGAATTCAGTCGATTCACATGTATTGATATAGTCAGATATTTTCTTTCAGCTTAAGTTCTCAAACTTTCGCTGCAGCAGCAGTGTTTATTCCTGCCTCTTTCTTAACGATCTCCTCTTGCAAGAAGTCAATCAAACTGATGCTCGCATGTTCTGTGTGATTGGCTGTTTGCTGCACGTGTCACACTTTCAGGTACACATTTAATCGTAGTCTAGATCAAACCCTTAGTTGACAGAACGTTTATATCGAGTGATGTTAGCCCGCTGAACCTGATCCAAGCTAGGTTGGATTTGTACGGTTTTGTCAACTCTAAACCTAAACTCAGCAATTGTTCAGCTATCTTCATGCAACAGGCTGATAATAACTGCAGATTTTTATGAAGACAATGTTAGATCCAGTCACTGTTTCAGAGAGCAGATTGCTAACTCAACTTCAACTTCAGCATGGAATGAGACATTCCAGAAGATTCCAAGGAATCAGTTAGGAATGTGAGGACATGCCTGGCCTCTGGTTATGACAATGGGGGATGGGCACTCAGTCAAATGAGGTAAAGCCAAGAAACATATATCCATTGGGCACATATCCATATCAAGTTATGTACAGGTTAGTTGATGAAATTATCCTTAAAGGTGCCATCGAATTGAAAATTTAATTTACCTCGGCATAGTTGAATAACAAGAGTTCAGTACATGGAAATGACATACAGTGAGTCTCAAACATCATTTTTTCCTCCTTCTTATATAAATCTCATTTGTTTAAAAGACCTCTGAAGAACAGGCGAATCTTACGGAAGAGGATTAGGGCCAAGCAATAATAAAAAAATAAAACCATCTCGAGATTAAAGTTGTTAAATTTCGAGAAAAAAGTCGAGATAAAATGTTGAGAATAAACTCGTTAAATTATGAGAAAAAACTCGTTAAATTTCGAGAAAAAAGTCGAGATAAAATGTTGAGAATAAACTTGTTAAATATCGAGAAAAAACTCTTTAAATTTCAAGAAAAAATTGAAGATAAAATGTTGAGAATTAAGTCATTAAATTATGAGAAAAAAGTAGTTAAATTACGAGAGCAAATTCACTAAATTACGAATTTGTTCTCATAATTTAACAACTTTTTTTCTTGGAATTTAATGACTTTATTCTCATAATTTAATGACTTTATTCTCAAAATTTTTCTCATAATTTAATGACTTTATTCTCAACATTTTCTCATAATTTAATGACTTTATTCTCAACATTTTTCTCATAATTTAATGACTTTATTCTCAACATTTTTCTCATAATTTAATGACTTTATTCTCAACATTTTTCTCATAATTTAATGACTTTATTCTCAACATTTTTCTCATAATTTAATGACTTTATTCTCAACATTTTTCTCATAATTTAACAAATTTATTCTCGTAATTTAACAACTTTTTTCTCGTAATTTAATTACTTTATTCTCATCATTTTATTTAGACTTTTTTCTCGAAATTTAACAAGTTTTTTCTCGAAATTTAAAAATTTTAATCTTGAGATGGTTTTATTTTTTTACTATTGCTTGGCCCTAATCCTCTTCCGTAGAATCTCAACATAACACCGTGTTCACACTTTTGGTTTGGTTCTCTTTTAGTCCAGACAAAAAAAGAAGATAGATTTAGTCCTGGTTCGCTTAGCATTCACACTGTCATTTTTATTCCAAACCTAGAGATAGAAAAAAACAGCTTTTATGCTGTATATTTTGACTGAAATATTGAACATCCAAAACAATGCTGTGTGGTGATCTAGATGCACTGGTTGTATGTATGTTCATATGATGGAATTTTTACCAGCTGAGAATTTGTGAAAAGCTTATTAAATGTGCAAAGGAGTCAAAACAGCAGCAGGAATTCCACCATCACACACACAAATCAAGATCTGCTGCAAGGAGGCGGCGACGTACTGAACTGTGGTGGGCAACATTGCGAGAAAAAACAGGAAATCTTGAGCATTCTGTCCTTGTTAGGGTCACATTTTGTGACATCAAGTCCTATTTTTGGTTGAAAATTTGGGTATGGGTACACTTGATTGGTGCGCAGCAGGGTTCACATGGCAGCATTCACACTTATTCAACTGAAATGAACTAACAGAGCAATCCCAACAGAGTTCATTTTAATCTAACCACACCTGCCATGTGTGAACACACCCTTATTTACCATTTTACAACAGAAGTAAAAAGCTGCTAAAATGTCTATTCAAATCAACGAGCTGGTTTAACATGTTTGCCACGGCACAAACAAGAGCACTGTTCAAATACATTTAATTTGGGGTTTGAATTAATATGTTATTTGGTAATTACAGTTTCTGTAGCTACTTAATACGAGGTTCTGCCAAAAGGTTTTAAAATGGAGACATATTTTACATACATTACTGTGTGTTGCACCTTCAAAATTCAATATATACATTAACTTGTCAAATATTTAATCCATCCCAGAGGCTATTTTCTCCTCACACAGAGGTCAAAAGTGGATTTCACTACAGATCTGATTGAACCGCAAGTCACAAAGTTTTGAAGAAGACTAAAGTGTCAGGTTTTTTTAATGATAAGTGTAAATAGCTGCCTTTAGTGTTAGATGTACTGTCCATAATTTACGTTTACATACTTATACTACATGCTGGGAGTGATTTTTCCCCCCTCACATTACATTAATGAGAATGAGATTTCACATCACAGTAATGCAATTTGCAGGAAAATTGTGTTTAACTGCGATGAAAGAGAATCTATATTGAATTGTCTTAAAACAGGCTTCATTTTGGATTTCTTTCTTTTGATTTTGAGGTGAAATACATAACCTGGGCATTTCTTTGCAAAATTTGACATGTAAGTGAGAAAAATGCAACTGATGGACATTATAATACTAGATTACGGATCATTGTTGGGTTGTTTCACAACATACCAGGAAATTTAGAGAATAAAGAGTAATGTAATTCATCTGTGATGTTCTCACCTTGCTTTTGCCCTTCTCAAACATCATTTTGAGGCTGTTCAGAGGCAAGGCTGGTTTCTCCACAGGGGAAGTTGGAGAGAATGGATCGGATGCAGTTTCGATTTCTTCCTTCTCTTCTGCCCGCTTCTTTTGTTTATGCTCCATGTCTGCCTTTGTTTTCGCAGGTCTCTCATGGGACGTTGGCTCCTGGCTCAGGCTGGCCTGTTGCACGGGTTTGCTGGAGGAAGCAGGTGGTTCTGGGGGACTGCTGGGTTTGCGGGAGGCAGACTGAGCCGTACGGATCACTGGTGCCACGCTCAGCTGAGGAGCAGCTTTCTCCTGAGGCGTCTTTTCCCAGCGTTTCTTCAGCACACTCAGGTTTCCCGACCGCACGGACAGAGGCAAACTGTCAACAGACTGAGAAAGAGTGACAGAGGTTAATTCATTCAGACACCTGTGTTTTATTCCAACTACTTTTTACCAACTGCTACTTACAAGGCAAAAGAGCTCAAGACTAGGATATTCTGGTCTCTAGATATGCCTTGAGTTCCTACTTTAATGCAAAATTTTATAAGTTTGTAAGTTTAATCACTTAAAAAAAAGTATACTTCTCCTTAACAAGCTGCATTAGGTATATCATTCATATTTGTAAACTGCTAAATCAAAACGATTTTTTATTTTATATTATTCTCTACCTAGATTACAGTTAATCTGGGGAATCTTTCAACCAACTTCACTTATCACTTGTTGAAAGTCCAAATAATCCATTCTATAATGTAAATGTATGCTTTGTAAAGAAGTTCAAACATATAATTTACAAATCTACAATACCAATTTGAAGAATTTAAGCATAAAAATTTCAGGGTTATTATCATTAACAAAAAATAAAATTATTGAAAACATTTTTGTTAATTGAAATATAGCTGGAATAAAATGGATTATAAATATCAGATGAAAAACCTAAACTAAATGAACATTTTAAATGTTACCTTGACAACTAACTGAAATAAGTTAAAGTTAAATCACTAAAATGACTAAATGGAAATAAATAAAAACTGAAATAAAAGTAAACCTGAATGGTTATATAAAAAGACAATAAAAAAGCACAACAAAACAATAAAAAATGAATACATTTAACTACAATTAAAATGAAAACAGAAAAGATAAAAATAAAAGCTAATAATAATACTAATAGTGTGATTGTCCGTTCAAATGTGTTTCCAAACATTTGACGGTTAGTGTACGTTATAGACAAAAGAGCTAAACTAACATAACATTTGAAAGTTTAATTTAGGATATATTGTCTGGAATAGAAGTGTCAGGTGACTCAACCCCACGAAAACAGACATGACGAGACATGAGAGAATATCTCCTCATGAGGATAATACAATAATCTAGAAAACAGCTGTTCAAAACACAGTCAGGGTTTCAGCTCCTAGAACACTCATCAAATAATAACAGCCAATGATGACACACTCCCCCTAAAACACTATCATTTCATCAAGCCATCAAACATTCCTCTTACATCACCGGTAAAGTAAAAGATTTTTTTTAAAGTGCATTACATCACCACCATCAGAATGTCAACACAAACTCTATTAATATGAGTTAAAACAGTCTAATAGACAATTCAAACAAAGAAAGGCTGTTTTCTATCGCACTCTGTGTCTCTACTCCAAATCAAGACAAGCTCTGTAGATAGAGGACATGCAACAGTCTTTGTGAAAGCATGCTGAACCAGACACCAGACAGAGAAGTTGTAGGAGACGAGAGGAAAGACCTGGATGGACAGGGCGCTCTTTATGTCTTTTCTCTGCTCTGCTTTCTTCGAGCTCCTTGGGCGCTGGACATCAGTGATAAAGCTCTACCAGATGTGCGGCAGGCAGGAAACTTGTAAGAACTAGTCCAGCCCCACTGAACAGCCCCCATGAAGGAGAGAAAGAAAGAAGTGAAAGGAAAAAGGGGGAAGAGGGAATGTGTGTGAGATGGAGGGGTCGGAGATGATTAAAAGGCGCCTGCAGTGAAACCTGTATACAGGAAATGATGCATGTGATGAAATTTAACTCTTTCTCGTCTGTTTTCATTCCTCATAAATGAGATTGCAAAAAACAAAAACAAAAAAAAAAATGTTTAGGTTACAATATTAATCTATGGGATTGCATATAAAGACCCAGCTAACAGGGAAAATTTTCAGAACATTGGCTAACGTTCTGGCAAGGTTCTTTCAAAGTTATGAAGAAAGTAAGGTTGCTAGAATGTTCATTTAATGTTATCTGGTCGTTAATAACAATCTCAAAATGTTAGCACAAAAAACATCATTCATGGAATGTTTTAGTTGAACGTAAATGTCACTACTTGTTTCAGAATGTTCAAAGAACATTCAAAAGTAACATTGTCATAACATTTGAAGAATGATAAAATGTAATGTTCCCTTAACATTCGTATAACCAAGAAAAAAACATTTTAAAAACAGGGTGTGTTTAAATAATTTTAAAAAACTGGATGTTTTGAATGTTTAGAGAACATTCAGAAATAACGTTTTTATAACTTAAAAGGAAAGTTAGCAATACGTTCTTAGAACATATTTTTTGTTAGCTCCAATGCCTAATGTGCAGCCTTTCAGTTTTCAACAGTAGCTGCATTTACACGGACCCTAATAATCCGTTTGTAGTAGCACAGATGGAATTAAAAAAGTCATGGTTTGTAAGAAAGTTTGATAAAGGGTGGTTTAAAGGATTAGTTCACTTCAGAATTCAAATTTCCTGATAATTTACTCACCTCCATTTCATCCAAGATGTTTATGTCTGTCTTCAGTCGAAAAGAAATGAAGGTTTTTGAGGAAAACATTCCATGATTTTTCTCCATATAGTGGACTTCACTGGGGTTCAACGGGTTGAAGGTCCAAATGTAAGTTTCAGTGCAGCTTCAAAGAGCTCTACATGATCCCAGACGAGGAATAAGAGTCTTATCTAGAGAAACCATCGGTCATTTTCTAAAAAAAAAAAGTAAAAATGATATACTTTTAACCACAAATGCTCATCTTGCACTGCTTTGTGATGCGCCACGCACATGCTCCTAATTCAAAATCGCCCAACATCATTGTTTTACCTTTTTTTGTAAAGTGCATTTGACTTAAGTCTTTGCACGTTCGCTTTGTAGACACTGGATCGTTACTTCCACCTACGGACTCACGTGTTACCTTTCTAACATGATTACGTAATGCGTGGCACATCACAGAGCAGTGCAAGACGAGCATTTGTGGTTAAAAAGTAAATACTTTTTTTTTTTTTTTTTTAGAAAATGAGCAATGGTTTTTCTAGATAAGACTCTTATTCCTCGTCTGGGATCATGTAGAGCTCTTTGAAGCTGCACTGAAACTGACATTTGGACCTTCAACCCCAGTGAAGTCCACTATATGGAGAAACATTTCTTTTTGACTGAAGAAAGAAAGACAGAAACATCTTGGATGAAACATCGAAAACTGAAACTGGAAAGTTCTGCCATGTGCAATAACATATGACGCACAAGTCGTTGTTGAATATAGTATAATAAATGACTGCCGTGTCATTCTAAAATTCTCATCGTCTGTGAAGTGCTCGCCAACAGTGAGAAAGTCTGTATATTCGTGCAGTCTGCACATGTCAAAAGATCAAATGTTTACATGAAATCAAATATTTACATGTACAATCAAACTTAGATTAGAAATGGTTTAAATCACCCTTTGCAATCCAATTGAAATTTCAGTCGGATTTGGCCAATTCATTCTGATTGATGTGGTTACATGTGACTTTTTATTCCATCTTTGCTACTAGTCTGATTACAAACAGATTATAGGGTCCATGTAAATGCAGCAATTGTCTTGCATTGATTCTGAAGTTTAAAGAGATAGTTAACAAAAATTAAAATTCTGTTGTAATTTACTCAACCCTCATGTAATTCCAAACTTGTACAACTTGTCAATTAATTCTCATTTTCATATAATGAAGTATAATCTAGAAACTAAATGGGATTGTTAGTGCTACAATGCAGTACAGTACATCTCATTCAGTGTTTAATGGAAGAAAGTCAAACAATTAGGTACAATTAGGTCACATTTACATTTATTCATTCAGCAGACATTCAAGAGTGCACTGATGAAGTACATAAAAGGTGCCACGACACAATACATTTTATACTTTTTTGTCTTTGTAACTTCTATACGGTGCACCAGTAACACTTACCAGTTTTTTCTTGTCTGCACTCGCCTCCTCAGCGGCTTTCTGATATCTGAAAAGAAAGAGAAGGAAAGAGAAAAAAAAAGTATGAGCAAATGTTTTAAAAGGTATCATTTTCATTATCATATTACAATCTAGACATTTGTTTTTGATGTTAGGATATGATTTCCTCTTCCAGTTTAATATGCAGACAACAACAATTAACCCATTAGTAGTTTGATTTCTCTGTCTCATTGAAAAAATTGCTCTGATTTTTGTCTGATGAATAGCAAATAGGATTTTTTTTTTTTTTTTTACAATTCTGTTTAATGACATTAAAGGCAAAGACATACACACTTTTGAAAGACGAGGTGTAAGATCGGTAGAGCATTCACAGGGCATCAAAATATTTAGTGATATCGATATCACAAACTTAGTGTGAATCAAAACACAAATAAAAACCAACATGGTTAATTACTGGAAAAGCAGCTAATCAACAACACTGCTCAGTTGACTATTGTGTTCAAAGCTCATGGCTCTCATGTGAAAGCAAAGAAAGGAAAGATTATGAATGTTGGTCCAAATAGAGTTGGAAAATTGTTGCCCCCTACTGGCATTAACTAGCAGCAAACATTTGTCACCTTTTCTGTTCTTGCTTTCACCTGAGGACCATAAGCGGCAGGGTTGTGCAACAGAGCCGATATCTGTGTCTGTAGCAATCTAAAAATGATCTCAAATAGCAGAGAATTACATGAGCTGTACGTCCACAAAAAGCTGGTTCTGAAACTGACACTCAATTAATATTTTATTTTCTTTAAAAGAAATAGTAGTCATTGTTGAAGGGATTAAGTCGGTTTGGAGTATTGACACTAAAATAAATATAACAAATGAATCATAAATTCATAAATAAAATATGCAGTCTGTCCCTGGCCAAGTCCTTCGGATGTTATTTTATATTTGTAATATATATATTTTATAAATTGTACTAGAGTAAGTAAAACCATGCTTCGGCTCACTCATCTGAACCATTTTTGGCAAAAATAATTAATGTATTTTAACAAAAAATCTAGATATTGGAAAAAAGTATATAGAATTTGAATGTTTTCTCTTTTCATGGTTTCAGTGGTTCTATGGATATTTTAATGTTACAGTTTGACAATTTTTAAACTGGTGGGAACATTTTCATTATCTCGTCTAGAGCTCTTCCTTATTTTACTATCAGTCCAGGTTATCTTCCTGTATTTCATGTACTTCCTGCACCACTTATTAGTTCATTGCTTGTATCAAGTGATGGTTTTGTTTTCTTGCTTTTAACCAAATCTTTTTAATGACAGACTTTGGCTCAGGCGATTGAGAATGATCAAACCAACATTTAAGATGCTGTGATGCGATTGGTCCACTGGTTAGTCCAGTTATTCAATCACATCCTCTGTTGAGGCAAAGTCATATGAGTTTTTTGTTGCACATGTTTTTGTTGTCTTATCAGATAAAAATGCATCCGCCTCAACTGAGTGCATACATTATTTATGTGCATTTTTCGAATTTATGCACATCTTGGAATTTCCATCCAGCATTTTTCATGCAATATCCCAAAATGTGCATAAAAATATGTGGATGGAAACATAGCTACAGAAGTCCTCTGAGGTCTATTTTACAGACAATATCAGTTTTGAGATGCAAAATGGCACTGATGACATATTATGGAAAGAGAGATTGATTGCTTGAATTTCATAATTCTGTAGGCCAACCTATAAGTTTGCATTGGCTTTTTGATTATTGTTGAAAATAAGCTCTGTGACCAACAAAAATGTAAGATGCTGCTTACACGTTTTGTTCAACAAGATGATCTTCACAGATGAGCACATCTTCCCCAGAGCCATGTGATAAGCAGTGTTAATATGAAGAAATAAAGGGAAAATCACTCACTTGGAAAAGCGCTCAGTGATGGCATTGTTCTTGCCACGACTCCCAACCAATGAGAGCTCTTTGGCTGTTATCCGTAAGGATTGTGATGCCCACTGTTTCCTGCTAAATGGCCCCGCATCCATCTCTGGAATAAAGTAAAGCAGATATGAAACTCAAAACAATGAATGAAACCGTAAACATGCAAAACATTCAGATCTATCAAACTATTGTTATGGCTAACAAAAATTCTAATTATTGGTCCCCAAAAATGGTCTGATTAATAAACTGCGTTTTAACATTTTATACATATGTGACAACTTGCCCCATGAGAACACAGCTCCATGTTTCCATTAAAAACACATCAAATATGATGATATTGGAAGTGTAGTCTGGAGGACAGAATTGTTCTTATTTTATAGGGTTTTTAACTAATTATGAAATTTACATACAAAAGCACAAGAGCACCAAACTATGTGGACATCTGAACCCTAAAGGGGTTTATTTTGAGATCACAACCGACTGGATGTACATCATCCCGCTTATTACACGTCTACTTCCCACAAAATATTCATTTTTGTTTAAATATTTTATTAGCTCACTGAACGCAACGCTTCCGTGAAGAAACAAGACGACTGAAAAAGTTAACGAGACGGACATTTAATGTATAAAGTACAGTCACATCGCTTACACTGCTTTTATAATTAAATAATTATGGAGACAGCAGATATTGATTTGAGATTAAACTGCTTTGAAATCTTACCTGTTTATTGTCACATACAGCATACAATACAATTGTCTTAGCAAGAAGATGAACACAGCAACAATATTACAGTACTATTAATACTGAAGCTTTCATTTTCATAGCAGTCGATAAATATAGTGACGCAAGATGGCAGCAGTTGCGTTTGTATGAAACTAGCGAGAGCGAGTACGCGGTGTGATACGAGAGACGTGAAAGTTCCCGGATGGACGGTGTGTTATTCAGCGTTGCTATCGACGACGGTTCTTATCGGGGAACGCCTCCGAATGTAGCGATTGACCAATCAGAATCAAGTATTCCAGAGAGCGCATTGACGTCACTTTCCCGCCGGAACGCGCTCCGTCAGCCTGACTGAGAGGCAAAAGAACCTGCTGCATGACTGGATTTAATAGGGGAAACTGCGAATTGTGAGTAAAACAAATGATTACACTAAAGGTTGGCTCGAAAGTGTTCCTTACAACATGTCAAAGAAACCTAATCCATGGATTTTGACATTCAGCCAGAATTTGTGTGTTTCCTGACATTTATGTGCCTGATTTCGACGCTGGAGAAATACATAAAGCAAATCTGCCTGTGAACGCTTTATATTACTACAATATAGGTAGGTTTAAATCGGAGTGATCATATCAGTGTTATATATTGTCATATCGTCCAGCACTAAAACTTGCATATAGTTTTTGTCAGTGTTTATTTTAAAAACACCCAAATGTGCAGAATATAAGATGGTAAATATTTAATTGATGAGTTGTCAATACAATATATACGGTATGATTTTACCCCAAAATCCAACATATTGACACAAAATGATAACTGCAAATACACTCTGCCTGAAGTCCAGTTTTTTTTCTGTGAATTGCAGAAATCAATTTGCTTCTTAGCTTTTGGCGTTCTGTAAAAATATACCTCAGATTTTGTGTCAAAGCTATTTGTACAGTCAATCGCAAAGCTTTTTCCCGTTTTGGATGTGTTTTGTGTGTTTTTCGCCACATTCACGCTGAAAACCAATGCTGCCACTCAGTCTTCTGCCACTCAGTGGGCGTGACTGCAGTCATAATGGTCGGTGACGTCACTTGCATACCCTCTATAGTTAATTTTCGGTCTAACCATTCATTATGAGTGAATACAACATATCCGCCTTTATCCAAACTAGTCTATGCGTTTTAAATTATGGGTCTCATTTCCGGTTTGAGGAACTTCCACTCAAAATGACTGAAACAAATCATGTGGTTGTGCTACAAATAATCCTTATCTGTCAGTTTGATTGAATGAGCTGTACATTTTCCGTCATGCCTTATTTTTATCTGTCAGGAAAATAATGTAATGCTTGATATTGAATCTGTGAAGGTATTTCCAGCCCACTCCTCTTTTTCTTTTCGCTTTATTAATATGAAAAAGACAACAGACACAGACACTCTCCCATGTTCTCCCTAAATCCTCATTCACGTCGCTTTCCTGTTTTTTCACATAACATCAGGTTTTATAGACTAACGAGAATAAGCTGGTCAGGCTGGTTTTTCCAGGAAGTGTAGGCTCTCTGTATTTAAGTAACAAAGTAAATTTTACCAAAACAAATGTTTTGCAGTCCTTCTCTGCACCAGTATATAAACAGCCCCTATGTAAGGAGATGGATTGTGGATTATTTGCATATGAATGTCTGAATGTTAGTGTAATGGGACGTGTTGGGTCATAATGTTACATTCGATTGGATCTCCGCTTTACAAGGTCTAAGCCTCTACCCGTTTCAAGTGAGAACATCTCCAGCCTTTTATTAGCACACTTAATTTATAACACTAAGCTTTTTAAAACTCACAATGTACACTACAGTCTCCCTGAGATTGCTGTCTGACCAACAATGATTTATTTATGGAGATATCAGTAGTACTACAGCACACTATGAGTGCATGTTAGCACCATTTTTTGCTTGCTATTGGGATCTGAAGTAGAGTTTGAAGCCAGAAGTGGTGTCAGTCTTTACACCCGGATGATCAGTGTTGTTTTGGTTTCTTGGTATGTCTGTTTTTGTTTTCACCACCATTACTTTGCCCCAGCATATAAGCAGAAACAGAGTGTAAGTCAAATACTCAAGGATGCATAAAATGTGTTTTGAGGATTGAGGATGCATCAGATGGTGGGGCTTTGTCTCCCCTGCCCCGCTGGTCTCTGTTCTCATTATATGATTTGGGTTGGATCTGCGGTATGCTTGTGTCATCAACCTGAAGCCGCATACCTATTTTGATAACGGCTATGAAAGAGAAGGTGGCAAAATGGATAGAGTTGCTCACATCAATTTTGTTGTTCTTTTTTTTAACCTTTGGTTTTGTTTCCAAAGTGGCAACACATAATGGAACATGTCTATCTACCGTGAATGTACTGCAAATGTTCTAAAGAACACAGAAATTTCTGCTGAAGGCTGAATAGCAGCAAAGTCCCTTTAAGACAAGTCACTCGCGGCCATCTTTGAAATGCCTCTCATGCATGTAAGTGCAGCTCCTGTCTCTTTGAATGGGGAAACTTCAAATTCTCCAACGCTGTTTGCCAAGTTTTTGATTAAATTTCATTTTGAAATCACCAATGAAATCTGACAACAACTGTCTCATAAATTTTGTTTTTGTTCATAAACTGTATTTTTCAGGTTGGATCAAGCTAATGCGCATGCGCAGTCCAGACAAGCTACGCAATATCGCGTTCATAATCGCAGATGAATCGCCTTCGATTATGAACGCGATATTGCGTAGCTTGTCCGCGAACTACGGCTCTGTATATTAAGTGCCGCTCCATTTGAAAGCAGGTGATGGACATTTACCGCTAATCACAGAACCGGCTTTAATAATGAGACACGCATGACAAACACATGCGATTAATCGTGCAGCCCTAACTCTACTATTGCAAAAGTTTTCTGCATGGCTGAGATGCAGTTACCAGGGCATTCTGGGTGGTTGTTACATTGCTTACTAGACAGACAAACAAAAACATTTGGAAGGTTAGGCTGAAAACTCTAGGAGGAGTTAACTTAAAATCATATATCATTTGGTATAACTAACTTTTATTGGTAACTCTAGCAGTTGAAGCATAAAACTACAAGTTAGGAACATTGTTTTGGTCATTTTGTGAGTTCGGATCCGTTATTCGACTCTGCTGTTCTTGAGGCACACCAGAGTGTTCATGGTTACAAGTGATCAACTAATCATTGCCAATGTCACTTATGACATAAAAACTCCCAACTCCTGTCGGAGCCATAGCTCCTGTCTGACATGTGGTGCGGTTGCACTTAGTTTGAGTCCCGTCTTGAGGTCCTTTCCTGGTTCAATTTCTTTCTCTCCTCTCCCATGATTTCCTACTGTCCTCTCTAAATAAAATGCACCCAAAAATCTATCTAAAGTCTAATCTCTAAACAAACAAAAACTCCACAAAATAAGCAAGTCAATAAATAATGGAAGAAGATGGACATCTGAAAAGATGTCTAGCTTATTTTGTTGACTCATCTTTACAAAAGGTGCAATCATTTATCTTTATATCAGACAGTTTAAAACTGTGGAAACTGAACTATTATAACTTGGCTTTTATTATATTATTAGGATAATAGATCAGAGTAGTAACTGAATTAGCGACTGACATGGTGACACAGTCAATGAAAAACCAAGCCGATGTTGATTTGTGTTTCATTAAGAGTTGAACACTATTTGATTTGATGTTCATTTTTGTGGCTACAAGCTACTATGAAACCTTCTACATGTAGCCTGACCTTCTTTCCTGATAGGATGCAATCACACACAAATGAAGTGTGCAGGTTTCTAAATTATTATAAGCAAAAACAAAGGTTTAGAAGATGGATTTATGATGTACTCCTTCAATATTTAAATGTTAATTTCAAAGAAAAAAGGTACGTAGTGTACTTTAAAAACTGGATGAATATTTGCAAAGCAAAGCAAACTCTTTTGTTATAAATGTATTATTGCTACTTATAGCCTGATTCATTCATTGAGTGAACAGTAATGCTTACATAATCACAGCCACACCAACATGGGCAGCGCCTGTTAACAGAGACTTTGACCTGAGAGGTGCGACTGACAGACTAACCTTATATATCAACACAGATTTAAAATGCGTATATATGATTGAGTACATATAAACCAGTGGTTTTAGAACAACAAATATGAGAAAACAGGATTAATGCATATAAAATGCATTAAAAATTCAGAATATGTGCATGCAGTTTTCTTTTACTAACATGAAAGAGATTCATCCAAATTTACCTTGCATTGTTTTGTCCAGCTGTTAATATCTGCTGATATTCTGTAGTCTGAACTTTGTCTGTGTGATTTTTTTCTTCTTCTTAGTGATTCTATGTCTGACTTTCCTGGCTTCACAGCAGTGAAAATACTTTCCAGTCTCACTCACTTGCTCAGTCTAAAACAATGGCCAAGAAAAGCATCAAATAAAAGTCTAAATCCAGAAAAAAATGAAGTATTTTTTGTCATCACAAAATATACCAGAGAAAAAGAATTAGATTAAGAACCATCACCGCACAACTTTTTGAAATTAAATGATGATTTACTTTTTGTCTAAAACTTTCATTTGCACATCTGATTCTGTCAGTTTTCGGCAAATGATGACCTTTGATCGCTCACTTTGTTAAATGATTGACATAACCAAAGCAAAGACCTAAACACTGAATCATCAAAAACACAACAACCTGAACAAACAGTATGATGTCAATATGATGCCATGTGCATCGAATGGTAACCAGGGTGGTTAGTGACTCTAAAGTGGTAGTTCACTTAAAATATGAAGATACTGTCATTCTATCACTCGTGCTTACAGTATGTTGTTACAAACCCATAAGACTTCCGTGCATCTTCAAAACACAAATGAAGATATACTTTGAATGAATATTAAGAGATTTCTATGAATGCAGAATATAAATGCAACACATAATTTCTTGTTATACACTTATTCCATAGAAAACCATGATGAAGAAAACACTTAATCATTTAACGCATTGCGTTCATATTCTCTGCTCATCTTTCCTGTATATAGTATTCATCATCAGTAAGGTGTATGCTGAATTAGGTCTTTTAATATCACTCTTTTAGTACATTAAGGCACTTAATATGGATCACAGGTGCCCAAAACTTGCATTTTATTCACATATTTTTGTTTGTCTTCTTTTGAGATGGAAAAATGACAGGCCTGTAATGCAGTCCTATGGATGTTTTGCATGCCAGATCTTCGTGCCAGTCACATGACTGAAAACTATGAATATGATGAACAGATTTTATTTATCATAGCTGCTTGGTTGAGCTTCTGTGTTTACCATGTGTGATGTTTTATGTATGTGCTGATCAATGGTTTCAAAGTGATCGTGTCTCTTCAGAAGGCTTGGAATAATCCGCTCATTTATATTTATGTCTTTTTGTACTTTGTGTTGTTGTTAGGAATTTCAGTGATGATGAGAATATAAAAAATATCTTAATTTGTGTTCAAAGATGCACAGAAGTCTTCGGTCTTCAATGACATTAGCAGGATTAAATGATGACATAATTTTCATTTTTGGGTTAACTAACTCTAACCCTAACCGTAAATCTACTCTACCCATACCCAGAACCTCAATAACAGCAAAGGTTAGTTTGCTATGTTGTGCAGAAAAAAAACATGTACACAATAAGTAGCCTACATTTTATAATATGCTTAATTATTAAATGTAAGTACACAGTAGTTAAAGACATTTAATATAAAGTAGGATCTTTTTTTTTTTAGATGTTAGTAAAGCTGATAAAATGCAGTAACTGTCAGAACATACTTTTAAGTTTATATGGGAACACATGCACAGAAACAAGCATTCTATGATTTCAACCACAAACAATTCTAAACAATTTCTTTATGACTTTTGGTTTACAAACCAATAATAATTTAATAAAAAAAAGGAAAGTTACTCAGTATTTACACAATATTTGGTAGACCTTTTGATGGAAATAAAACAAAAACCAAGTGTTTTAGTACTTGGAAAGTGAAAGAATTTGACATGAATGTGAAAGTGAAATAACCTTTGTAAGATCATTGATATGATCTTATATGTTATGCTTCATAAAAAAATAAAGTCAAATATAGACAATATTTTGAAGACAATATCCTTTTTGTCTTGTCAAAATGTGTGCATGGTTGTCTGTTCAGTTTTGTGACATTTAAAGACTCAAGATATGAGTGACATGTCACTCTGAACACAAAGACTTCCTTCTTCCCAAGAAGGTCTGGTGGTCAAACTGGATATTCACCTGACATGGAAAGTGCCGGCTGAAAAAATAGCTGCTAAACTCTCTCTTCAACTGCTTCACCTGCTTGTTAAATACTAAATGATGCACTTGAACCAAAAGTACAATCTGACAAATTTATAAATTTAGCAGTTGCTGCCCATTTCGTCCATGAAATACACACATTTTGGAAGCTCACCCACATTCATCACAGGTTAATGAGGAGAGACCCACCTCTATAATTCAAATGCAGTTCCTCCTATCTTCAAAGGTTTCGGACTTCAATGTCTTTTCTTAATCCAGCAAGCAAGTTTCGACTATGAATACTCACAACAGAATTTCAATGTGTCACCTGATTCTAGAGAAAACTCTGTGATATCTGACACTCCTTGTGCTTGTGTAGGAGTTTGTCCCATGTGACTTTACAAAAGGGTGGAGTCTGGAGAAAGGTCCACCAGGACTGGTAGAAATGTCATCATGTGACACTATGCACCAGTGAACTCCGGCATTGTATGTCACCTGGCAGGTGTGTTTTGAATGTGTGTGTGTGTGCACTTGTGCTATTCCTGGAGTATCTACTTTCCTGTTGTTCTTGGCAAATGAGTTAACTGAACAAGTCAAGTCAAACAGTAGTTTCACAGATGACCGACACTTTCTCTGTGTATAAACTTTTATACAATCCAAGTAAAGGGCTGAAATGCACTGTGGCATTTTGTTGTTTTCAAATCAACATATTAAGAATACACCTCCCCAGTATAAGTGATGTTTGATAAGGCATCACTATTAATATTGCTTCTAGTGCAGGTTTTGTTCGTAATTGTCCATAATTCAATTTAACTATAGTGCACAACTTGTCATGTACCGTTTGTGTTACGAGCATTAATAACAGTTAAATCATTTGTCTTTTGTCAATGACTTTTCCCGCCAAACCTGTTCAACACAAACCCCTCCCTGCAGTCGATTTCATTGGTCAACTCAATCACATAGTCACTTGACCAACAAAAGTTCAAGCTTTATGGATTCAGTTCAGAGCTTTGAAAAGTCTTGAATGGATCAGATCATGATAAACAGTAATGTTGTCTATCAGGATGTGCTACCAACACTAAGGTTATGTCAGGGATGTCCAATCTTGCTCCTGAAGGGCCACTTTCCTGTAGAGTTTAGCTCCGACACACCTGCCTGGAAGGCCGTGTCTGAAATCACCCCCCTATTTGAGAGGACAGTCATTTGTAGTGGTGTACAAAACCAAAGTGAACGTTATTGAGTGCATTCCTTCAATCCCACAATGCATGGTGCAATGAGTATACAGCTGTTGTGTGCTCAACGGCTAGAGAATACCCATAATGCACTGTGAGAGTCATTCCCTCATCTGACCAGAAGATGGCCATTCATCCATCCATTCATTCCTTTGAGAAACTGCATTTTTGTGGCATACAGCATAATATAAGACAGGTATAACTTATTTTTTAATTGATTATTAAATTGTTCATCTACGGTTTATACATCTTTTCCATGATATAATTCAAGATAAATCTTTTCATCTTACTACTGGAGCTGCCAGTTTTGATTATGATTATTAACAGCAAGCACAAACTATGCAAAAGCAATTGTGCCCTCAGTGTCTGAATTCACTCACTCATTTTCAGACACTCCTTCAATTGAACTATATTAGTGAGCTAACACGGTGAATGAGGATATAGGGGTGATTTGGTTTTGTCAACTCGAAACTAATCCTATAACCCTGAGTTTGTCCAACTACCATCATGGTACAGGCCCCAGGTCTAAATGTTTTACATTGAGAAAAAAACAACAACGATGACAACAGGTTGGACAAGGTAAGCCTGTTTCAAAAATGCTGCAAGGAGATATTTTAATGTTGCATTTGTACTGCTGTGAAAATATTTTTATTATATTAAAAATGACACCTAACATATTAAATACATATGATACAAACTATCCTTAATTCATATTGTTCTCATGATATCTAATGCAAAATATTAACTGAATAGAAATTTAATCTTCGGAACACAAATTAAGATATTGTAGTTGAAATCCGATGGCTTAGTGAGGCCTCCATAGGGAGCAATGACATTTCCTTTCTTAAGATCCAAAAAGGTACTAAAAACATATTTAAATCAGTTCATGTGAGTACAGTGGTTCAATATTAATATTATAAAGCAATGAGAATATTCTTGGAGTGCCAAAAAAATAAAATAACTTATTTATTGATGGCCGATTTCAAAACACTGCTTCATTAAGCATCGGAGCATAAATGAATCAGTGTATCGAATCATGATTCAGATCGCGTGTCAAACTGCCAACGGCTGAATGCCGCTGACTTTGGCTCTCCGAACAGCTGATTTGATACACTGATTCATTTGTGCTCCGAATCTTCCTGAAGCAGTGTTTTGAAATCGGCCATCACTAAATAAGTCGTTATTTTGTTTTTTTTGGCGCACCAATAATATTCTTGTTGCGTTATAATATTAATATTGAACCACTGTGCTCACATGAACTGATTTAAATATGTTTTTAGTACATTAATGGATCTTGAGTGAGGAAATGTCATTGCTCCCTATGGAGGCCTCACGGAGCCATCAGATTTCAACTAAAATATCTTAATTTGTGTTCTGAAGATTACCGAAGGTCTTACGGGTGTGGAACGACATGAAGGTGAGTAATTAATGACATTATTTTCATTTTTGGGTGAACTAAACCTTTAACTCGATCAAGACATTAAAGGATTAGTTCACTTTTAAATAAACTTTTCCTGATAATTTACTCACCCCCATGTCATCCAAGATGTCCATGTCTTTCTTTCTTCAGTTGAAAAGAAATTAAAGTTTTTGATGAAAACATTCCAGGATTATTATCCTTATAGTAGACTTCAGTGGGCACCAAATGGTTCAGGCTCAAAATTAGTTTCACTGCAGCTTCAAATTGTTCAAAACGATCCCAGATGAGAAATAAGGGTGTTATCTAGTGAAACCATCACTCATTTTCTGAAAAAAATTGAAAATTATATAAGTTTTAACCAGAAATGCTCATCTTGAACTAGCTTTATTCTTCTTCTTCTCTATTTGAATTCCAGCAGTGTAGACACTGCTAAGTGTAATACTGCCCTTCACAGGTCAAAGTTTGAACTAATTTTTATATGCAATATGCTAGCTCAATAGTATATAACAATTAGTTCAAACTTTGGCCTGTGGAGGGCAGTATTACACTTAGAAGTTTCTACACTGATGGAATTCAAATAGAGAAGAAGAAGAAGAAGAAGAAGCTAATTCAAGATGAGCATTTAAAACTTAAATAATTTTCTTTTTTTTCTTTTTTTTTTCAGAAAATGAGCACTGGTTTCACTAGATAAGACCCTTATCTCTCATCTGAGATCGTGTTGAACAATTTGAAGCTGCACTGAAACTAATTATGACCTTCAACTGTTTGGTGCCCATTGAAGTCCACTATAATGAGAATAATCCAGGAATGTTTTCATCAAAAACTTTAATTTAAAGACATGGACATCTTGGATGACATGGGGGTGAGTAAATTATCAGGAAAAGTTTATTTAAAAGTGGACTAATCCTTTAAGGTCTCTTTTCTTGTCAGGACTTTGATTTTGTTGTGTTGTGTTTTGGCCTCTAGAGGTCCTCATTGTGCCTCAAACGTTTGTAAATCAGAGCCATTGCCTTCACTGCTGACTTTTTCTGTTTCTCTGCTGGGTGTTCAGTTGTTCTGAAGCCAGCTGTCTGAAGTAGGTCTTCCTTAGCTCTGTGATTCTTTCTCCTGGCTTTTGAAGTGTATTTTTTTCCCCTTGTTATGTTATACAATTGTTTCGTTTTGTTGTTGTTGTTGTTTTGTTTGGTAATTTGTATTCTATAGGCCTTATAGTGATGGGTGAAAGCATTTCAAAACTTTTAATCAATGATTAAAAATTATTCCCTGATTCAAATAGCTCGAAACGCCACACGCTGGCGACCCATGCTGGTCAGAACAGTTTAAATGCGCCGAAAACTCAGGCAAAACCATAAGCCAAAGCATGCACACAACAAATTGTACACTCTAAAAAATGCTGGGTTAAAAACAATCCAAGTTGGGCTGAAAATGGACAAACCCAGCGATTGGGTTGTTTTAACCCAGCGGTTGGGTTAAATGTTTGCCCAACCTGCTGGGTAGTTTTATTTAAACCAACTATTGTTTAAAAATTGCTATATGGCTAGCTTAAAATGAACCCAAAATAGTTGGGAAATTAAAAACCAGAGGCAACAATAATAGACAAAAGGTGAATGTTTATTAATAAGCTTTAATATTTTATCAATAGAAATTTAAGTTTATAAATATAAATTTATTAATAAGCAATTTAATAAATGTTTATTGTTTAATAATTATTCATTGAACATTAATAAATGTTCATTTCCAACATACTTTGGGTTAATTTTAATTAAGCAATACAGTAATTTTTAAACAATAGTTGAGTTAAATAAAACTACCCAGCAGGATGGGCAAACATTTAACCCTACCGCTGGGTTAAAACAACCCAATTGCTGGGTTTGTCCATTTTCAACCCAACTTGGGTTGTTTTTAACCCAGCATTTTTTAGAGTGTACAGATGTTTTATTAAAGTGTAAAATGCAATTAACAAATCATCTAATACCCTTTAATGAAGCATCTTTATAATGTATAATGTATTATTTTATTCAATTTTAGGTTTTGTTTTGTTTCTTTAATTTAAAGCTTGCTAATCAGACCAGAAAGAGACTTTTAACTACAACTCTTCCTTTTTATTATACAAATGTATCATTAAATGTCGACAAATGTATAACACTGATCCGAGATCAGGTAAAAATACTGGTTAAAGGTGCAATATGTAAGAATTGCAGTAAAATATCCAAAAAAACAATAACTCAACACATTTAGTCTTAATGTTTAAATCTAATTTTCTTGATTTTTTTACGAGTACCATGCTTTACCATGCCTCAGAGAAAAACACTATTTTTTCAAGTATAGCGAACAGAGCATAATCAGATGCAGCTTTATTTTTAGTAACAGTAATGCAGAATTTTCTCCATCATACAATACGTTTTAAAATGAATTGCATGCCATTTATCAACACAAACCATCCAGCATTTTTTAATGATATTCGTTCCGCTCCACAACACTCGCTCCTGCTCTGCTTCATACTACAGTAACGTCAATAATCGCATCCATGAACATGATTTCTTCCCGAGTCCTATTTAAGTTCTTTTCCACCATCTGTTGAGGTAAAGACCACATGTCCCTAGATTCAGCACTCAAAGTACACCTTTGTTTTGAATAGGCCTCCAGCGGACAGAAAAGGGGTGTCCAAAGTCTGTCCTGGAGGGCCACTGTCCTGCAGAGTTTAGCTCCAACCAGCTCCAAAACACCTGCCTGGAAGTTTCTGTATGCCTATTTAGACCTTGATTAGCTGCTTCAGGTGTGTTTTATTGGGGTTGGAGCTAAACAAGTGGCCCTCCTGGACTGAGTTTGGACACCCCTGTTCATAGAGATCACTACCCCCTTGCGGCAAACCTTTTGAGACAGTTATGACATAACGAACGGCTTGTTTTACTTCATGCTGTACTTTGATGTCATACACTGATTGATCTGTGTAGCATCGCCTCAAGTGAAACAAACCTTCAAAACTTGTTTACTGAAACCATGTTAGTTTGGCAGATTGATATACACTCCAAATCAATGGTTAGAAACAAATGATTCACAAACATTTTGAAGCTTCATGAAATGTGCCCTGTTGTATCCCTGTTATATACTCCTCCAGAAATTTAGCATGTGGTGTTGGACTATTTTTGGAACTGTTTCTGCTCCTTGTTGATTACTCATTGTTGAGGACTCCTGAATGTGTCTCTAATGTTGGGTTCGCCACGATGAAAAGCTTGACATGAATTTTGGGAGAGGTTCTACAATATACATGCAAAAAGAAGGATTTACCACCATTGTGTAATGACTCATCATGATCAAAGCAATAAGGCCCATCTGCCATGCTTTCTTCATCATAATGACATATTGGGCTGAATGGATGAAAGTGGTGAAAATAGAGGGAGTAATTAAAGAGTAAACATCTCATCTCATAAACTCTAATGTCACCAGTTTCAGTCACACCCGAATCAAAATTTAAACATGAAATGACATTTTTAGTTAGTACTCAGCTCTGTTAAATTAAAACTGCATTTGATTTTGGGTGTGATGTTCAACTTTTACAAACGAGCCTCAAGATGCTGCATTCTTTCCCAGCTCTACTGCGCAGCGTTTCACGTTTTCACGTTTGGCGCAAGGCTCTGTAAAAGTGCGCAGACGCCAACTACTGACCTGGCATGCATAATACAGCATTTTTAGTTGTTTTACCCCTAAGCTTGTTTATATATTAATAGGCCTGCATTTCAATCTTTGGTTTTCCATTCTTGGCTGAGTTTATGCCCTTCCCTGTCCTCCATCTTGTTCACTCGGATATATGTCAATGCTTACGCTGCACGAGTGCCCACTACTGTCAGAACCCTTGCAGTGGGTTTAAATGGAAATTAAGCGCGAACACTGTGAGTTGCTGTTGTGACGTCACAATTGTTTTGCATTGTGGTCTATGGGTCTCCCTGAAGTATACATACAAGCTGCGTCCCAATTCGCCTACTTATACTACGTCCTAAAAGTATGTACTGTTTTTGTAAAGAAAAAGTACACACTTTTGAGTGTGTAGCAGAAAAGTATGCAAGCTTTGGGACATACTATCTCGTCATAATTGCGTCTTTTACAGACGTTCTGTCGCTTAGTTACGCAACCTGTAACTGTTTAAACTTCCCTGTCAATCATCTTGTCACAGTTAAATTCCTACACATTCAATTAAATTAAATTTCCTACCGTTTCGGAGAGAAATGTAGTCTTTGCATAATGATGCATTTAAAAGTTAATGACCAAATGCATCGTTATAAAAGTTCACAATGCTGTTGCAGATGAAATATAATGTGAATAACATTTAATAAATATCTTTTTGTCAGGTTAGATACTGATTATTAATCATTCAAGCTTAATCATCGGTCTCACACGTCCATCATGTTTGTAGTTTTTTTTGACACTTTTTATTTGTATTTGTAGTTCTAATCGAATCCTCGTCCACAGGGATTTTTTTTTCTTAAGGAAAGAAAAAAAAAACCCTCCCTCAAATAATGCTGCAAACCATACAGAGAACCTTCTCATTTGGTACACTATAATATTAGAGGTTAAAATTAACAACAGAGGTATTATATTTAACTAATGAGACACAGCTGAACAATATCATGGATGATGAGAGAGGCAGTGAGTTATGGGAAATGTAGTCCTTTACTGAGTGGTAATGATCTAGGGCCGTATTCACAAAACATCTAAAGGCTAAAAGAAGCTCCTAAATTGCAGATTTAGGAGAAACTTTTAAAAATAATGGGCGTGTCAGTCCTAATTTTAGGAGTCCTAAATTTCACAAAGCATTTTAGCACTAAAACTAGCTCCTACATCTGTGAAACGTTAGGAGTAGTCAAGAGGACTCCTAAGTCTCTAAGACCAAATCACAAACAATCCTAATCCACCCAAGACACTGTACACCATTGAGGCAATAGCAATAGAGCCTTAGATGCTCAACTTTTTCTTCATAAATGCAATACATTTTGATTTATAGATTTGAATATATTTTGAGATGCCAAAAATAAATCTTTAACAAATAAATAAATATTGTCTTATTACCTGTGGCAATGGTTTTCATGAGTTCACACTTAAAAATGATTGAATAGAGTATATATATATATATATATATATATATATATATATATATATAAGCACATTTGGTGTGCTGTCCAGGGGGATCGAGGGCTCCGAGCCTAGAATTTAGCCCAAACCCAGAGTTCTCCCCGTATCCCCAGCCAAGAGAGAGGAGCGGGGTGGCGGAGGGATGCAGAAAACTGTCAAAGTAACTATAGGCGAGTCAACTCTCGTCTGTGTATATATTCCTCTTCTTGAGCTGATTAGAAAGACTGTTTGAATGTGTTTCTCCTAAACTTTGTTTATAAAACATCATTTGTCGCTTGCATTTTGCATTCTCTTGAAATGCCGACATCCAAGAGGCGGGCAATTAATTGTATATACTTTAATTAGTTTTAATTAGTGACACTTAGCCTACATTTTAAAAACCTTTATTTGAATATGGCAACATTTTTATTAACAATATTTATTTGAATAGGGCAACATTTTTATTAAAAATATTTATTTGAATAGGGCAACATAGTATTTTAAAACCTTTATTTTAATTTGGAAACATGACACCTCATTCTAAAACATTTCTATGATTAAATGGCTGACTCCTCCCCCATCAGCCAATCACTGTGTTTACTCCATAGCAACGAGGTCAACTCCGCCCTTACTCTTAGCTTAAGACTTCAGTCTTTAGTAAAAGTTGGTCTCAGCAGCTTTGTGAATAGGTTGTAAGAGAAAACTCTTAGCTAAGAACTTTTACTGCTATTTAGGAGAACTCTTAGTGGTAAGACAAAATGTTTTGTGAATATGGCCCCAGGTGGCTATCAAGTGCACTCCAGTGAATGATTGTGACATTTTCAATCCCTTATGAATTCCCTTTTTTATATATCCTCTTGAAGTGTTATTTTCAGCTCTGTTGTTGTTTGAATTATCAATGTCTATTTATGTTTTAATTGTATAGTTTATAGTTAAATTATTCTCATATTTAAATGTGTTAACTGGTATTTTTAATACTTTTGTTAATTCTATGAATTTTGGTTTGTTCAGCATTGTTATATTAAACTCTGATATGGAAATATTAACCCAACAATAAAATAAAATAAAATAAAATAAAATAAAATAAAATAAAATAAAATAAAATAAAATAAAATAAAATAAAATAAAATAAAATAAATCACAGTAATCAGATTCAAATCAGTAAGAGAACAATTCAACTCCTTAAACAATATAACAGCTCAATAACATCTCTAAATAATCTCTGAACAAAATTCTTAATCTATAGAACTTTGTAAATTAATGAATGAATGCACTTTTGTGGAATCCAAACTGGGAAAAGTACGAGTGCGTTTGTGGTAGTCAATAGTCACTTGGTGTAAATGTACAGTAAATGCAATTAACAAATCATCTAATATCCTTAAATTAAATATTAAGTGTTCTTATAATATGTATTTTTTTATTCAATTGTAGGACTTGTTTTGATCGACACAAAAGATTCATAACGCTCCAAATCTTCATGAAGCAGTGTTTTGAAACCTGGGTGAAACCTTGTTTGTTCCTGTGTTTATACTGTCAACTGTTCTTCAGAAAAATCCTCTGGGTCCTGCACATTCTTTTCACATTCTGACATCTTAAGAATCAGCTGCAGGGCACCATGGGCTTTGACGTCACACTCTCTATTTGTCAGGACTTTGATTTTGTTGTGTTTTTGATTTGGCATCTGGGAGTGGACTTCATAAAGGATCTCCCACCTTCTGACGGTCACACCTGCATCCTCGTGGTAGTGGATCGATTCTCCAAGGCCTGCCGACTGATTCCTCTCCAAGGGCTACCTACCGCTCTTACCACTGCAGAACTAATGTTCAACCACATCTTCCGTTACTATCCCTGAGGACACAGTATCTGACAAGGGGCCCCAGTTCATCTCCCGGGTCTGGAAGGCCTTCTTGTCCCTCCTGGGTGTGACCGTAAGTCTGTCGTCCGGATACCACCCTCAGACGAACGGGCAGACGGAACGGAAGATCCAAGAGACTACCAGTACCTGGGTTGGGCAGAATACGCCCAGAACTCCCTCCGTCAGCCTTCCACCGGATTAACACCTTTTGAATGCGTACTCGGTTACCAACCCCCATTGTTCCCCTGGGACGGGGAACCCTCCAACGTTCCTGCTGTCGACTACTGGTTCCGGGAGAGCGAGAGGGTATGGGACTCAGCCCACCATCAGCTGCAGAGGGCCCTGCGCAGATGCAGGATGACAGCCGACCTTCGTCGCTCCAACGCTCCCAACTACCAGCCAGGGCAGAAGGTCTGGCTGTCGACCAGGGACATCAGACTGCATCTGCCATGCAGAAAGCTGAGTCCCCACTTTATTGGCCCGTTCACCATCATTCAGCGGATCAACCCCGTCACGTATTGTCTTCAGCTCCCTCCACAATACAAGATTCATCCCACTTTCCATGTGTCTTTGTTGAAACCTCACAACCCTTCCGTCTCTCCTTCCACAGAGCCTGACGTGGCAGCCGCCGAGCCCCCCCTTCCACTTCTTCTGGAGGATGGAGCTGCATACGAGGTTCGTGAAATTCTGGACTCCCGGCGCCATGGTGGTCTCCTGGAATAACTCGTAGACTGGAAGGGCTACGGGGCAGAGGAGTGGTCGTGGGTCCCGCGGAACGACATCCTTGATCCCAACCTGCTGAAGCCTTCCACACCAGCCACCCGGACAGACCTGCCCCACGCCCTCGAGGTCGGCCACCACAACGTCGGGGTCCTTAGGAGCGGGCCGTGGGAGGGGGGGTACTATTCGTAATCTTAGAACTTTGTAAATTAATTCATTAATGCACTTTTGTGGAAAAATGCAAGTGCGTTTGTGATAGTCAATAGTCACTTGGTGTAAATGTACAGTAAATGCAATTAACAAATCATCTAATATCCTTAAATTAAATATTAAGTGTTTTTATAATATGTATTTTTTATTCAATTCTAGGACTTGTTTTGTTTGTTTAAAGGGTTAGTTCACCAAAAATGAAAATCCTGTCATTTATTACTCACCATTATGTTGTTCCACACCCGTAAGACCTTCATTCATCTTCAGAACGCAAATTAAGATATTTTTGTTGAAATCTAATGGCTCTGTGAGGCCTGCATAGGGAGCAATGACATTTCCTCTCTCAAGATCCATTAATGTACTAAAAACATATTTAAATCAGTTCATGTGAGTACAGTGGTTCAATATTAATATTATAAGGCGACGGGAATATTTTTGGTGCGCCAAAAAACAAAATAACGACTTATATAGTGATGGCCGATTTCAAAACACCGTTTCAAGCTTCAGAGCATAATGATTCAGCGTATCAAATCATGATTCGGATTGCGTGTCAAACTGCTGAAATCACGTGATTTTGGCATTCTGAACCCCTGATTCCCCTAATTTTTTTTTTTTTGGTTATCTTCTGTATATTTGAGTCCTTTCCAGCAGTTAATTTATTACTTTGAATGTTTAAATTATTTGCTTCAAAGATGATATTTTCTGCTTTTAATCCCATACTCCACTCTCTCTCCTCCCAATAGGGCTTGCTGCATCCTGAGGTGGACATCCAACTCTGCCTACAGGGTTTTAGGCATAGTACCCCTTTTGGGTGTGTTTCAAGTGTGAGGATAAGTTTTAGGTGGGTTTCAGTGTTGTCATAAAAAGACAAATATAAGAAGTAAATGATAAAGAATTAGGTGTGAGGGTCAAGTCTTCTCGATGCTCATATTTAATGAGAAAGCATGATTGTTTTCCCAAAGAAATTTCTTTACCAGAAATCCTGCCCTGCATAAGGTTACAGTGATGGGTACGTTTAGGAATCAGTGTTTGGTGTAGGCAGTCAGTACTGTGACTGACATCTTAAGAATCAGCTGCAGGGCACCATGGGCTTGGCCTTTGACGTCACACTCTCTATTTATCAGGACTTTGATTTTGTTGTGTTTTTGTTTTGGCATCTAGAGGTCCTTATTGTGCCCTCATACAGTATATTTGTAAATCAGTGCCATTCTTAAAGTTGGCCTTTTTCTCAGTTTCTCTGCTTGGTGTTCAGTTTTTCTGAAGCCAGATGTCTGAAGTATGTCTTTCCTTAGCTGTCCTGGCTTTTAAATTGTAATTTTTTCCTTTTTGTATACAATTGAATTGTATTTGTTCTCTTGTTAATTTGGATTCTATAGGCCTACTAGTGATCTGAGAAAGCATTTCAAAACTTTGAAATACTTGAACAAATTGCTTCGAACAAAATGATTCACTGGTTCGAAATTCTTGAAACGCCACACGCTGGTCACCCCTGCTGGTCACAACAATTTAAATGCAACGAAAACTCAGCCAAAACATGCACAAAAACAAGTTTTACAATTGTTTTATTGAAGGTGTATTTAAAGGCCATTAACAAATCATCTAAAACCATTAAATTAATCATTAAGCATCTTTATAATGTGTTTTTTTTTTTATTAAATTGTGGGACTTCTTTGCTTGTTTAATGGAGAGTTTGGTTAATCAGACCAGTAAGAGACTTTTAACTACAAATCTTCCTTTTTATTATACAAATGAGTAATTAAATCTATACAATGTACATTGATCTGTAGTTTAGTGTGAGGATGACAGCTAATGGTGGTAATTCAACCTTTATGTGTCTTTTTGCATGTCTCTTGCAGAACCTCCCCCCGATATTCATGTCAAGTCTTGCAATGAATGTGGGGTGAGGATCTGCAAAATACATGTAAAAAGAATTTACCATGATTGTGTAATAACTAATGTCTGACTCATCATCAATGCAATAAGGCTCATCTGCCAAGCTTTCTTCATCATAATGACACAGAGTAAACAATTCACTCTCTAATGTCACCAGTTTTAGTCATCCCCCAAATCCCCCAAATTTAAACTTGAAATGCAGAGGTGTAAAGAGTTCCTGAAAACCACACTTTAGTAAAAGAACAGAGACCTTACAGCAAAAATGACTCAGTTACAAGTCACCAATTCCAAAATGGCTTGAATAAAAGTCTTAGAGTCTCTAATTTTAACAGTACTGAAGTATTTTACTCAGACTGAGTGTAGGCTCAAAGATGCACTAGTCCTCAACACCTAAAAGACATGCCAGTGAAAAACAAGAAATCGTTGTTTTTCACATTTATTTTCTAAAGTCTAAATAATTGTGATCGTTTAAGAGGCTGTTCTGTCTATTGCAATATTGAGGGTGACATCGTAGGTCCTGGAGGCCAAAGCAAAAAAAAAAAAAAAGAAAAAAAGAAAAAAGGGTAACACTTTACAACACTCAAAAAAATAACTCTTTGAATGAACATAAAAAAAATCATGGAAAGGATTTCCACATGATTAAGTTGCTTTATTTCAGCATTATGCAATTCTGTTATTCCAATTTAATGTACTCACGTTGGGTCAACTTAATTCATTAAGGTTGATTCAACTTATTTACTATGGTTGGGCACAGCTTAATTTAATAGTGTCAGCCCAACTAATTTACAATGTTTTGGAAAATAAATAAAAAGCAATAAATAAATAAAAAACAAATTGTTTTCATATACATTTTTGTTTAATTTTGTGATTTATATAACTTTTGTGATGTTCTGTGTTAGAAATCTAGATGTGATACTGGATTCATTCTAAATTGCCTTGACCAAAAACATTGTAAAGCCTAAATTGATCATAAGTCCACTGGTGGCAATGGTTTTACAATCAACATAGCCTTACAATGCTTTTGGGAAATGCAACCCAGAGCACTACCACAGTGATTACTTTCTTATTAAAGTAATTTGAAAGTTTGTTAGCAGGTCCTCAACCCAAGCACAAGTGCAACAATTCACCACAATGGTAACCCTAAAACTATGAATTAACAGAAACTTTTAAATACCAACACAATAGAACAGTAAACATTAAAAAGTCTTTCCATTTTCTCATCTTCCTAAAAACTGCTTAAAATAACACTTTATTTCAACATTTACACTCCTAGTACTTGATTGAAACATGTTATACCAATATGAAAACATCAAGTTAAGTCAAAGATTAATCGTTTCAAGTCAATTTAACATGAATCAATCACATTTAAACCAGAAACCTGAATCAATGGTGTTGAATCAAAATAAATTGTTTAAATAAACTGAACAGCATCAAAAATCTTTTTTTTCAACTTGGGTTGTCCTTGTCCTCTTTAGTCGGATGACATGGCGTCCCAGTTTTCCAAAAAGAAATTCAAATTTTGATTCGTCTGACCACAGTTTTAGCCGGCAACAGCGAATGGCACGGTAGATTGTGTTCACCGACAATGTTTTCTGGAAGTATTCCTGAGCCCATGTTGTGATTTCCATTACAGTAGCATTCCTGTATGTGATGCAGTGCCGTCTAAGGGCCCGAAGATCACGGGCTCCAGTATGGTTTTCCGGCCTTGATACTTACGCACAGAGATTGTTCCAGATTCTCTGAATCTTTGGATGATATTATGCACTGTAGATGATGATAACTTCAAACTCTTTGCAATTTTTCTCTGAGAAACTCCTTTCTGATATTGCTCCACTATTTTTGGCCGCAGCATTGGGGGAATTGGTGATCCTCTGCCCATCTTGACTTCTGAGAGACACTGCCACTCTGAGAGGCTCTTTTTATACCCAATCATGTTGCCAATTGACCTAATAAGTTGCAAATTGGTCCTCCAGCTGTTCCTTATATGTACATTTAACTTTTCCGGCCTCTTATTGATCAAAGCAATAAGGCCCATCTGCCATGCTTTCTTCATCATAATGACATATTGGGCTGAATGGATGAAAGTGGGAGTAGAGGGAGTAATTAAAGAGTAAACATCTCATCTCATAAACTCTAATGTCACCAGTTTCAGTCACACCCGAATCAAAATTTAAACATGAAATGACATTTTTAGTTAGTACTCAGCTCTGTTAAATTAAAACTGCATTTGATTTTGGGTGTGATGTTCAACTTTTACAAACGAGCCTCAAGATGCTGCATTCTTTCCCAGCTCTACTGCGCAGCGTTTCACGTTTTCACGTTTGGCGCAAGGCTCTGTAAAAGTGCGCAGACGCCAACTACTGACCTGGCATGCATAATACAGCATTTTTAGTTGTTTTACCCCTAAGCTTGTTTATATATTAATAGGCCTGCATTTCAATCTTTGGTTTTCCATTCTTGGCTGAGTTTATGCCCTTCCCTGTCCTCCATCTTGTTCACTCGGATATATGTTAATGCTTACGCTGCACGAGTGCCCACTACTGTCAGAACCCTTGCAGTGGGTTTAAATGGAAATTAAGCGCGAACACTGTGAGTTGCTGTTGTGACGTCACAATTGTTTTGGATTGTGGTCTATGGGTCTCCCTGAAGTATACATACAAGCTGCGTCCCAATTCGCCTACTTATACTACATCCTAAAAGTATGTACTGTTTTTGTAAAGAAAAAGTACACACTTTTGAGTGTGTAGCAAAAAAGTATGCAAGCTTTGGGACATACTATCTTGTCATAATTGCGTCTTTTACAGACGTTCTGTCGCTTAGTTACGCAACCTGTAACTGTTTAAACTTCCCTGTCAATCATCTTGTCACAGTTAAATTCCTACGCATTAAATTAAATTAAATTTCCTACCGTTTCGGAGAGAAATGTAGTCGCACGTTGATCTGCCAGTCATGGGTCTTTCATGCAGAGAACTCTCCTCATTTTTGCATAATGATGCATTTAAAAGTTAATGACCAAATGCATCGTTTTAAAAGTTCACAATGCTGTTGCAGATTAAATGTAATGTGAATAACATTTAATAAATATCTTTTCGTTAGGTTAGATACTGCTTATTAATCATTCAAGCTTAATCATCGGTCTCACACGTCCATCATGTTTGTAGTTTTTTTTGACACTTTTTATTTGTATTTGTAGTTCTAATTGAATCCTCCTCCACAGCACAGTGTGTTATGGGCAATATTAGTCGTTAGAAGTGTGCACGGATCTGCACTTCGAATTCTAACCGGAAAAAGTAGACCGCATCCGGGTATCTTTGGAATACTCATTTCAACATACTACGATTTGGGACATACTAATTATTTTTCGAATACTATTTAGGACGGATAGTATGCGAATTGAGAAACAGCAACAGTATGAGTAGCCTGTTTACCTGTCGTCATGGTTATGTTTAGTTCTGGTTTAGTTTCATGGTGCTTTGGTTTCATTTTCTCTGTTCTTGTTTTGCCTGTGTTCCCGGTCATTGTTAGTTTCTATAGTTACTCATTAGTTTCACACCTGTTCTTAGTTCTGTTAATTACTCACATTTATATTTATGTTTATGTTTGTTACGTGTGCTGGGTTGTAGAGACGAGACGTATACGGACATCCACAATCAAAGGGTATTTAATGAACGCAGAAGCATAACAAACAACCAACACAATCTATATAACATTTAAGAACAGACAAGGAGTGAAGGGAGTGAGTCCATATATATAGGGAGGGCTAACAAGGAAGTCCAGGTGCAGGTGATGAGTGATGATGGGGAGATGACGAGGGAAGTGAGTGCAGGTGTGGAGAACAAGAGGATCCTGGGGAGCACCGGGGAGGGGGGGTGGGCGCCCTGGAGACCTCATGTCGGTGCAGGGAGAGGCATGGGTAGGAGTGGAGGTCTCCAAGGCGGGTCCATGAGCCATGGCGGGTCAGGTGCAGTGGGCAGCCATGGCGGGTCAGGTGCAGCGGGCAGCCATGGCGGGTCAGGTGCAGCGGGCAGCCATGGCGGGTCAGGAGCCTTGGGCGGCCATGGCAAAGCCCCACCCACATGTGTGTGTCCCACATGTCCCTCACCCACGGGTACTTGGCCCCCCCCAAAAAAATACTTGGGGAGGTTTAGGATCATTTTGAGGAGTCCAAGGAATATCGTGGATTTGTGGGTGGAGGAGCATGGAGCTGGCTTGGCGGCGCGTGGAGCGGCTGATTCGGCTGCGGCGCGTGGAACGGCTGGCTCGGCGGTTGAGATTGGAGCAGAGGGCTCGGCGGCTGAGACTCGAGACACAGGGAGAGAGGTCCAGTCCATTCCCTCAAAGACGATTAAAATCCCCATAGGCACTAGGGCTGGCACTGTGGATACTGGAGCTGAGTGCTCGGCGGCGGCTGGCGGCCAGGAGTAGGCAGGACCATTGAAGCGGTATGTGCAGGGTTCTGGGGTGAGGTGAGCTGGTGATGCCCGATAAGCTGCTGATGGGGCTGGACAAGGACTCTGGTTCCTGGAATTTTATCCACTTCAAAATTAAAACCATTTAAAAGGAGAATTATATTTAGAGAATCGACTAAGGAGAAATTACAGGCTGGTTCGTTATAACGAATTACGTCCTTGTCCAGTCGCATGCTACCTATCCCAACTTTTTTGGAATCTGTAGCTCTCATGATATTCAAAATGAGACAATATTTGGCATGACATTTCAAAATGTCTCAATTTTTAACATTTGATATGTTATCTATATTCTATTGTGAATAAAAATTAAGTTTATGAGATTTGTAAATTATTGCAGTCCCAACTTTTGGAATCAGGTTTGTATTAACTAACGAACTAACCATGAGCAGAACATTTGTTAATGTATTTACTAATCTTTGTAATGTTAGTTATTGAAAATACAGCTGTTCATTGTTTGTTCATGTTAGTTCACAGTGCATTAACTGTTAACAAGATTTTAATAATGTATTAGTAAATGTTGTAATTGACATTAAAAAAGATTAACTGAAAGCCACTAGAATAAACCACCCGCATCTGAGTTCTGCATCACCTGCCAGTATATTATATGATGCACATACTGTAAATTACTGGTAAATGGGGTTTTTGATTATATTTACAGTCAAATTGTAACATGCATTTAAGCATGTTACTGCACAGTTAACTACAGTCGTCAACACTCCACAACACAAATACAGATAAATGAACACATAAGGACTGACTTAGTAAACAAAAGTAAATTTTTTATTTGTCTTGGCAGTCTACCTATCCTCACACTTTATAATTCATAACAAAGTCCGCAACTGCAGTGTTACATCGCTATAAAGTAATAATTTTTCATTTTCATGAGCTAAATCTTTTTATTTGCAAACAGATTGCAACATACATGTTTGTTCAGTAGATTGTTTTGGTCCTGCTTTATCATTATATGTCTTTAACTACTAATGTAATAACATTTAAATTTATAATTTATTACAATGCACTTATTGTTTACATACATGTTTTTACATTGCACTTTTAAAAAAAAAAAATACTTTATTTAAAAATACCTGCATTTGTAATTTCATATATAATGACACTGTTGAATGTTCTTACACCTTTACCCACCCTTAAACCTATACCACCAAACATGTCCTAACCTTAACTGTATCACACCTAATAGCAGCACAAGTGCTTTGCAACATCAACACAATAAGCACATCCTACCAAACAATTAGAATTATTAATTTTAAATGTAAGTACATAGTAATTAAAGACACCTAATACAAAGTGTAGCCGACTTTTTTCCACTGATGAATAAACAGTAATAGATTTATTTAGACAAATAAAATTCTGTCAACATACAAATATCTCATACAAAAAGATACTTAATGAATTTAGAAATCCAATTTTTTAAAAACAAAAAAGTAAGGAAATAAAAATGATACACAGCATCATGAGAAAATAAAGCAGATAAATCTGAATATAGATAAGTTTTTAAATAAACAGATGTGCACATACCGACACATTCACAGCAT
Source organism: Chanodichthys erythropterus (assembly GCF_024489055.1). Taxonomy (NCBI): domain Eukaryota; kingdom Metazoa; phylum Chordata; class Actinopteri; order Cypriniformes; family Xenocyprididae; genus Chanodichthys; species Chanodichthys erythropterus. The sequence continues at coordinate 32,778,527 of NC_090226.1, forward strand.
CTTATTAACTACAGCTCTGTAGAATAAACTCAAATCGCAGTATGATCTCCTGTCACAGGAGAGGTATGTTCTATACTGACTCTAAAAAACATAAGACTTTCAAAAAAAAAAAAAAAAAAAAAATCTGTACTAGCCTGGACCTTATGACCAACTATAGATGTTTTTGTATTGCAGTATTTCTAATTTCATTGAATCCTTATGATAATTCACTTGATGTCAGCCTTTTCCAAAATTAAGATTTTCTTTAGACTGTCTCTGCGTCTTTTACATGGAATGGTTCTCCTGAAAAACACAATCAACACACATCCAGTTAGGATTTCATTAGTGTCTGTTTCAGTACACAGAAGAACAAGATGAAGAGCAGATTGGTTGTTTACCTTCAGAGCTTTCATCAGATTCACCACATTTCCGAATTCTGATAAAGAACAAGACTGCCATGATCACAGCCAGCATGAAGACAGCAATTGAGCACCCATACCTGAGGATTGATTCAATATTTTAAATGAAACTTTTACCATAAGTTCAGTTTTCACAAAGCAAAGAGGTTAAAAGAAGAAGATAAACTCACAAGGTCATCTGTGACAGTTGTTCTAGGGGGAAAAGTGGAGAAAACAATTAGCATGTACTGTATGAGTATATATTCATGCATGGGTTTATTGAGGGGTATCTGAGGGCACGTTTACACGACAACAGTGTTTTAAAACAGAAATGTTTTTCCTTTATAGTTTTTTTTTTAAAGTTTAGCATGGCCATGACAACATTGTGAAAATGATCACGCGGATCCACAAGAACGACAAAACGCTGTATTCTGCTGCCAGGCCAGTAGTTGGCAATGTCACATTGTAAAAAAACACTACGCATCTATAGAGTGAACACGTACACATGCACATGATGTCACTCTTTTCACAAATTCACATTTTTGTTTTTTGCATTTGCAGTCCCCCAAAATGCCATTTTCGTGTAAAAGAATGGCCAAAACATAAAAAGGTTTCCATTTTTACTTGAAAACGGTGTCTTGTAAACGGCCCCTGAGTGTACTGCCAATTGGCATGCAATATGCAATTGTTCAGGAACGTCAAATTTGACAAATAGTTAAGTCAATTCATTTGCAGTGATAGTTAGGAATATGAAAATCAATTCATTACATTTTGGAGTATTGACAGACCTATTTCAGCTTGTTAGGCAATTTTTTTTTATTATTGGCATAATTAAAATGATGCATATCAGGGTTTTTTGGTCATATTGCCAACATTTTAATCAAGAAGTTAATTAAAAGTCATGCAATATTACTTTTCTCTTTAGTTCTCTAAACCACAGGCAACTGTGGCAAGGAATAAAAATCTCCATCTGATGATGCATCGTATGAAATATAACTCACCGTTAATCTGTGCTTGATGTGTAGGAACAGGGCCTGCAATAGGAAAGAATAGAAACAAAAGCAAAAGAAAAATAGGAAAAATAAATGAAATACCAAAAATAAAATGCAACTGCAAGCAGCAGGTAAAAGGAAAAGTATATGAAAAGGAAGAAAAAACTATGTTAGATACAAAGGCAGGAATATTTGCAATCTGAGAAAAATTACTCAAACCATGGTGAATGAAATAATAATGGCTAAATGAAATATACAATATACAATATTTAGGTAGCAGTTAGAACAAACTAGCATACTTATGGGTTTACTCTACAAATTATATTAATACTTTTGAGAAACATGTAAAAGTTTTGCATACCCCAAGAAATTTTGTGAGCGGGCATTAAAACTAAAGAAAAATTGATATTTCAGTGCTTTTGCGAGCGAATGCAAGTTTTTGGGGGAACGCAATAGAATAAATGCAAATGTTTACAAAGAAAACACAAAGCATTGAAACAGAATTTTTCCATCACCATTTCCCTTTAAAAGCTCGGTAAATACAGATTACATACTACTACAGAACCACTAAAAGGACATGGTGATGGAAAAATATGAGATGAGAGATTATATGTCGATGCTTTTGCATTCTCTTATGAATGTTTTGCGATTGTTTCCAGAGTAAATGCAGGAGTTTTGAATTTTTTTCCTCCCATCTCATCAAGCCCCTCTTTAAATCTGCATACCATTTTGTAGTAAAGAAACATTTTAATAGATGACAAAAACATAATGAAGCTGCAATAATATATAGAAATGAAAGAAATGAAGTCTTCTCACCCATGTCACACTGTGTGTCTGAGAACAGCGTGCAGTTGGAAACAGTTATCTGTCCGATGTCTATAGGTTGAGCAAAAAAAAATTGTATTCTCAGAGCAGTATAGAAATGAACAGCTCAGTCTCTAATGGAAAGGCATCTGTCATGTAAACAGTGATGAAACCATTTGTTGCATACCTTCACATCTGCGGCAAATATTACAACTCACACCAGAGTGGTCTACGGGTGTATTGGAGCAGTTCTTGGTAACAAACATACCTGTAGATTTGCATTGTATGATTATTTAGTGATTAACTGGTGATCTCAATATATTCAGATTTATTATTATTTAGTCAGTGGAGCTCACCTTCTGGGCATCTCATGCAGCACAGTGAATCTGGAAGTTGGAAAAAATTTTCTGGACATGTTTCGACAAATAGAGTACTAAGAGCCCCCACAAATATTGCCTGGAGTCATGAAAATAATGTTTCAATATATAACTCTCAAATTACATATCTCTGAATCTGGGATTAGAAACAGTTCAAGACAAGAAAATGGAAACCAAAAACCATTTTTGCAGAATGTAGAAAACAGGAACACAATCCCTTTCAGTCGTTCCAGAGTGAACATGCTTTGTAATGTTTACTTTATCATATTGTTAAAACCAACAAACTAAATACTTCTTTCACAGTATAGTTAAAATGTGTAGTTTGCTCATGAAACGGTTCTAACACTTACCAAAACAAGTTTGCTGTCTGTTTGGTTCATTGTACAGTAGATTGTCGGGTGTAGCAACAGTTTCTAACCAATGTCTTCTGAAAATCCTCTTTACTCGACTCTGCTTTTAACCACCTGAAACAGTGATTCATTTAAGGTGTGGCCTTTATAGGACTTCCTGTAAAGCACTTTTTTTTTTCTTTTTTATCAGTGTGTCATATGCAGGCAGTCAGAGATCAGTTTAACTGTCTCATATGTGATCTATATCTTACAACGAGGCTATAGGCTTAAGAAAAATGTGCTTTTCACTGCTTCCATAGTGTATTAAACATTGATGGAGCAAAAGATTTAGCATGAAAATAAATCATAAAAGTGTTTTGTTTTAAAATATTATAAATGAGGTGGCAAGGTGGACCTTGACTCACCAGCATGGGGCAAAAGGAACACACTATTGATAGAAATACATGTTTTGAATAATGTTTAAGTTAATACTTGTTCAAAACAATTACTTTAGCAAAGTTTGTAATATTTTCTGTTCATTTTGATAAAAAAAAATTGTTCCAAACGGTCTTGAAAATATGGTGATTTAAAAAAAATTTAAAAATAAAATAATGTTGTGCGTTAAGAGATGCTCTTTTGCAGACCTCAGTTGTAACGAGTGATTATTTGAGTTACTGTTGCCTTTCTATCAGCAGAACCAGTCTGGTCATTCTCCTCTGACTTCTGGCATCAACGAGGCATTTTCACCAACTAGATATTTTCTTTTCTTTTTTGGATCATTCTCTGTAAACCCTAGAGATGCTTGTGTGTGAAAATCAGTTTCTGAAATACTCAGACCAGCCAGTCTGACACCAACAACCACACGTTCAAACTCACTTAAATCACTTTTCTTCCCTATTCTGATGCTCAGTTTGAACTCCAGCAGATCATCTTCACCATGTCTGCATGCCTAAATGCATTGAGTTGCTGCCATGTGATTGACCAATTAGATGCATTAATAAGCAGTTGAACACTTTATTGTACCTAATAAAGTTGCACTGAAGAGAACATGGTTACACCGTTTACGAGGAGAAGCAACAAATAAGAGAATTTGGACAGATTGCTATCACAGCAGCATTCGCCTCTCCGCGTAATTCCTGTTTGACAAGTTTTGTGTTTTGTTGACAGTTGCTTAGCAATGACACACAGCAACAGCACTAGTCTCAATGTTAGTATCACTGTTTAAGTTAAATATTACCAGAGAGTTTAAAGCTCATACGATTAAAATGTAAGATTTAACTGTGATTATGATTTAATTGTGAATTTCCGGTACAAGTGAGGTTGCATTTTACTGCTGTTATAGCAAACTGCCTACAGTATAATATAAGTTTCTAACCATTGTATCATTAAGAATCAAAACAGACTTTAACCACAAACTTCTTATATAACCATGATTTCCCTCTGTGGAGCTTGTATGGTGTGGAATAAGCACTGAAAAATCACATATTTGCTTTGTGATATCTAACTTGACATTACAAAAGTTAGTGGTGTACTGTAGACCAAGCAGCCCAATGCCCCCATTACCTGTATTCACAAAAAAAAAAAAAAAAAAAAAAAAATTATATTGTTTTGAGTATTTTTTTTGTATACACAAACAACCAGTGGCCTGTTCCATGAAGCTATAGTTATAGCTATAAAAAGAACTAAAGGTTTAGAGTAGGTTTAGAGTTGACAAAACCAAAAAAACAAACAAAAAAACAACCTGGTTTAGATCAAGTTCAGTGGGTTTGATTATCTCTGAAGCGTGTGCACCTGAAAGCAAGTGACACTCACTGCAGAGTCTATGGCCACCTCCTCCTCTCTGGACATCCAGTGAGTGGAGGGATTGAGTTGTGGGTAGGGTTAGGGTAGGATTAGGGTATGGTTGCACATTCGCTCCTCGTTAAACATTAGGTAGCTAACAAAAGCTCCACCCATTTGCTCTGCGGTGAGTACCTTCTCCCTGAAAGTGTGACATACAGTGAAAAACTAATGGCTGTGTCCAAAATCACATACTCTCTTGAGGTACGTATTTTGAATAAGTAATTACTTTGCAACCGCTAAAAAGTATGTTTTATATAGTATAAATGTGTGTAATATGAATGTTCTCACTGTCATGACACTGTTGTGTCACTGAACTGTCATTCACAAATCCTCTCCAGTGGTCTCATGGGATAGTAAAGTGTCCTTCGAATGCACACTTCAGAATCTCACTAGAAGAAGGTCATCCAGGTAGTTTTTGCCTGCTCTTTTATGAGTAATTTAAAGGGTTAGTTCACCCAGAAATGAAAATTCTGTAATTTATTACTCACCCTCATGCCATTCTACACCCGTAAGACCTTCATTAATCTTTGGAACACAAATTAAGATATTTACGACTTATTTAGTGATGGCCGATTTCAAAACACTGCTTCAGGAAGCATTGGAGCATAAATCTGTAGCTCAAACTGCTCAAGAAATTAATGCTGGTTCTGATAGAAAGGTGTCAGAATACACATATACAGTTTGTTGCATATGGAGCTGCAAACCAGTCAGGGTGCCCATGCTGACCCCTGTCCACCACCGAAAGAGCCAACAGTGAGCATCAGAACTGGACCACGGAGCAATGGAAGAAGGTGGCCTGGTCTGATGAATCATGTTTTCTTTTACATCATGTAGATGACTGGTGCGTGTGCATTGCTGACCTGTGGAACACATGGCTCTTTCAGCAGGATAATGCTCCTGCCACAAAGCAAAAATGGTTCAGGAATGGTTTGAGGAGTTTGAGGTGTTGAATTGGCCTCCAAATTCCCCAGATCTCAATCCAATCTCAATAGCATCTGTGGGATGTGCTGAACAAACAAGTCCAACCCATGGATGCTCCACCACGCAAATTACAGGACGTAAAGGATCTGCTGCTAACATCTTGGTGTCAGATACCACAGCACACCTTCAGGGGTCTAGAGGAGTCCTAGCTTCATGCATTCTTTTTTATGAACAATTGAATGAGAGAAAATTTAACAAAAAAAAATAAATAAAAGAAAAAACATTCTGAAAAAAAATAAATAAAAAAACTATACTCTTTTAGGAGATGTATAATAGCGCCCCCTACCATATAACAGTGAAAACATTGATTGCAGGAAAATTCCAACAATGGTGGGGAAAGAGTTAAAGGGATTGTCACCCCCCAAAAAAAAAAAAACATTTTGTCATCATTTACACACCTTCATGTTCTTCCAAACCTGTATTATTTCTTCTTTTAAACACAGTTTCTTTCTCCTGTTAAACACAACATAAATTATTTTAAAGAATGTTGGTAGCCAGACAGTGGATGGTAGCCATTGATTTCCATTGCAGGAAAAAAAACTTTTAATTTGAAAGAATGTTAAAATAACCATGTTTATTTGTAGAATTGACAGATTACTGCAATTTAAACTGCAATACAGAAAGCAATACAATGCAGTTAAAATTACAACATGATTTTTTTTTTTTGGCAGGCAGATTTTCCGTCGCCTCTATACAAAAAGAAAATGTATTACATTTTATAAAGTCATGTTATACTTTACAGATAAAAATATGTTGAAGTACAGCAAAATTATGTTAAAGGGGACATAACACGCATAGTTTCTGCCAATCTCATGTTAATCTCGAGTACCTATAGAGTAGTATTGCATCCTTCAATCTTTGAAGAGTCTTTAGTTTTATCAGATTTGTATTTTAACAAATGTATTTAAACACACACAATACATCATCGCATTATCCCTGGATAACTTTTGATTCACCATACGTTTGTGTTGTTTTACATCAAATTTTGTCAGCAATCAGCTCATAAGTGCATATAATGTAGTTTTACCCACGATTCCAACTCATGATTGGGATCTTGTATCACTGGGACCACTCCATCTTTCAGTGTCAAACGATATGCAAATCCAGCGTCAAATTGGGTCTTGTTTATGAAATGTTTGGCTCCAAAATGCCGGGAACAAAGACATTTGCACAACTCCGTTGGTAAAACAAACTGCATCCACTGTTCTTTAAAGCTGGGTTCTTTGGGAAGCTAAATACTCCATCATATGTCCAGCTCTTTTTTGAAAAGTTTTTTTAAACTTTAGCCATATTTAGCATGAGAATTCACATTATATGAAATAGCATTAGACATCCCCTTTAATATAAAGGGCTTAAAAACAGGCAATGGGTCTGTTAAAGTAGGCAACAATCAGCATTGTAAAAAAGACATTAGCTTAATAACAATATTTGGTAATGGAATTGCATACATTAGTGGTTCCCAAATTGGGGTACACAAAGTGAAGGAGGATGTGTGTGAACAAAATACTGAAATGCACAATTAATTTACTTATACCGCACTCTTAAATAATATTCAACTGAGCGTTTCTCACAGGCAAAATATATTAGCAAGTGCCCCCTCTAGTGTACAAACGACAAAATGGTAGTGCCATAAAGGTCAAATCCATGACATCCAATCAAATTACCCTGTATTTTGCGTTCAAATAATGCATCCACATGCGTAAGCACATCTTGACTTAACGCATGTAATTTATCAACTGCACTTCAATCAGTGGCGGAGGCAGAAAGTCGATGGTGGGTGGGCCTCTAAAAGTGTGGGTGGGCCAGGATAATTCGCAGCATCCCGTGTTTTTCAACTGGCTTAATTTGGGAGGGGAAAAAATGATGGACCGTCCCTAAGTGGCGTCAATTCACAAAAAGTCAAGGTATGGCAAGTTCAAATTACGTTATTTAATATAATATTACGTGACAATATCAATTCAAGTAAATCTACGAGATAAGAACAAGACAAAACTGCAGATACAACCTGAACCAACAGCACCAACCGATTAAAAAAATAATAAGAATTTGGAAATAACCTGGCATGGGAACAGGCAGCTATATGGATAAATAAAAATAACAAAAAAGTCAGCTTGCGATAAAAAAAAAATTAAGTTGCTGGAAATGGGGGCGTTGTGAAGTTGCCTCACTAACTGTATTACAGTGTGAAAGGGCCTTAACATTTGCCAAAAGTAGAACTTTTTTGATGTTATTAAAAAACAAAGAAGCAAGCCCAGCCCAGGTGAGAAAAAGTAACGCAATAGTAACACATTACTGTAAAATAAAAAGAAACTAAGTAACGCAATTAGTTACCATTGAAACTGCTGTAAATTGCTTCAACATTCTTCCAACTGTGAGTAGCACTATTTTTGGGCATGCATACAACCAATAGGGTTTCCAGGGAGGACGGGGATGGGGAGTCACAAGGTGACTTATTGCACACAGGCATGGCTTCTGATGTCACACTTGGATTGTGGGCGGGGTTGGATATCTAGCGCAGGATGCAGTGAACCCAACAATGTTTTTGATATGCCTGCATTGACACCATTGTATGTGAACTGAGTTGGACAATGACATCACTGTTTTCTCCAGAGCTGCTGTATAGATAACTAAATTAATAACTAATGATTTCTACAAAGGAATGAATCAATACTGAATTTACTTAAGCTGGACAATGGAACTATTTTCTAATAGATCTGCTTTACAGCCAAAATTATGTTCCCTCTATCACTGTAAAGCTGCTTTGACACAATCAGCATTGTAAAAAGTGCTATATAAATAAATCTGACTTGACTTGACTATGTCAGTGGGAGATGCAAAGATGCAGGGGATGAAGAAGAGAAGGTGTTACAAGGAAAACACGCCATGATTGCTGTGTGGGAAGTCAATTTTTTTCCTGCTGGAGATGTAATGGAAGACAGTGGTGCGTGGTCAGATTGAATTTCATTAGTTTAGAGCATGTGAAACTGGAGACAAAGTTGAAGCAGAGCTTCGGATGAGTGCATCATTGGATGGAGAACAGTGTTGGAGACTGGCAGAGAGTACAAGAGAGAGTTGCTGGAAGACACAAGAACATACCTCTTCTGGAAGCTCAAACATGCTGAGGTTCTTTCACGTATGTTACGCAGCACATTTGAGCTTCCGGAAGTGGTTTGTTCTGGCATGTGAAGCAGGTTTGATTGAGCTTCTCCTCATGTTTGCTAATCAATTTTTACATGTGAGTAAAAGCCTAACTGACTAAACCGCTCAATTCAATTTCCAATCTCATTATGAAGCGTCAAAGTGGCAGTTACAAAGGCAGTCAATGGAAAGAAATCTGACAGCATTCTGTCATCAAAAAGTCTTCATTTGTGTTCTGATGATGAATGAAGGTCTTACGGGTGTGGAACAACATGAGGGTGAGGAATTAATGACAGAATTTTCAACTTTAAGTGCACTTGTTAGAGCGCACTGAACTTGTGACCTGAATGTTAGTTTTGCATGGAGTGATTTCTTTTCTCTCTTTTTTTTTTCTTGAGTGTTTTGGCATTTTTGGAGAGACTGTCAATCACCAAAGTTCTGCTTTTGGCAGGCTTTCTTTTGTGTGTGTGTCAGACCCTGTTTAGGTGTGTTGCGTGTGAGCTGTGCCTGAGCTGTGCCATTTTGTTCCAGAAATTTCTGGGGTTTTTCCTGGGTCGTGCTGAAACTTCTCTTTATTTGTTTATTACCCTGCCATCGTGATGACATCTCACTCAGCTTTTTGTCTCATTGTTGCAAGTCATGAACAGAACCCCGAATGTGACCTCGAATGTGATTCTTTCAACATGTTGTTAATGTTTACGTTGTCCAAAATGTCTCCATGAACATGTAGCAATGGCAATACAGTCAATGTTGATAGGCAGCAGCAAGGAGTTTAGGTCAGTCTCTGTGACCATTATCCCCTTCACGGCATCCAAAAGTATCTCTTCCCTCCATGCAGCCGTTATCATCCCATTTTGATCAAATCTATGTTCAATTTCTGACATCACAATGTCCAGTGCTTCATAAAATTTGGGTCTCCACAATGCTTCACCATTTTCAGATAAAACATCCTCAGCTGCTGTTGTATTGCAAAAACGAGATGGTGCTGTGTTTTCAGGCATTTTAAGATATTTTGCAGCTACACGTGCTTTTGTTTTGGCCACAATCTCTTCCACAAAGCTTTCATCTCTTAGTGCATGCATGCATGCACCCTTTTAGTGTTGTTACACACTCCAGTGCCCCAGCAGCACTTGCTTGCACACTCTGATGGGCTTTTGCCACAGCCTCACAAGGACCAAAAAATGCCTCACAACACAGAAGACCAAAAGGTGTTCTCCCTTTTCTGGCTTACTTTAACTCTCTGAGGTCTAAAAACGTGCCGGCGCGTTTTGCAGGTTTTTCTTCACACTGCAGCAAAACAGACTTATAATACTCCATTTGTTGTCAGAGTAAAAACACTCAGAGTAAAAACAAAATGTTGTGCTTTTTGTAAAATAAAGAAAACTAACATGATGCGTGATTTCTCCTCTCCCTCTGAACGAAGTCCAATCTGATAGTTCTCAGAAAATGAACTGTAACTTAGTGAATATTAATCACAGAAAAATTACACTTATGTCTAAAAAAAACGTTAAGATGTCAGGTTTTAAATCATGTAAGTCAAATCGAAAACAAACCTTCTGTGTTTATGTAATCTGTATGAAAAGAGAGCCATGTCAGAAGTCCGTGATTCAGCTCATTATCCGCTAATGCGGCCACGCCCACGGAGCCAGCGCTATTCAGACGCAAATTCAGAGGCAATACATGCATTCATCGTCTCAATCGTGTATTTATTGTCTTGAAAAGTGTTTATCTGGATGTAAAAGTCATGGTTAGCGAGCTCTAGAAGACATGCAGTTAGTTCCTGTTTACTTTTCTTCTACAGATGAATTTTAGATGAGTTTTTGTTTCTTTAGCGCCCTCCGGCTGCAGTATGAATTGGAAACTCCATTCATGGAATAGCATCTTCTTCTTTTAGATGAATTTGTGGACTAAAAATGCAATATTTGAGCGTCCTCTGACTTCAAGCATGAATTGAAAACACCAGCGCTCATAGTAATGACAATGAATATTAAATAAATATAACTCTGTATAGAAAATTGACATATGAGAATCCAATATTTCTCCAAATGTGCATGCTTTTAAACTAAAAACCTATATTCAGACTCTTTGCATCACAGAAATACATTATATTTTAAAGTATAATATAAAACCATTACTTTATATTGTAATAATATTTTTCTGTATGTTTCATATATCATGATGAGCTTGAGACATCACAGAAGGTTTTTTTTCACAGCCTACCTGACTGAAATGCCTCATTAATATGCAAGTAATTTCAGCTCATTACTATCCAATTCTTTTGTCTTCTCAGGTGAGAATGGCCCATTATTCAGTGGTGATTCACGCCTCCTCGCATACTGTGTTTCTTGGCAAAAAGTGTCTTACAAAAACTAAATCAATATATTGTTTTATAGCAGCATAATTTTTTACATAATTTTGAAGCAAAAACTCTAGTCTACAACCTCCAATACCCTAAAGTATTGTAAACACAGATTTACTGTACTTTTTTGGCCTTATTTCAGTGACTTAAGTTTTTTGTTTTTTCAATAACCATGCATAAATGTTATTCCTTCAAAAACACAAACATGTACATACATGTTCCTCACATATTATTGTAGCCTAGTTTGTGCTGAATACAGTGTAATGACACTTTTCCCATTAATATGTTCATGAACAACTGAAAAAAGCACAAATGTCAGGGCATGTCAAAACTTCTCCAGGCCCCAAATCAGCCTCAGACTCCAGAGGGTTAAAAGCCCCAATATTTTTGCCCACATTTCACCACAAACACTGTGGTTTTGCTGAAGTCTATCTAGGGTTTGCAATGGGCATGGATTATGTGTGCCATCAAAGCAATACCCTTTCAGTTTTTCCAAAGAGAGATTCAAATGCAAAAACACATCTTTCACACAGGGAAAATACATTTTCAGATGAAGTGTGTATTACATTATAAAATCCTAAAAATGCACTTTTACTGTACAAGGCTAGTGTCAACAGGTTACAAAAGAACTGATTGTTTGAGCTAATGTTCGTAGTTTAGTTGGCAGTAAGGCCTTAGTATGGACAGCTAGAAACCCAAGAGACAATTTCACACTTAACAGCAAATGCAAGACTTCATTCTGTATTGTGTCATCCAATTGTTTCTATTAAGCAGCCATTCACAAGCTGCTGGTAACGAATACATGCATTCAAGCATAAGATGCCAAAACACTCCATCACGATGAGACCATCCTCTCATAGGCAAACCCTCTCAAGCTAGTCTGTGTGTGTGTACAGTGAAATGCAGTGATTCATCTGTGGGTGGCATGGTCTGACTTTCTGCTCTGCTGGTATACTCTAGTCCTTGGCCTTGACTTGAGTTTCTAAACCCTTAGTGGCCCATTGGACTGGAATGAACATTCAGTATCTATTTTAACATTGTTTTATTCAAGATTTGTCAATAAAGAGTTCATTTTTGTACTATGACCCATGTCTCTGATTCTAATTGGTGATACAAATCTTTGTATGCCTCTGTAGGTGGTTTATTCTAATTCTCATAATGATAGTAGTGGGACTGATATCATCTTGTTATTAATTTGCCATTGTACTTAAAGCAAATCCACTTTTGCCCTCAGACCCCCACAGTAGCATTAAAGAGAGGAGAGAGAGAAGCAAGGAGAAAATCAAACCTGGCTTATGACAGTTTTACATAATGAAGCCATTTCCACCTTATAAACCAACCTGCTTTAAAGCCTCTGAAAAAGAGGTTTTATTTCCAAAGCTCCTAGTTGGAAAATCAAAATTCTGTGGCTGGAAATTTTTATCTCCAACAGCGTCATCTGTGATATTGTTATCTGTTGTAGAAGGAGAGTATGGAGGGGAGATATTCAGTAATAGAAACAGAAGGCGATTCATCTGCGATTATGAACGCGATATTGCGTAGCTTGTCCGCAAACTACGGCTCTGTATATTAAGTGCCGCTCCATTTGAAAGCAGGTGATGGACATTTACCGCTAATCACAGAACCGGCTTTACTGATGAGACACGCATGACAATCGCATGCGATTAATCGTGCAGCCCTAGTGCCAGCCTGTGTCGGGATTGTTTGGCTGAACCACTGAACCCATAAACCCCATAAACCCATAAATAAAGATACGGAATATGTTCTATTTCTGATGCAGAAAAGTTAGTTCATGCTTTCATGACGTCTCGACTAGATTACTGTAATGCATTATTAGCTGGTTGTCCTGCTTCCTCAATAAACAAGCTACAATTAGTACAAAATGCAGCTGCTAGAGTTCTCACCAGGTCAAGAAAATATGATCATATATCACCAATTTTATCATCTCTACACTGGTTACCCATTAAGTTCCGTATTGATTATAAAGTATTGTTAATGACCTATAAGGCTCTAAATGGTTTAGCTCTTGTGTACTTAACTGATCTTCTATCGCCCTTCAATCATTCACGCTCTTTAAGATCACAAAACTCTGGACTTCTGGTTGTACCTAGGATATCTAAGTCCACTAAAGGATGGAGAGCATTTTCACATTTGGCTCCGAAACTCTGGAATAGCCTTCCTGATAATGTTAGGGGCTCAGACTCGCTCACCCAGTTTAAATCTAGATTAAAGACGCATCTCTTTAGCCAAGCATTCACATAATGCATCTCATACCAGATCAATTGCACATGACTATCTTTGCTTAATGTTATTAACAGCAGCTACACTAATTATTCTCCATTTGCTTTTCTTTTTTTTCCCTCGGGACACCCGTCCCGAGGCAACTAGAGAGGACATCAGCTTCAGTTTGGATCCAGCCTCTTAAGAAGACTTCAGATGACCAACACCTATGAAGAGACGGCGCCAACTCCTGCGAGGACTTCAGAAGACGCAATCATCTGGATCAACGTACACATTCCCAAATTTCTATATCCTAATTATTGTTAATAAAATTCATTTTTTCCAGGAGCTCATTGCTTCTACCTTCAGTTAAACTGATATCAGTGATTGTAAATTAATTGCCTAAATTATTACATTATTTGCTAACTGCATTCTTTAAATTGTGATGTTGACATGCATTCTCTGTAAAGCTGCTTTGAAATTATATGTATCGTGAAAAGCGCTATACAAATAAATGTGAATTGAATTGAATTGAATAAACAGTGTGTCCACTCCTGATAGCTCAGTGTCTATGTCGAATGTGTCCATTTTAACATTTGATTTGCACACAATCGCAAAGTGGTTCTTTTTGCCACATTTTTTACACACTTCAGGCAGGGCACGGTCTTGGCGTGTGAATGCGTCCGCATTTTGCCAAAATGTTTTGCATGTCCTCTCATTGGTCTTGCTATTTGTTTATGCTCTGCTGGTTTGTTTGATCTGCATGCAGGCTGCTGCCCCTTTTTTGTGATGGCATGCACAAATTGTGTTTCTAATGAATCTTCCATAGTTGTAACTTATGACCTCCTGACTTCTTTAGCTCTGCGTATGTCAACGGCTTTTGAAAGCGTCAAATCACATATGGACAGCGGTCGATCACGAAGCCCAGAGTCAGTTATGCTGAATACTATTTGTCTCGTATCATGAGATCTTCAGTTTGTCCGAATTCACATGTGTGTGCTTTTTTTCTTAGCTCTGTGATCAGTTTGTCTATGCTTGCATGCTCAGAGAATGTGTGGGCCCAGAACTGATGTCGCTCAAAGCATGGTATTTCTGTCTGTTCCACAGTTTCGCTCCACATATTGAAATACAAAAACTTTTTAATGTTGTACAGACACAAAGATGTTTTAAGTTGCACTCCCCCCTAAAATTATATCTCCCTTCTCTATTAAAAAATATTTTTGAATATTACCAGTGTCGTGGAAATTCTAAATACAATCCGACTTCGCCACTGACAATTCAAACAACCTCCAGCTGTCAATATAATATATATGTAACGAGGTTAATAGTTGTGGGAAGAAGGAGGCGGGAACCGGCGAACGTTGAACCAAACTTTAATATAAAATAAACAAAGAACAAAACGAAAGTAATGCCGGCAGACCCTCGCGGACGTCTGTCAGCCACACAAACATAATAAAACATAAAATAAAATAAAGTCCAGGCCTGGTCCTCTCTCGTCCTTCACTGATGTCGCTCCTCCTTTTATGCCTCCGGAGCTCCTCCGTGAGAGACTCGAGGCCGGCACGCCTCGCAGGTGACGCTCATTATCACTCGCGTCACTGGCCTCGCGCCGTTCCCTCACGGCTCTCGCCCGCCCTGCTCGTCACATACCCCCAACGCCCCTCGGCGGCCGCAGCACCTGGGGGTAAGGACAGACGAGATGAGAGAAAGGAGACAGAAGCAAGGGGAGCGACAGGAAGAGAGAGGGGAGAGAGGAAAAAGAAAGAGAAAAAAAAATTCTGGGTCCGGCTCCCAGACACACTGCCGCTCTGTCCTCAGCCTGCCAAGAGGCTCTTCTTCGCGGTTCCATGCGTTGGCACTGGACGCTCGGTGGACGGCCCGATCCTCGACCGCCTCCTGGCGGGCGGCGATGGCTCCTCCGACTGAAGGCAGACGGCAGCGAGTCCCCCGTCCCCTGCTCCTCCCCTTCATGGCAGACGGCAGCAGGCTCCGGCCCACGGCAGATGGCGGCGAGTCCTCCGCTCCCTCCAGGTCCAGGACGGCAGCCACCCCACCTCGTCCCAGGGGCACGGCCTCGAGCCTCCATCCCACCTGTCACTAGGCTCCAGCACCACCGCCTCGGGCAGCCTCTCGCGGTCTTCACACTCACACTTCGCTGCCCGAACTCCGCAGCACCGCGATCCCCCTTGAGGGCGAGGGCTCTCTGACAGCATGTCCCTCCTTCCTCCCGGGTTTCGGCACCAATGTAACGAAGTTCGTAAATATGGGAAGAAGGAGGTGGGAACCGGCGAACGTTCAAACAAAGTTTAATTCCAAAATAAACAAAGAACAAAACGAAAGTAATGCCGGCAGACCCTTGCGGACGTCTGCCGGCCACACAAACATAATAAAACATAACATAAAGTCCAGGCCTGGTCCTCTCTCGTCCTTCACTGTAGTCGCTCCTCCTTTTATGCCTCCGGAGCTCCTCCGTGAGAGACTCGAGGCCGGCACGCCTCGCAGGTTCACCGGCCTTGCGCCGTTTCCTCATGGCTCTCGCCCGCCCTGCTCGTCACAATATAATACTCAGTACCAATACAGTACTACAGTACCTTCGAGGTAATTCCCATCCCGAATATAATACAATACAATACTACAGTACCCCAATACTACAGTACCTTCGGGGTAATTCCCATCCCGAATATAATACAATATAATACTACAGTATCTCGAGGTAATTCCCTTCTCGAATACTTCTAATACATTTCCAATATTTCGAGGTAATTCCCTTCCCGAAATAAGGTGACGGCGTCCCGTCAAGAAGCTACTATTACTACCTCAATCACACATGAGCACACAGGTCTTTAGCATCTATACACTCTCACCGTCCTTCTCAGGTCTACGCTGGTCCGACACAGGATCATTAATACTAACTCAGAGTATTACAGCCTCACCCCGAGGGCGACTCTATAGTCTTCCAACACTATCACTGTCTCTGCTGTGGTCTTTTGAGGGTAGAATCTTTAGTACTTCTATTCCTCAGCTGCACAGCATATACCTGACACGACTTCCAAGTTGCTCTTTGTAGAAATTAAGTTTTATTTACATCCGGGAGATCACTGGTCACAACAACCAAGTGAGTCTCAATGAATAGAAAGATACATGCAATTAAGTCTTACAGTTGAGTAAAAATCAATGTCTTCATCACTGTGATTTGTTCTGGTGATTGGTTTGTAATGATCTAAGCTAATCATATGACTGGTCTTTGACCTGAGCATCCTTAGTCTGCATTTTCTGTACATTTCATGTTGACATAAAATATTTCCATCACACCAGGTAGTTGGTTGTATTTTGCTTTATATATTATTTGCGCTGTTTGAAAATGAAACCAGATCAGTGAATTTCAATGTCTTTGATTTTAAAAATGATGAATTTATGTCTATCTCTATAAGTGGTACAATGAATTATCCTTATGGCTCTTTTTTGCAACATAGATAATGATGATAGCCTACTTTTATAAGTACTGCCTAAAACCTTCCGAACAGTAGGTAATATCATTAAAGAATGTGGAGTGATTTGTGGTCCATAACATTGCTTGCTTTATTCATTGCTTGCTTTATATTATGCTTTATTCAGTACTGAAATGTTTCTTGAAAGTTTAATGTACATGATTTATGTGAGATTTTTTTTATCATCTATTATAACTGTGATAAAGTCACATTAGCTGCCACCACTGGGGAAGCAGCACTGGCACACACACACACGCACACACACGCACACACACACACACTCCTTACCTCGCACATACTAACCTCATTCAATCTCTGTATCGTTCCTCCCTGCCGTTGCCACTATCGTAGTAGCGGGTGCACACACAATCACGATAGCACATGGACATTCTCCCATTTCTCCATTCTCCTCCCGCCATCCATTCCATATCCATTTCCCGGTCATTTCATACACCTAGGCTGCGTCCGAAATCGCATACTTCCCTACTATATAGTATGCGAAAAAACAGTATGCGAGGCGAGTACTATGTCCGAATTCATAGTATTCGAAAAACAGTAGGTGAGAAGTACCCGGATGACCTACTACTTCCGCCTGAATTCTGTAGTAGGCATTCGATGGACGCTGCGCTATCCCGTGATGCCACAGGAGAGGATTCTTCATATTAAAAAATGGCGGAAAGCGGCGATATGCAGCTCATTCAAGTCCTTAAGTACCTCAGGAAAAACTGTGTTTATTGTGGTTAAATTGCACTTGTTTAACATTATGTAAGTAGACGGCTGACTTATTGAAAGTTTAAACAATGTAATGAGAAGATTAAGAGTTGGCTGTAAAAAGCTTGATGTGCTGTCAGTAATAATGATTAAACATCTAACGAACAGGTCGAGATAAGTTACATCTGCTTGCTAACACTGTTTTATTTAACGGAGACGTTCGTTGTTAAGCAGTTTAATGAGATTAGAAAACTTAACGGACAGCAACATTCATAGGGCTCACAGTTTGTAGTTTTTTTTAGAATATGTATATTATTATCATTGTATTTATTTGTATATATTTTATTTAATATTTAGGCTGTGTTGTGTATTTCTCTCGCCCTCTCTGTCTATCTACACATTATTTATTTATATATAATGTATTCAAGTTTGTTAATTGATTCATTTCTTTTGTTTCTCGTGTATTTTTATATGCATTCATTTTTAACAATAAATTACTTAATTTCGTTGCTTCAAATCAGCCTCTGTCGTGATATTCACAGATGTATTTTTATTCTGGGGTACAATTTCCTAGCTAAATAGGTGATTATACTTTGGCATATTTAACAAGCTGTTGAAGAAAGTGTGATCTGTGAGCAGCTGACCGACGCCTCCTTTAAGCTGTTGATTGAATCGACGTTAAAACAACGATGAAAGCGGTAAGCATTAATAAAAAAAGCATTGCTGATGAAAGCGGAGTAGAGCAGGCCCTTTAAATTTTCGCGCTGTTGTGACGACGCATGACAAGTGACAACATTAACATGGCGGATGTAGTACGTCCCGGCCTGGTCGCGCCGGCGCAGCGCAAACCATTGTCCATTGTGAGTAGGTGTTTGAGTGTGTATTTAAATGTCCAGATTATGTGTTAATGTAATCTCCCTGAAAAAGGGGGAACATAGATATATTAAAGAGCAGACACAATACACACAAACACTTGTTGCGTTTCCCTCGATCTCTGTATTAAGAGTGGGTAAAAGAACCATTACAATTTTCACAATATAACAATGAAATGCAAACCAACTCCTATATAATGTATTGCATTCTTTTTATACACAAAATTACCCATTTTGTGTTTGTTAACAAAACAAATAAAAAGATGAGTAGTCAATCGGCACATATATTCATTCTGGTACACACAATACACAACATAGCTTGTATCTGTATGTGTGATGAACTTAGATAGAATAAAGAAAATACAGAATCAATCATTTATATTGCCTATAAATCAGAATAAATGTAATACTATGCATTATACTCTGTACTCACAGATCATCTGTACTCAAATACTCTGTATGCAAAGTGCATCTCGATCTCATAATGATCAGTTACCACAATATGATAACATTTTACACAAATTTAATTAAATGATAACATGCTGACACTAAATTTACCATAGCTAATTCAGCACGTGACCTATTAACACTCACTCATACACAGATCAAACTCAAATAAAATAAAACAGTGTAAAGAGATAAAAACATTACAGTAAACTTATCTTAACACCATAATAACATTGTATTTTCATCATACTAGTTGTTAGACTCTCTTAAACTTCATATTTTAACAGTAAAGTGTATGAAACGGTAGCATAGCATCGGAAGCTAATCACATTTGCCATGTGCGACTCAATCTCATCCTCTGTTCCCTCAAAACAGGTAGGTAACAATTATATGAACATCTTATACTCTCAAACTCATATGAACATAAAGATTAGGAAAATGAGGGGCTTATCTGAAAAAGGGGGAACATAGATATATTAAAGAGCAGACACGATACACACAAACACTTGTTGCGTTTCCCTCGATCTCTGTATTAAGAGTGGGGGAAGGGAACCCACGGGCCTGTTATTAACACTCTATGCTCGCCCCACCCTCTGCTGGAGTCTTTTGGTACTGCATCATAACAGACTACAGGAACCAACAACATTTTAACCATATAATAACAATGATACTACTAATATTCTCTATAGTCACACCCATTACATTAAGTGTATTATGTGTGATTGGATTATGTATATATTATGTGTATATTATTAATATATATATATATATATATATATATATATATATATGGATTAATTATTATTGTTTTATCATATTTAATATGAAATAGTTGAAGTATTTTGGATGTGTATTATGTTATATGTACCCAAAGATGGGGTGGCCCAAAAGGGGTGGGGTTTGGCCTATAAAAGCCAGGCCAAACCTAAAGACAGTACTTGTTTACCAAGTCGACGCAAGAGTGCTACCGTGGTGCCTCGAGCAAATCCAAAAACCCCTTTGTTTTGTATATTGTGGATACCTGTGGATACCTGTATATATTTCATTGTTGGATTATTTTCTGGTTTATTTTTCCTTTGTTGTTTCTTTGGTACTTTGGACTTTTTTTTTTCTTTTGTGGACACTTGTATATATTCTTCACTGTTGACCAACTTTTGGCACTGTAAATAAATTACACTTTGCACGAAAAGTGCTTTTGTGAGTGAGACATAATTTTTACATTCCCTCACGGACTTACACTTCCTCCCCGAAGGCGAGCTGGTGGGCTCGTCTTCATCACAATAACCACAAGAAACTTATTTTCATTAGCTCTTTCTATGTCCATACCATTTACCTGTATCTGAACTTTTTACAATTACCAAATAACATGCATTTAGTTTTATTAATGTTTAATGATTATTTATTTCTGTTAGACCACCTCTTTTAAATCCCCCCAGAGGCAGTTTGCAGAGCAGGCAGGAGCACTTGAGCAAGCAAGAACAAAGAGAAGGCCTGTCACTAGTTCATCGGCCGTTCAACCAATACTGGAAAGTTAAGCATCGAAGAATGGTTTGCATCAATGAAATTTGCCTTTTAGGGAATGCAAGTACCTGCAGAATTGTAATAAGTTCAAGTTCGTAGGGAAGAAAGAGGACAGTGTCGACTTTGACTGCTGACTGAGTTTTTATTTCAATAACAAGATGTCCAAATAAAAGTCTGTGCAATGCACAATAAACAATCCACATCCACAGATGGGCTTCACTCCAGTAGTGCTCTCCAGCTCAGTCCCAGTGTCTCGCAGTCAGCAGTCCCTCTCTCTCTCACACACTCCTGTTTCTCCTGCCGTTTTATCCTGTCTCCGCGCCAATTACTGGAATAAGAAACAGGTGTTCATGATTTACATTTAACCCACTCATTTACCACGCGTCTCCCAACGCTCTCTCCTGCTGAAGACTTCGCTAAACCACTCCCCCCCGCCACAAGAATATTGTGTAGAGTTAGCGAAACAGCATCTCAAAGATGAAGCCAACGCGACTGTGTGGTTCATGTTGGGGGACAAACTGCAATCATCTGGGCTAAAGATAAAGAGACACAAATAGCAAACAATCCAAAACCCAGTCCCCTTGTCAGAGTAGTTAATGCTGATGCAGAACAAGTGTCCTCTAATTTAACCCTGGAAAAACTGCATTAAGCCATACAGAAGACTGCTGCCCATCAAGAAGAACTTTACTAGGCAGTTCACAGTAACAGCAGAGTATGACTTTAACAGAGCCATCCAAAAAGAAAACCCCTGAAGGACAGTGATACATCTGTTAATCATGTGGCAAACCTGGGCACACTAGCAGGCGCTGTTCACAAGGTGCTGAAGCAGCTAATGTGTCTGATCAGTCTCAGCGTTCTAAAGGGATGGCTGAAACTAATCTACACTGTAAAACCAAACAGTGAAATAATGAAATGAAATGAATTTGTTTCACTCAAATAATAATGAAAGTTCATTGTACTTAATAGAAAAAAAGTTGTATAAGCTGAACTTAATATGACTGAGTTGCAGCAGATTTCTAATTCTTATCATGCTTTGCATCAGACTGTATAAAGTAAATAAATGTTGGAATTAAGTGTTAATTTGTGTGTTTTTGCAAAAGATTTACATAGGGAGACAAAAGTAAGGGCCCTATTTTAACGATCTGAAACGCAAGTGTCAAAGCGCAAAGCGCAAGTAACTTTGTGGGCGGGTCTCGGCGCTGTTGCTATTCTCCCGGCAGGATAAATGGCTCTTGCGCCCGGCGCAAATCTAAAATGGGTTGGTCTGAAGTAGCTTCATTATTCATAAGTGTGGTTTGGGCGTAACGTGAAATAAACCAATCAGAGCGTCATCCAACATTCCCTTTAAAAGCAGGTGTGCAAGTTCCATTATGGATTGCTATTATTATGGCGTATTTACCAGGCGCACGCCAGGAGCGGTTCACAGCCGAGGAGACTGATGTTCTTGTAAGAGCAGTGAAAGACAGAGAAGTTGTGTTGTATGGGGATGGGAGAAACCCACCCAAAATAGCGTCGGTTAAACAGGTTTTTTCACATCTTCGTGGCACACCACAATGATTTCCGTCATCTCATGTGTTAATATTTTTTTAGTGTAACATATGATTTGCAAAAATAACTGTTGCATCTGTGTAGATTACATGAGCAAAGTGTATGCGCGTTGTGCACGCTATACATTATGGTCAAGCATGCGCCCTTAAAATAACATAATGAACAACGCGCAACGTGCCACTGACTTTAGACTAGGTTTTTTCTGGTCAGTGGCGCAATTGTTTAATGGAACAGCAAAATAGCACCAGGGATTGTTTGCGCCGCAACACGCCTCCTTTTTTGCGCTGAACCGCCCAGGGAGCGCAAGTTCATTCACTAGTTTAGCGACGTGCTTCTGTGGAGGGAAAAGCGCGCTTTGTGCGGGTGCAAAATAGGAATGACACATGCGTCGGTGTACAAAGTCAATTGCGCTGGGTGCAAGATAGGGCCCTAAGTGTTTAACCCTCAGGGGTCTGAGGATTTTTGGGACCCTGGAGAAGTTTTGACATGCCCTGACATTTGTGCTTTTTTCAGTTGTTCATAAACATATTAATGGAAAAAGTGTCATTACACTGTAATCAGCACAAACTAGGCTACAATAATATGTGAGGAACATGTATGTACATGTTTGTGTTTTTGAAGGAATAACGTTTATGCGTGGTTATTGAAAAAACAAAAAACTTAAGTCACTGAAATAAAGCCAAAAAATATATATTAAATCTTTGTTCACAAGACTTCTGGGTATTTGAGGTTGTAGACTAGAGTTTTTACTTCAAAATGAGGTAAAAAATTATGCTGCCTGCTTGTTCATATAAAACAATAGAGAGATTTAAATTTTCGAAAACATCTTTGGTCAAGAAACACAGTATGCGTGGAGGCTTGAATCCTCATGTATAATGGGTGATTCTCACCTGAGAAGACAAAAGAATCACATAATAATGACCTGAATTGACTTGCATATTAATGAGGCCTTTCAGTCAGGTAGGCTGTGAAAAAAACCCCTCTGTGATCATGTCTCAAATCTCTTCATGGTGTAAATCAAACATACAGAAAAAACGACAATACTGTGAAATATTATTACAATTTAAATTAATGGTATTCTATTATATTCTTTAAAATATAATGTATTTCTGTGATGCAAAGTGTCTGAACAATTATGTTACCTCTATGGCATTTCATATAGGCTTTTAGCTTAAAAGCATGTACATTTGGAGAAATATGGATGGATTCTCATATGTTTGTCAATTTTCTATACAGAAGAGTAATATTTATTCAGGATTTATTGTCATTACTATGAGTGCTGGATACTGTGTTTTCAATTCATACTTGCAGCCGGAGGGCGCTCTGTACACCTTTAGTCCACAAATGCCTGAGCACTACAGAAGATTAGGCAATCCAGGAACTAACTGAACTAACAGAGGACAGAGATCGCTAACTATGGCCATTCAAAACACTTTTCAAGACAATAAATACACGACTGAGACGATGAATGCATGTATTGACTCAGAATTTGCGTCTGAATAGCGCTCCCTCCGTGGGCGTGGCCGCATTAGCGGATAATAAGCTGAATCACAGATTTCTGACATGGCTCTCTTTTCATACAGATTACATAAACACAGAATGTTTGTTTTCGATTTGACTTACACGATTTAAAACCTGACATTTCAACGTTTTTTTAGACATATGTCTAATTTTTTTGTGATTAGTATTCACTAAGTTACAGTTCATTTTCTGAGAACTATCAGATTGGACTTCCTTCAGAGGGAGACGAGAGATCATGCATCATGTTAGTTTTCTTTATTTTACAAAAAGCACAACATTTTGTTGAGTGTACACAAATAAAAGAAGATATTCCACAGATTAAAATGGTGTATAACCCTTAATTGTATGTGCAACATTAACAGAGTATTTTGAGTCTCTTTCAGAAAAAAAAACGCGGCGGTATCGCCGGCGATACCCTCAGACCTCAGAGTGTTAATGTTGTGATATGTTGGTATTTACAGGGGGTTCTGTTATGTTAGCTTTGTAGGGTTACCATTGTGGCGAAGAGTAGAGCATGTGGCTAGGTTGAAGATAGCTGCAAAACATTTAAGACCACATATACTGTATGTTGTTTGTTTATATACATGCAAGTATATAATGACAATCTCTTTGATAGTTATAATAGCATGTGTTATTTGCTGTCTAACATTTAACTAAGATCTGAATGTGATATTTGGACTGTTTGAGTGGACATGGATGCCATTTGGGCTGTGTAACATGTCAGCCACCTTCCAACGTCTTATGTGGGTAGTGCTCTTGGATTTGACCTTTGATGTCCTTGATTCATCTGGATGATTTTATCATATTTTCTTCAAGAGTCACTGTGAAGGACTAGAGATTGTCTTTGTTCGACTTTAGCACCATGGCCTAAAGTTGAAACCAAGCAAATACTTTTGCTTTACATCTGAGGTGAAATTTTTGGGCCAAGTGATCTCCTCTGAAGGAATCAAAGTCAACAGTGAAAAGATTAGTGTCTTGGATGTTTGGTCTGTCCCTAAGAGTGTGAAGGAAGTGAAACAACTGATCAGATTCATGAGCTATAATTGGTTCGTACCAAAGTTTGTTTAAATAGCAAAACCATTGCATGGGTTAATGGGCTTTGCTGCCCATTAACCCATGCAATGGTTTTGCAAAAGGAGAGTCTCTGAACTGTTCATGTGGAGTAGTGGAGTAGTGAATGCCAGACTCCATTTGACAAATTGAAATGCCTGATGTCACCACCTCTCCTCGCTTACCCTGACTTTAGCCTTCCATTTATCCTCACAACTGATGGGAGTCATCAGGGCCTCAGCGCTGTATTGAGTCAAAAGCAAGGGGGAGCAGAGTGCATCATTGCATTTGCGAGGCCTGAGAGGGTCAGAGAGAAATGACAATACAAGTGTGTTCAGATTCTGTATAAGCCTGGACGACTGAACACCAGTGCTGATGCTCTATCAAGGACCCCATCTGCAGAAGACCCTGAACAAGAGTACACAGAGCAAGAATTCATACGACTGAACTCAGAGGAAGTGCGTGCATGCCTGTGGCCCTTGCAAAGGTTCAGATTCAACAAGAGCATGGAGGTCATTTTGGAGAGAAGAGTACACTGACATTGATGAGACGGCACTACTATTGGTCTAGCATGTCTAAAGATGTCCAAGGATGGATAGAACAGTGTAAAAGATGTACCCTTGCGAAGGGAGTCTTTCTGAGAATCCGAGCTCCAATGACATGCAGCAATGTCACGCTCCTCTAGAAGTTCTGGTAATGGGCTAAACCCAGCTGGAAATGTCCTCAGGAGGATTTGAACTACAAAGGCCCTAATCAAACAATGGTTCATCTACTATGAGTGTCCAGCTCATCTGCATTCAGATCAGGTATGATGTTTCAAAGTGCAAGTGATCAAGAAACTCTGTAAAGTGTATGGTATCGGGAAGAGTCATACAAGTTCCTACCATCCTCAAGGGAACTCTCAATGTGAGAGGTTCAACCGCACAATGCATGATAAGCTGAGAATGTTGACACCTGAGAAGAAGAAAGACTGGAAAACTCACTTACCTGAATCAGTGATGGCATACAACAATCACCCTACATTGTAGTTAAACAGAATCATTCAGACATAGCTGTATTCACTCTCAAACCTGAAAAGGGGAATATATCTAGAGTAGTACACAAAGATCAGCTCCATCACTGCACATTTTCTTTTTCATCATCTATTACAACATGTACAACCAGATGCAGACCTGTAAACCAGTCAGATTCTGAAACAGAATTCCCAGATCTTGTGTTTTCCAGCCACTGCACATATACAGAGTAGAGATAAAGGGGTGGTACAGATATAAACAAATGGAGTTTCAGATGATTCTGATATTTCAGATGTTGAGTGTGAAAGTTTTCCAGAGCTCAGATGCTACAAACAGTATGTTTGTTATGTGCTATCATATCTTTTAAAAAAAGATTGTTTTATTCAGGGTTTTTATTCTAGGTTGGTCCCCTAAAGGTCCTGCAAACATTATGGAAATGTACTATAGAGACCTAGAGGGAAAGTCCTGTAGTAATGGTCCCCTAAACGTTCCCAGAACATCCTGAATAATTCCTGAAGGTCCATCAAATAACATCCCTCAACTATTAAAAGAACTCCACATTATGACTGTTTCGGAACATTCTGGGAATGTTACCATGTGACGTCCTTGACACCAGCAGGACACCTCTGGGAACATCAAATTTCCAAGTAAAATATGGTCCCTGAAACATTTCAAGAACATCCTGAATGCTCCATTAAAGTACACCAAATAACGTCCCCCAACCCTATAAGGAAATCTGCATTATGATGTCTCGGAATGTTCTTGGAAGCACTTGACACCAGCGGAGATGTTCTGAGGGAGCGAAAAATTTCTTGCGGGGGACAAGAGAGAGTTTCTGGGCCATGAGTTACATTAAGAACCAGTCTAAATTTCGTTAACGAAAACTATGACGAAAAATGTTTGTTTATGACCTTTTTTTCCATGACTAAGACGAGACGATGAGAGACGACACCAATGTCATTTAACGATAACGTGACTAAAACAACACATGCAATATTGTTGACGAAAATAGACGAGACTGAAATATGGCTAAAAGACTAAAAACCTTTCCAAAATCACTCTTTTGACATAACTTTTTGTTTTTGTCGAATAAAGGAGACAAACCATAACAGGCTGGTTGCTAGATTTCCAAAATTTAAACCCCCAATCAGAGCTTTTCTGTTAAAAGAACATGTTTTACTAAATCTTTGTAACCTGGCAACCATGCACACACGCTCTCTCTAGTCTGAGGAAGAAGCGTGGATGATCTGAAAACACAGACAAGTAAGTTGTAGTTCAGTGATCTTCATTTGAGATTTTCTACTTAAATCAAAGTGTCATATACAGTGCCGCTGCTAGCCATTTTGGTGCCCTAAGCATAAACCCCACCCCGACCCCGAGAAAAAAAAAAAACGTTTGTTTTTGCCAGTTTAACTTTTTATTACCAAACATAACTCAATACCAATAACACACAATAGCTTTTAACTGCTTCTATTGTTCTCATTTGTAAGTCACTTTAGATAAAAGCATCTGCTAAATGAATAAATAAATGTAAATCTAAATCTAATCTAATATAAAGCATAATAGAATGAGGTGCAATAATGCACACAAATCAACAGTAATGTTTGCTTTATATCATTCATAGTGACATTTTATATTATATATATTTATTTTTATTTTTTTATTTTTTACAGGAATTGTTAGCCTACCATGTGCACTGCACTGACTGCTAACTGTTAACGTTACTGAGAAAGTATTAACCACTGTCACTTTAACATAAACCTTAAACTACTGCTCAATATCTAAAGAAAGATAGTAAAAAAAAAAAAAAAGTAACAGCTAGCTGGCGTCAGGTCAGTTATTTTTAAAATAGGTAATGTTTAACAGTAAAATCTCAATTTAGCTTGCACCGAAGTTGTAAGTTATCATAACATAGTTTGCTAATGCTAACATTAACGTCAGCAAGTTCGAGGCGCATCACGCACATGCTGCACATTTCCCGTATTTATGAATGATTAAACATGGACTTACCTGAAAGTGATGCACGGGCATCATCTCGCAGTTTCTTGTTCTTTCGTTTCTCAGCACCCGACTCCTGCTGTCTTTTCGGAGCCATGCTCAAATCTGTCAAACTGCGTCAGGCAGGCGCCCGCGCGAACAACCGGAACGGACCATCCGGCACGGGCGGGGGGTACTTTCTAGACTAGACTTGAGCAATTATTAAATATCTTTCTTGTTCCCCCTTTTTCGTTACATATACATGGCTAAAATGTGCCTAATATTTCTATAGGCTAATGAAATAATACCGGCATTTAAAAAAAAAAATCATTAGGCTATTTTTGGTGCCCCCTCAGCACTTGGTGCCCTACGCACAGTGCGTGATGCGCGTGGTGGGAGCGGTGGCGCTGGTCATATATTGTTATATTGTGGTCTATATTGCGCTGCTCGTTTAAAATAATTAATAATTCTAAATCTGCGACCAAAGTGTAGGTGTCAGGGTTATACATGTTTTGGTTTTGTTTTTGATCTGTTTCCCTGTTCAGTTCATGTATTAGTTGGTTTGTCTTAAGTCACGTTCCCTTTTGTTCAGTTTCCCGCCATTCCTGTGTTTCTATGGTTACCATCATTAGTTCATTTGTACTAGCTGTTTCTTGTTCATTAGTCTCGTTTGCTTCTGTTACTTTGTGTATTTAAACCCTGTGTTTCCTTCAGTTCTCTGTCTGTCCTTGTCATTGTAAAATTTGGTTGTTCTGTTCCTTGTATTTGGAGTTTTTGAGTATGTTTAAATAAAGAACGCTGCTCCATCAAGATCCTGATTATATTCGTTTGTGCTGCAACCAGCAACCATGACAGAAGGACAGACCAAAAGGATATGGATCTTGCAGCTGAAAACACCATTCTGGCTGAGGACCTTCTATGGGGATTGAGGCAGAGTGGTCATCTTTTGGAGAGGTATGTGGAGGAGTTTCTCAAGCTCTCCCATCTGGTGAGCTTGCCTGATGCCTCTCCCATTGTGTGTTTTCCCTTGGGTCTGGATGAAGATACAATTAGCTATAGTGAACCTGTTTGTTATTTCTCTGTAGTCAAGTCTATTAATATTCTTCTCTGTTTAAATGGTTCTATTTTTGAAGTTGAAGAAGAGTATCTTCCTCATTCAGCCCCATTGAAAACACACATGACCTCACCAGCTCACCCCAAGCCGGTACCCTCCATATACCGCTCCAGTGGATCAGTCCATTTCTGCCCCCCCAAAACCATCCATGTCCTCAGTCCAGAGATAAAGATGGCCGCCACTTATGAGCCTCGTTGTAAGATGGCTGACTCTTCAGAACTTCATCCTAAAATGGCCGCCGCCACGCCTGAGCCCTCAGCCAAAATGACTGCGGCCGAAAAATGAGCCCTCAGCCAAAATGGCCACCATGCCTAAGCCCTCTATAGAGCTAATGGAGAACTTTTGGCTAATCGACTTCTGGTCAGAGCCAAGTACCGTTCCTGAGTCAGCTCCAGACTCCGCTCCAGTCCGAGTCAGCTCCAGACTCCACTCCAGTTCCCGAGCCATATACTCGTGGCCGAGCCTGGGGTCCGGGCCAAGGCCACAAAGGCCACACCGTCATGGTGCCCTGAGCCACCCAACCCGCCATGGTCACCAGCACAACTGGTACCAACCATCCCTCCCTGGTTGGACTCTTTTCAGCGTGAGGTCGTGCCTTCCGGGAGGGGGGAGTTATGTCAGGGTTATACATGTTTTGTTTTTGTTTTTGATCTGTTTCCCTGTACTGTTAAAAGTATTAGTTGATTTGTCTTAAGTCACATGTTCCCTTTTGTTCAGTTTCCCGCCATTCCTATGTTTCTATGGTTATGTAACCCCTCTACCCAGGTCTCCAGCATGGGAGTCGGACGCTCTACCACGGAGGCTAAAGGCTGCAACCTCTAGCGTCAGTCGCTAGAGCATCTCTTGAGATCAGAGGAGTGAGGTTTACTCACACAACGACTACTAGCTGGCCTCCGTTACAGTTTCCATCATTAGTTAATTTGTACCAGCTGTTTCTTGTTCACTGGATTAATTTGCTTCTGTTACTTTGTGTATTTAAACCCCGTGTTTCCTTCACTTCTCTGTCTTTCCTCGTCATTGTAAAGTTTGGTTGTTCTGTTCCTAGTATTTGGAGTTTTTGAGTTTGTTTAAATAACGCTGCTGCATCAAGATCCTGATTATATTCATTTGTGCTGCAACCAGCAACCGTGACAGCAGGCTTATATCCAGCAGTTAAATCTCTCTTAGATACAAAATCATTACCTTTGGCGACTTAGTTTTTAATGTTGATCATATACTAGCAAGAATGCAATGTTTCCCTAATATTCACACGACTCAAATGTGACTTTGATTTTGTACACATTCAAATCCAGACTCAAAACACATCTTTTTATGAATGCATTTGCTGATTGAGCACTGTGCTATGTCCGAACTGTTTGCACTTTATTTTATACGTATTATCTTTTTATTCTTTTAATTCCTTTTCCTGTTTTTATTTCATTTTTAATGTATTTTATATCTTTTATGTATCATCTTGTTATTCTGACTTTTAATGCATTTTAAATATTGCTGTCTGGTTGAAAGAGCTGGGAGAATTAGGAAGAAAGTGATTAGGTTAAAATTTGGTAAATTTGGATAAGGGGACAAACCATGGGAAAATTTAAGCTGTAGTGCTTATGGACAACAACAACAACAACAACAACAAACTCCCTGAGACTTCCTAGCGCTTCCATCCAGATAGCAAAATTCTCTGTTTTTACTGTTATTTCTATTCCTTATGTTCTATTTTTATTCTTCTTTTTTATGTAAAGCACTTTGAATTACCATTGTGTATGAAATGTGCTATACAGATAAACTTGCCTTGCCTGGCCTTGTACAACTCTTCAAAAAACAAAAGGGTAATATTAAGTGATGTACATTTTAAAGTATTGTCAGTATTTTTGCTCTATTTTGCAACAAAAGCCACAGCTGAACTGCAGCATACAAGCTGTGTTTCACAAACAAATCTGCGGCTTTAAATGAATCAGAAATTATTTAATGATTCATTCATAAATACAGCCGCTTGCTTTGATACTGAATGAATGACTCGATGATTCACTCATAAAAACCATGACTTACCGCCATCTACTGACAGATTTATTGTAATATTTAAAAGTATCACTTTGTTTTTATCATCATTGTATTTATTCATTTTTTTAAGCATTATTTATTTTACAAAGATATTTATAAAGGTAAAAAAATGCACTGGAAAAATCGATTTAAGAGGGCAAATATTGTCCCTTAATGGAAAAGTTGTAACTGCAGTAAGTGGATATGAGAGGGTGCACAGAAGGATGTTAAATCCCTCAGGATGTACGACACTGTAGAAAGTTTGAGAACCACTGAAAGAGGATATGTAGAACTGCACAATTGCTACTGCTAAGAGTTCAATGACAATACAACCTTGATTCAAATTTTTCATAAGCTTAAATGAATTGAGAGAAAAATTATAATGACTATTTTGTCTAAAGATAAAATAGCTATCAAAATTAATGTTGGTAACTGTAACTTGACT
The DNA here is from genome assembly GCF_024489055.1 of Chanodichthys erythropterus. Classification (NCBI taxonomy): domain Eukaryota; kingdom Metazoa; phylum Chordata; class Actinopteri; order Cypriniformes; family Xenocyprididae; genus Chanodichthys; species Chanodichthys erythropterus. The sequence continues at coordinate 32,809,681 of NC_090226.1, forward strand.
AAAAGTAATGTCTAATGCCTCGTTTCCACTGAGCGGTACGGTTCGGTACAGTTCGGTACAGTTCGGAGCGGTACACCTTGATCAGGCTTGCCTTGTCGGAGTTGTGAGATCCAGGCGATCACCGGGCACTCGGTGCTCATGTACCCAGCCGAGAGCAGCTGTACCTCGGCTAGTCCTTCTGACATTAGCCGCTGGCTCTGATGTCTCTGTAATGGTTAAAGACAAGATATCATTCATCTTGTGTATAGGGGGCAATCTTTGGTCTCATGAATTTATAATTTGTTCCCGGGCAAATCGTTTTGGCCGAGGGGAAAATTAAGTTTTATAACTTTATATATTTATTTAACTTTACCGTTGTAGTGCGCTGTACGTTTGACTGAATTGTTTGCTTGTCTTTATTTCTTATTGTATAGCTTCTCATATTTTATTTATAATGGTTATTATTGATAATTAAAACTTACATTTAACAAAACGAGAAGGTTGTTTTGTCTTATTTAATTTTATTATAGGCTACATACAGTGAAGATAATCAGAGTACATATGCACATATTGCCTGAACCACACATTAATAGGTTTCATATTTTTTAAATAAAAACGAAAAGAGGCAGGGTTGTGTTTTATATTTTGTTTTGTTATATAGCCTACATGAAGTGAAGATAATTAATGCACGCGTTGTCTGAACCACATTTGTGTGTGGCGCCTCTTGTGTTGTCATTCCCCTTGTAGCACGCGCAAGTGACAATTCTCTGTCAACCAATCAACGTTCTGCAGAGTGTAGCTCCACCCTTTTGGTACGGTATTGTTGTGCTTGGTACCCCAACGAAAGGGTCCCAAAAAAAGTGGTACGGTACGGTTCGGAATTAGGGTACCATTCACAACTTTTGACAATGGAAACGGAAAAAAATGCGTACCGTACCGCTCAGTGGAAACGAGGCATAAGATTTGATAAAAATGCAATGGCCTTTCGTTGGTTAAAACTAGACTAAAATGTGACTAAGACTAAGGAGCATTTTCGTCTGAAGATAAAGACTAAGATAAAATAAAAAATGGCTGCCAAAATAACACTGTTCAGAACACTGTTGGTTTTTTGGCTTCATTTTGACTGTAAGCATTTTTTGCCATCCATGAACTGTGGCATAGATAGAGAGACATTGATTTCTTCCTTTGAACCACTTAAGTGCACTTGTTAGTGCGCAAGAAGAATACATATGTGAACTGAACGTTAGTTTTGCATGGAGTGGTTTCTTTTTCTTTGAGTGTTTTGGGACTTTTGGAGAGACTGAAAATCACTTACTGTACGATCAAGTTTTGCTTTTGAGATAAATATTGTGAGTCAGACTCTGTTTATGCGTCTCGCATGAACAGAGTCATTTTGCTCCAGACAGTTCCTGAGTTTTTCCTGGTCCGTGCTGAAACTTCTCTTGAGTGTGTGTTTTTTTGTTTGTTTGTTTGTTTGTTTGTTTATCACCCTGCCATCCTGTCGACATCTCCTCACTGTCCTGTCTCAGTTGTTTGACTCATTGTTGCAAGTCACTGCAAGTCATCATATCAAAGTCGTCATTGCTACAGTCTGGTATGAATGTTCTTTAAACGCACATGAGTTCTATACTGATATAGACTGAACTGAACTGAGAGTTTGAACTGACAATTTGTTTGATATGAGAACTGAGTCAAAAGGAAACGGAATCATAAGTTGATTCAAAAGAGTCGTTTGAATGAAGTTACAAAGATTATCAGAGTTATTTGAATTGAACTATAATGTAATTCAGAATTTCTTTTGAAACATCAAGTGTTGTTTATAAATCAGTTTATGTGACCTGATATTGAAATGATATAACTTCTATCTAAGGTGTTAAACAGGTGTTTGAAGGTTTATCAAAGTTAAAAGGAAAATTCTGAAAACTTGTTTATTGTTAAATTGTTTTATTCTGTTCTTTCATTCAACTGAAAACCATTTTTCAGAAGAAATCACAGTTTCCTAAAGAAAGAAAGGGAATAAATTATTTACTGTTTAAAGTAATACAATCAACAGTTATTTGTCCAACTTCCCTTGGAGAAGGGGCATCTCACATACACTAAGTTTAGGCGGGTGGGAATTTGAATTATTATTTTACATCACATGTTCATACTTCAGGGAGTCACCGCACTGACACCATACAATAGTGTAAGCTAAAACATAAGCATGTTGTGCATATTGAGAATCAGAGCACCGGAGTGGGGACCAAAATACTTTTGCTTTGAAGTCTTTCAGGTTAACATTGTAATTTTCCCTTACGAGGCGAGACTTAATGATGCCAACGGACTGGGGTTTATTAGACCATGGGTTCCATGTTTAACAATATCAACTCTTTCAATTTGTTCCTTTAATGCTGAGTATAGTGCTTTTTGCAGTGTCACCCGAGCAGGGTAAAAAAAAAATCGAGCAATTTTGTTAGCTTGCTAAAAAAAAAAGAGGTAACACTTTAGAATAACTCACGCTATGAAGCATTAGTTAAGCATTAGTAAATAGTTAATTTATCATTTATAAAACATTAATAGACATTAGTAAGCCATTTATAAATACAGCTATAAATGCTTTGTTCTTGATTTATAAGCATATCTATAAAGAGTTTAATAATTGTATTTTCATACTTTATTAATGATCAATTTATCATTTCTAAATTATGTATTACATTATTCACAAAGCAGTAATTTAGGAGTTGTCAGTGGTTCATAAGATCATTTAGGAAGTGTAAGTAAATGATTAATAAAATATTTAAATGTACATTTATGCATCTTATTATTTAGACATATAGCATTAGTTACTCAGTGTGTTAATAAATGCTTTATTAACATATTCCTAGTGTCAAAACTACCTCGGTACTAACTTTAAAACATTAGAGAACAGCAGTGTAGAAGATCACTGAACCTTTAAATGTCATTTATAAAAGCTTTACAAAGCATAAACAGTCCTCACTTTAGATGAGCTCACAAAAATAGTTAACTGACCACTTCTAAATGTTTTATAATTACCTGAATTAATCATGAATTGCAGTAGGAATATGTGTTAATAAAACATTTATTAGCACACTAAGTAACTATTACTATGTGTCTAAATAATAAGATGTATAAATGAATGTTTAAATAGTTTATTAATCATTTACTTAAACTTCCTAAATGAACTACTGACAACTCCTAAATAACTGGTTTGTAAATAATGTAATACTTAATTTAGAAATGATAAATTGATTATTAATAAAGTATGAAAATACAATTATTAAACACATTATATATATGCTTATAAATCAAGAATAAAGCAATTATAGCTGTATTTATAAACTACTTACTAATGTCTATTAATGCTTTATAAGTGATGAAATAACTATTAACTAATGCTTAACTAATCCTTCATAGTGTGCAGTTATTATAAAGTGTTACCAAAAAAGATTACCTGTTCTTTTTTGCAGCAAAACCCTAGACTTGAGACTTGAGGGGTTATATGCTTTATTTAGAGTTCATAGAAACAAATTCTGTTGTTTTTTTTTCGAATGTATTGGCGCTGACTGCAAATGGACATTTTGTACTTACACTGCTATTAAAGCTCATTTCTATAGGGTTCACAATGAGTTTGCACCCTCTGTTACTGCTGGAGGTTTTGTTACAGATTTTTCATTGTGTGACTGACAATTTCACACAGTTAAACAACTTATATGCCACTTAAAAGAGCATATAGTAAATGGGCAACCTGTAGAATGCCCAGTAAAAATATGTTAACTGTGCAATCATCGTTTCCTGCTCATATGTCCAGCACTGAACATGGTTGGTTGATAGCATAAATGACAATTACAGGGAAACTATTTCTCAGTCTTCTACTGTCATTGCATGGGAAGATTCTTCCCAGAGATCAAATGATACAACAAATGGCATCATTTATTTGCCAATTTCAATGAGTCCTTTCTTCGGAATGTATGTTTACTGTATCTACAATTCCAAGGGCAGATCCTCCTTCCAGCTTTAACAATACTGATGACTGTTGAAGAGATGCAAAATATACACGAGTTAGAACAAGATTACACTTTAATTAAAATATAGTCACTTTTAAATGACGTGTGACAGATGATGTTGTCAGCAAAGTCTGTGATTGTGTAAAGTTTTCTGATTTATTTTCTTTCTTTCATCACTGAGAACAACATGTTCAAAAGCTCGGACACGCAAACAAATGTTCCATTACATACAGCCTGAGAAAGTAACATTAGGAAATGCTGACGATATGAGACAAAGGTTTGCATAATACATACCATACTAGTGCTGCTTGATCATAATCATAGTCATGATTATTTTGGCCAATATTGAAATTATGATTAGGTGACGATTATTGGTGGGTGATAAGATCAAAGTCTTATTACATGATATGTGCAATTTTAGATTTTTTAATTTTAGTAAACAGTCAGCAATACAATAAAAACAAATAAACAAATTACAAACAAAACTCACAAATAAATACACTGCTTTTCTTATTTAGTATTTTTGTTTTGTTCCAGTCTAAGGGCCTGTGCCCGGTTGCATAAAGCACCTTAAGTGTAATTTTCCCTTAAGATCGCCCTTATGTTTCCCTTAAACTTAAGGGTGTTGCAGAAAATAACTGTTAAGTGTTACTTAAGGGTTTCTTTAGGCGAAACGTCATAAACCCTAAGAATTTCCCTTAAGTATATATTTTTCACTTAAGTAATGCGTAAGTGTTGCATAAAGCCCCTTAACCTTCATTTCCCTAAGTATATCGTAAGGTTCGTAAAACTTCACCTTAAGTGTTACACAGAGTGAGCAAGTTCAATCCAAGTCGTATAACGTGCCACGATCGGCCGCTTTATATGATAGACAAATTGTACTTTAGCGGTTTATTTACATAAACATTGATGAAATATAACATATCTTATAACATATCTTATTTGGTCAACGGAAGCGCAAACGTGCGTGCATCACAAGCAAAAACAAACCTCATTGGTTCTCGCGCGCACATTTGAGCTTCCGACACAGCCGTAATCATATGGATGTCTTTCAATAAATGGACATAAATGATGAGAGAATATTAAAAATATCTGTCTATTTGTTATCCAAAGATGAATGAAAGTCTTATGGGTTTGGAACAACATGAGGGTGTCAGGGTGAGTGAATGACGGAAGAAATCTCAATTTTGAGTAAACAATCAATTTGAGTTTCTCGTCTGTTTCATATTTGGTTTTCTTTTTTGTTTTCCTTATCCATATTATGTTGTTTTCTGTGAAAACTTACCACGATACGTATTAACAAATAACGTGTCCATGGCAACAGTAGAATTTTTTAACGGCAAAACCTGGGATGCTGTCGTTAAACACTTAACGGTTTCCCTTACCTAAGAGAACAGTTTAAGAGATTATATGCAACACCCTTAAGTCATTCCCTTAGTTAAGGGGAAATCACGCCTTAAGTGTCATACTTAAGGGAAAAACTTAAGGTGCTTTATGCAACCGGGCACAGATTTACTAAATGGGGCAAATTAACGTGAGAGTGCAATTCCACAAAAGCGCCGCTGGGAGTGGCAAGTTTTGCATGTGATCTACTACTGATGCGCAAATAAAAGAACACAGACGCAATCACAATCATTTACACAATGACCAACACAATCTAACAAGAGCAGCGCAAAATAGCATTGGGAAGCAAATAAGCAGTGCGGTGTAACTTGTTACATGTAATCTGACAAACACGTACACATATATAATATCGTTTGCCAAGCTATATATACAGTGGGTACGGAAAGTATTCAGACCCCCTAGAATTTTTCACTCTTTGTTATATTGCGGCCATTTGCTAAAATCATTTAAGTTCATTTTTTTCCCTCATTAATGCACACACAACACCCCACATTGACAGAAAAACAAAGAATTGTTGACATTTTTGCAGATTTATTAAAAAAGAAAAACTGAAATATCACATGGTCCTAAGTATTCAGACCCTTTGCTGTGATACTCATAAATTTAACTTAGGTGCTGTCCATTTCTTCTGATCATCCTTGAGATGGTTCTACACCTTCATTTGCGTCCAGCTGTGTTTGATTATACTGATTGGACTTGATTAGGAAAGCCACACACCTGTTTATATAAGACCTTACAGCTCACAGTGCATGTCAGAGCAAATGAGAATCATGAGGTCAAAGGAACTGCCTTAAGAGCTCAGAGACAGAATTGTGGCAAGGCACAGATCTGGCCAAGCTTACAAAACAATTTCTACTGCACAGTGGCCTCCGTAATCCTTAAATGGAAGACGTTTGGGATGACCAGAACCATTCCTAGAGCTGGCTGTCTGGCCAAACTGGGCTATCAGGGGAGAAGAGCCTTGGTGAGAGAGGTAAAAAATAACCCAAAGATCACTGTGGCTGAACTCCAGAGATGCAGTCAGGAGATGGGAGAAAGTTGTAGAAAGTCAACCATCACTGCAGCCCTCCACCAGTTGGGGCTTTATGGCAGATTGGCCTGACGGAAGCCTCTCCTCAGTACAAAACACATGAAAGCCTGCATGGAGTTTGCTAAAAAACACCTGAAGGACTCCAAGGTGGTGAGAAATAAGATTCTCTGCTCTGATGAGACCAAAATAGAACTTTTTGGCCTTAATTCTAAGTGGTATGTGTGGAGAAAACCAGGTACTGCTCATCACTTGTCCAATACAGTCCCAACAGTGAAGCATGGTGGTGGCAGCATCATGCTGTGGCGGTGTTATTCAGCTGCAGGGACAGGACAACTGGTTGCAATCGAGGGGAAGATGAATGCGGCCAAGTACAGGGATATCCTGGACGAAAACCTTCTCCAGAGGGCTCAGGACCTCAGACTGGGCCGAAGGTTTACCTTCCAACAAGACAATGACCCTAAGCACACAGCTAAAATAACGAAGGAGTGGCTTCACAACAACTCCGTGACTGTTCTTGAATGGCCCAGCCAGAGCCCTGACTTAAACCCAATTGAGAATCTCTGGAGAGACCTAAAAATGGCTGTCCACCAACGTTTACCATCCAACCTAACAGAACTGGAGAGGATCTGCAAGGAGGAATGGCAGAGGATCCCCAAATCCAGGTGTGAAAAACTTGTTGCATCTTTCCCAAAAAGACTTGTGGCTGTATTTGTGAATGAATGAATGAATGAATGAGGCATTTATATAGCGCTTTCCTATGTACAACTGTACACCCAAAGCGCTTCACAATCATATCAGGGGTCTCTCCACAACCACCACCAGTGTGCAGCATCCACTTGGATGATGCGACGGCAGCCACAGTACAACGGCGCCAGTGCGCTCACCACACACCAGCTGTAGGTGGAGAGGAGAGAGAGTGAAAGAGCCAATTCAATGCATGGGGATTATTAGGAGGCCATGATTGTTAAGGGCCTATGGAGGGAATTTGGCCAGGACACCGGGGTTACACCCCTACTCTTTACGAGAAGTGCCATGGGATTTTTAATGACCACAGAGAGTCAGGACCTCGGTTTAACGTCTCATCTGAAGGACGGTGCTTGTTACAGTACAGTGTCCCTGTCACTATACTGGGGCATTAGGACCCACACAGACCACAGGGTGAGCACCCCCTGCTGGCCTCACTAACACCTCTTCCAGCAGCTACCTGGTTTTCCCAGGAGGTCTCCCATCCAGGTACTAACCAGGCTCAGCCCTGCTTAGCTTCAGTGGGCAACCAGTCTTGGGCTACAGGGTGATATGGCTGCTATTTGTCATGATCACCGTCTGTTCCTGTCACGTTCCTGTCACTTCCCGGACTACATTCCCCATAATCCTCTCTACCATTCACCTGCACTCACTCTACCAATCACTACACTAATCACCACACCCAGCTGCCACACATTACCTGGACTATAAAGGACTCACACACACCACCTCACCGCGAAGTCTTGATTACCCTGTGTGTCAATTTCAAGTGTTATCCTGTTTTCCGGTCTGTTCCTGTCTTTGACACTTGCCGTGTTATCCTGTTCTGTGATTGATATCTGCCTGCCTTTGACCATTGCCTGTATTTTGACCACGATTCTGCCTGTTCCTTGTGATTCCTGTTTGCTCCTGTCTGACCCTGCCTGTACGACCACTCTAACTTCAATAAAGCTGCAAATGGATCTTACCATGAGTCTCCCTTCGTTACAGAAGACTTCGCCGCCACCACGATCCAGCAGCTTTCCCGGAGTTCATTTGTACGGTATGGACATTGATCAGTTGTTGTTGTGGAGTACGCAGGGCACACGATCATTGGAGGAATATGTAGCGGAATATTTGGACATTGCACAGTACTCAAACTTGCCTGACTGCGCACTCATAGACTTTTTCTGTGATGGTGTGAGCCAACCACTCAAAGCACAACTCATCCGTGAAGGACCCCGTTCTTCACTTAGTCATTTGCTGGAGTATGCATTATTGAATGTGGGCTCCCCATTTACCTCGGGTGTCGCGGAAGATGGAGACCCTTCATCTATTCACGTAATGGCTGCCACACCAGAGGACACTCACAAAATGGCGCCTACCACAACAATCCCAAGTCGAATCAGCGCTGATCACCCAGAGTCACGTCTCCGCTGATCGCCCAGAGTCACGTCACGTCTCCGCTGATCGCCCAGAGTCACGTCACGTCTTCGCTGATCGCCCAGAGTCACGTCACGTCTTCGCTGATCGCTCAGAGTCATGTCACGTCTCTAGATCAGTCAGGAAGCGGAGAGGGTTGCGTTCCAGCGTGGCACACCCACCGTTGACTTCGGCACGAGCAGCTGGCATTCCGAAACCAACGCCGGCCGCTTCACACTCAAGCCAGCTAGTTGCAACGCACTCAAGTACCCTGGACGCGATGGACGAGATGGCTGCTTTGCCAGTGCCCACGGGCAAGATGGCCGCCCCCTCGAAGCTAAAGGATACAGGGGCATTCCAGCCATTGAGTCCGCTCCAGAACCCGCTCTAACCGGTGAACCCTCGCCTCAGCCTCGGAAGAGGAGGAGGAGGAGGAAGAAGGCTTTTCCGATTCTTCAAGGCTCAGAAGCCTTCCGAGAGCCCGCCGTGGGTCTGGAGACCACTCCAGAGGTCTGTCCTGCTCCGCCCAAGCGCCATGCTCTGCCAGCACCACCTAAGCACCTTGCCCTGCCGGCACCACCTGTGCGCCTTGCCCTGCCGGCGCCACCTGTGCTCCTTGCCCTGCCGGCGCCTCCTGTGCTCCTTGCCCTACCGGCGCCACCTGACTTCCTTGCCCTGCCGGCGCCACCAGAGCTCCTTGCCCATGAACCCGCCACGGCTCCCGTTGAATTCCCCAAGAACTTTTTTGGGGCGGCAGTATACCTGAGGGTGGGGAGCTTGTGGGTGGGTACCCTGCCCGGCCACTGCCGTCATCTGCCTTTGAACTGTCACGGTCGCCCATGGACTATAATCCACTAGGGCCATTAATGGACTTTGACCCACCATGGTCATCTTTGGACTCTGTCCCGCAGTGGCCGCCCAAACCACCTGACCTGCCGTGGCTGCCCAAGCCAACTGACCTGCCGTGGCTGCTCAAGCCACCTGACTTGCTATGGCTATCCGTGGCACCTGACCCGCCATGGTGGCCGAGTTCCTGGAACCTGCATTGGGGACCCTGTTCATGTCTGCATACCAGTCCCCAATGCACCCCCCTAGCTGTTCCGTTTACGTCGCGAGGACGTGCCTTCCGGAAGGGGGGCATTATGTCATGATCACCGTCTGTTCCTGTCACGTTCCTGTCACTTACAGGACTACATTCCCCATAATCCTCTCTACCATTCACCTGCACTCACTCTACCAATCACTACACTAATCACCACACCCAGCTGCCACACATTACTTGGACTATAAAGGACTCACACACACACCACCTCACCGCGAAGTCTTGATTACCCTGTGTGTCAATACCAAGTGTTATCCTGTTTTCCTGTCTGTTCCTGTCTTTTACCCTTGCCTTGTTATCCTGTTCCGTGATTGATATCTGCCTGCCTTTGACCATTGCCTGTATTTTGACCACGATTCTGCCTGTTCCTTGTGATTCCTGTTTGCTCCTGTCTGACCCTGCCTGTATGACCACTCTAACTTCAATAAAGCTGCAAATGGATCTTACCATGAGTCTCCCTTCGTTACAGTATTAGATCAAAAGGGTGCTTCTACTAAATACTGAGCAAAGGGTCTGAATACTTAGGACCATGTGATATTTCATTTTTTTCTTTTTTAATAAATCTGCAAAAATGTCAACAATTCTGTGTTTTTCTGTCAATATTGGGTGCTGTGTGTAGATTAATGGGGGAAAAAAATGAACTTAAATTATTTTAGCAAATGGCTGCATTATAACTGTCACAGATCCCTTGTTTCCCTGGACTACATTTCCTATGATCCTCCTGTTCTCCACACCTGCACTCACTTCCCTCGTCATCTCCCCATCATCACTCATCACCTGCACCTGGACTTGATTATCTTCACTGCCTTTATATTGCACTAACTCCCTTCACTCCTCGTCCGTTCTCTGTTTTGCTTTGTGTATGTTTGGTGTAACCTGCCTTTGTTATTTGAAGTAAAGTGTATGTCGTTGTGGAAATCCGTATCTGCCTCATCCTTCTACCAGCTACCGTAACAATAATAAAGAGTGAAAAATTTAAGGGGGTCTGAATACTTTCCGTACCCACTGTATATAGGCCAATGGCAAACGATATGTTCGGATAACATCTTCCTCTGGCATTCCAAAGAAATTAATACAAGTGGAAAATATTTTCTCCCTTCTACCATGTGCTCTCTGTTCTCTGCGTGTCTCCTCCTAGCAGCAACAATTGCACCATGTCGCAAAATGGGTTAAGACATGCTTTTTTCAGGCATTAAATAATGGAGCAAATAACAGTAAATTGACGAGCGCAAACATTAGTAAATCGCGTTGTGTGATTCATTTAAATACTCTCCTCCTACAAATGCAAATGCAGTAAAGTCAGCCGCAAAAACAACTCAGTCCATGCTTTTACAGGCACAAATTTTGCACTGCGTTTCTTTAGTAAATCCCGACAATAGTTAAAATTTAAATACTCTCCTCCTGCAAATGCAGTAAAGTCAGCCGCAAAAGTTTTAAAGTCAGCCTGTAAAAACAGTCCATGTTTTTACAGGCACGAATTTTGCACTGCGTGTCTTTAGTAAATCCCGACAATAGTTTTTTAATGTAAAACGAGGGATTGCTCTGGTCCAAGATGTTAGTAAATCTGGCCCTAAAAATTCTTAAATCCAGATGCTTTTACTAGATAAGCAAATTGACATAAGATATTGTGGCGAGGGGGGCGTGGCTCAGCGGAGTCTGCAACCGGAGAGAGAGCCGGGAGACGCATGGTGAGTGAGTGGGTTTCTAGTTTCCAGTAATTAGCGTGGAGACAGGATAAAACACCAGGAGTAGCAGGAGTGTGTAAGAGAGAGAGGGACTGCTGACTGAGAAACACTGGGACTGATCTGGAGATCACTACTGGAGCCCGTCTGTGGATGTGGATTATTTGTTGTGCGTTGCACAGACTTTTGTTTGGACACTTGTTATTGAAATAAAAGCTCAGTCAGCAGTCAAAGCCGACCCTGTCCTCTTCCTTCCCCACGAACTTGAACGTATTACAGATATTTTTCCGGTAACGCTTTAGATTACAGCCCGGAAAGTACTGCGTGATTACAACAAATTTACAGCGTAACTTCCGATAATTATAGTGTAGCCTACCTATAAAGTAAGTACGTGTAAGTATAGGGAAACAATATATGTAAAAAAAGATTATCTGTCCTTTTTTGCAGCAAAACCCTAGACTAGAGACATTGAGGGGTTATATGCTTCATTTAGAGTTCATAGAAACTAAATATGTTTTTTTTTTTTTTTTTTTTTTTTAAAATGTATTGGCGCTGACTGCAAATAGACATTTTGTTCACTGCTTTTAAAGCTCATTTCTATAGGGTTCACAATGAGTTTGCACCCTCTGTTACTGCTGGAGCCTTTGTTACAGATTTTTCATTGTGTGACTGACAATTTCACACAGTTAAACAGCTTATATGCCACTTAAAAGAGCATATAGTAAATGGGCAATCTGTAGAATGCCCAGTAAAAATATGTTAACTGTGCAATCATCGTTTCCTGCTCATATGTCCAGCACTGAACATGGTTGGTTGATAGCATAAATGACAATTACAGGGAAACTATTTCTCAGTCTTCTACTGTCATTGCATGGGAAGATTCTTCCCAGAGATCAAATGATACAACAAATGGCATCATTTATTTGCCAATTTCAATGAGTCCTTTCTTCGGAATGTATGTTTACTGTATCTACAATTCCAAGGGCAGATCCTCCTTCCAGCTTTAACAATACTGATGACTGTTGAAGAGATGCAAAATATACACGAGTTAGAACAAGATTACACTTTAATTAAAATATAGTCACTTTTAAATGACGTGTGACAGATGATGTTGTCAGCAAAGTCTGTGATTGTGTAAAGTTTTCTGATTTATTTTCTTTCTTTCATCACTGAGAACAACATGTTCAAGAGCTCGGACACGCAAACAAATGTTCCATTACATACAGCCTGAGAAAGTAACATTAGGAAATGCTGACAATATGAGACAAAGGTTTGCATAATACATACCATACTAGTGCTGCTTGATCATAATCATAGTCATGATTATTTTGGCCAATATTGAAATTATGATTATGTAACGATTATTGGTGGGTGATAAGATCAAAGTCTTATTTCATGATATGTGCAATTTTAGATTTTTTCATTTTAGTAAACAGTCAGCAATACAATAAAAACAAAGAAACTAATTAAAGTCTTGGGAATAAAGGGGTAACAACCAGGAAAATAACAAATTATTTATACTGTAAGTATTTTAGAACTAAGGGATACTTATACTATTATGATAGACAACAATCTTACGTTTGGGAGCAATTTAGCAAGAAAGTGCACTGATTGAGTTGTTGCAAGGCAAGTGGAAAGAACTATTGCAATCTTTTTTAATACATGGGGAAATATGCTTTTGTTTCATACAGTTACAGGGTAAGTATGACATTGCGGGCTGTGAATTAAAGTGGTGCTTGTTACACTCTTATTTCATGTAGGCTAAAATCTACATATAGTTCCCAACGAAAGTATTGTTTTGTGTAAAACATGCTGAAGATTAGCAAACAGGCTGTCGATTAATTGAATGATTAGCTATTTCCCCACAAATGCTGTTTAATCAGCATAATGAAGCCTCTCATCCATTGACATCCATTAAAAAAATGGCCTCTGGTCTCCTTCCCTGCTTACCGCCAGAGGCGGAGCTTTAGCATTAGCCGTTACATTTTTTTGGCTAAAGGTTGCAGGCTTGCCTTCCAGTGGCTTTGCTTAAGCAGCCCTTATCAAAAGTGCGGGGCTCAATTTCTGTCTTTTTAATAAACTGCGGGGGTCCTGACCCCCCTGTCAGGAATTTTTTAAAACTGACCAGGTGGGATGACCACCCTGCTCAATGACAATTCAAGACCCTGGAACACAGTTGTGGAGTTTTGGTATTGAATGCATGTGTTCAAATATTTGCGTAAGTGGCTTCAGGTCTGAAGATGTTATAATGGATTGTCAATGTTTCAGTTTGTTGTACAGTACCTGCAGAGTGGAACGATCAGCAATGTTCAGGCTACATCTGAAGAAGTATGCTCAGCACAGATGAAAATAGCCTGTACACTGCTTAGATATCGAGGTGAGTGCTGTTGTAATTTTGTAATGGATGTTTTGTAATGGATGACAAACAATATCACACAAGTAGCCTTGCAATGGCTGTATTTCAGCACGGCTGTGATTCGTCGTACGCATGAGGTTCCAGGCCGATTGCCGTATAGTTAATCACTATCACATAGTGTAAATAAATAATGTCTTTAAAAAACCTCTTTTGTGCAGAACTACTTCCTTCTGCCACAGATTCAAATCTTAAAGGGTTAGTTCACCCAAAAATGAAAATAATGTCATTAATTACTCACCTTCATGTTGTTCTACACCCGCAAGACCTCTGTTCATCTTCAGAACACAAATTAAGATATTGTTGATGAAATCCGATGGCTCAGTGAGACCTGCATTGACAGCAAACTCTGGCCGAGAGAGCTCAACGCGCTGCAACTGAAGAAAACACATGCAAATAGAAAAAACACCAGCAAATAAAGAAAACATCTTCATCAGTTTGAGAGCACATGTGCTGCAAAAGTTCACAACATGTGCAAATACAGAAACGCGCTGCAAATAACACATACCAGGCTCAGCGATCTCAAGCCCCCCTTTGCAATGATCTGAATGATGATGATGATTAGGCTACTTTTAGAATTAATTTAATATTTTAATTTGCCCCGCAATAATTTATAGCGCATCACGAATAACCAATGCTGTAATAAGATTAGCTAACTCCTTACTGGTCCTAAGTACCCTTTGCTCAGTATTTAGTAGAAGCACCCTTTTGATCTAATACAGCCATGAGTCTTTTTGGGAAAGATGTAACAAGTTTTTCACACCTGGATTTGGGGATCCTCTGCCATTCCTCCTTGCAGATCCTCTCCAGTTCTGTCAGGTTGGATGGTAAACATTGGTGGACAGCCATTTTTAGGTCTCTCCAGAGATACTCAATTGGGTTTAAGTCAGGGCTCTTGCTGGGCCATTCAAGAACATTCACGGAGTTGTTGTGAAGTTGTTGTTGTGTTATTTTAGCTGTGTGCTTAGGGTCATTGTCTTGTTGGAATGTAAACCTTCGGCCCAGTCTGAGGTCCTGAGCACTCTGGAGAAGGTTTTCGTCCAGGATATCCCTGTACTTGGCAGCATTCATCTTTCCCTCGATTGCAACCAGTTGTCCTGTCCCTGCAGCTGAAAAACACCCCCACAGCATGATGCTGCCACCACCATGCTTCACTGTTGGGACAGTATTGGACAGGTGATGAGCAGTGCCTGGTTTTCTCCACACATAACGCTTAGAATTAAGGCCAAAAAGTTTTATTTTGGTCTCATCAGACCAGAGAATCTTATTTCTCACTTTTTTAACAAACTCCATGCGGGCTTTCATGTGTCTTGCACTGAGGAGAGGCTTCCGTCGGGCCAATCTGCCATAAAGCCCCGACTGGTGGAGGGCTGCAGTGATGGTTGACTTTCTATAACTTTCTCCCATCTCCCGACTGCATCTCTGGAGTTCAGCCACAGTGATCTTTGGGTTCTTCTTTACCTCTCTCACCAAGGCTCTTCTCCCCTAATAGCTCAGTTTGGCCAGACGGTCAGCTCTAAAAAAAAAAAAAAAAAAAAAAATGTTTTTCCTGCCGCTGGGACTAGCACCGAAGACCACAATGAAAAAGTTAAGGGAACACCAACAAGTGACGTACCTGTCTGGGACCACTTATTGTTCAATGTTTACTCTTCAGTGGTGTGCATCTGAAAGGTGAGTTTTTTGTGTGTTTGTTTATCTTAACATCCTGATCGTATGTGCATTATGAGCAGGCCTATTTGCATGTGTTGTGAACTTTTGCAGCGCATGTGTTGTCAAACTAATGAAGATTTTTTCTTTATTTGCTGGTGTTTTTTTTTTTGTTTATCATGTGTTTTCTTCATTTGCAGCACGTTGAGCTCTCTCAGCCACCGTACAAGGTCTATAAAGGTACTAATAACATATTTGAAACAGTTCATGTGAGTTCAGTGGTTCTATCTTAATATTATAAAGCAAGAATACATTTTTTTGTGCCAAAAAAAAACAAAATAAAGACTTTTCAAAAATATCTATATAGGCCGATTTAAAAAAAAACTGCTTTGGAGCTTTACGAATCGAATCAGTGAATTGGAGCACCAAAGTCATGTGATTTTAGCAGTTTAGCCGTTTGATAGGAGATCCGAATCACTGATTCAAAACAAAAGATTTATAAAGCTTAGAAGCTTCATGAAGCAGCGTTTTGAAATAGATATACTAATCTTAACTATTCTTTTAGTATTTAATCATTTAGAAGTGATATAATAGTAATATAATTGTTCATGAAGGCTGGAAATGAAAAAATGCCTTTTATTCAGGTGTGCAGAATTATTATGCAGGTTTTCTTTTACAGATAAATTAGCCCAAAAAAAAAAAAAAACCTTTATTTTTAACTTAAATGCCCATGAGAAGGATGCTCACTGGGTCAGAAAAACAGGTGGAAAAAAGACACATGTTAAAGGTGCTAAAGAGGATGTTTTGTTTTATACATTTTTGCAATATTACTTGAAACTGTCTTTACTAACTGATAAAAGACTATTTATTAGGTGCACTGAAAGTAATAATATTAATATACATCATCTGTGCACGAGGTAGGGCCTTAAAAACATCAGCCAATCGTTTACCCGATCATCGCGTAAACGATTGGTCCTCTGGCTTGTCAATCACTGCCGTGACGTTCCTTATGAGAGACGTGCGCGGCTGCGCGCTCCAGTAACTTTCCACACTCCACAGGCACCCCATGCAATGTTTTTGTCTGGAGACAGGAGTAACAACTGCAGATTATGAGTTACCTGCGGTGAGTCCAACATAATGAATCCACTAACACGACACAGCGAATGCCGGTGGTAAACCCTCGTGTTCCAATACTCGTGCACGAGTTTTGGGAGGCGTTCCCTCGAGCTGTGAAGGAGGGGGGGTTGTTCTTACGCATGCGCTCATTTCAAAAATTTAGTAACAGTCTTTAGTTTCTCAGTTGACGAAAAAATCCTCTCTATCACCTTTAACTGAAAAAGAATGAAGAATTAAGTGTGAAACCATCAGGAACCTTTTAGTCTCCAGATCCACTATTTTTCCAAACTGCAAACTACCTGGAGTCTCCAGAAGTACAGGGTGTCAGGATCTCAGAGACTTAGGTTAGGTAGAGAATGCTAAAAAATGACTCCACTTAATAAGAATCATAAGCTGAAGTGTTGTGAAATACATGAAGACTTCTTCTTTTTCAGTTAACGTCTCTTTTTTCCACCTGTTTTTCTGAACCAATGAGCAATTTGCTGTCCAAAGGTCATGTCTTAACTTTGCACTTTCTATTATTGCAACCTTCTCATGGGCATTTAATAATTTTTGACTTTTTGACTTTTCAGTCCAAGTTAAATCTCTCTTTATGTATTTATTTATTTTTGGCTAATTTATCTGTAAAAGAAAACCTGCATAATAATTATGCACACCTGAATATAAGGCATTTATCACTTCCAGCCTTCATGAACAATTATATATCACTTAATATATATATATATATATATATATATATATATATATATATATATATATATATATATATATATATATATATATATATATATATATGCAGTCATGCCCAAAATTATTCATACCCTTGGTAAATATGACTAAAGAAGGCTGTGAAAATAAATCTGCATTGTTAATACTTTTGATATTTTATTTAAAAAATCTACAAAAATACAACCTTTCATTGGAGAATAATAATTTTAAATGGGGGAAAAATCTCATTATGAGAAAAATGTTTTTCTCTAATACACACTGCTCACAATTAATCATACCCTTTCATTCAATACTTTTTGCAACCTCCTTTTGCCAAGATAACAGCTCTGACTCTTCTTCTATAATGCCTGATGACTTTGGAAAACACCTGACAAGAGATCAGAGACCATTCCTTCATGCAGAATCTCTCCAGATCCTTCAGATTCCCAGCTCCATGTTGGTGCGTCTTCTCTTCAGTTCACTCCACTCATTTCCTTTAGGGTAGAACCATAAAGAACCATAAAACATTTGAAAAGTAACTGCCACTATACTTCAAATGGGATGGGTTATATAATCAGATGAAGCAAAAAAAAAAAAAAAAAAGCTTTTTTAGCAGCAAACACTCAAGATGGGTTTGGAGAAAAACATTTCAGTGTGTATTAGAGAAAAACATTTCTCTATAATGAGATAATAATGAGATTTTCCCCCCATTTAAAATTATTATTCTCCAATGAAAGGTTGGATTTTTGTAGATTTTTTAAATAAAAGATCAAAAGTATTAACGATGCAGATTTATTTTCACAGCCTTCTTTGGTCATATTTACCAAGGGTATGAATAATTTTGGGCACGGCTGTATATATATATATATATATATATATATATATATATATATATAGTAGCTATTAAGATTAATGTGGTTTGGAATTGGTAAAATACTTGGAAAATAATTGATCAAAAAATAATTATGCACGCACTATACAGTGTAAGGCCCGCCTAATGGGTCCAATGACGGTTTCCCACAGGACAGGGAAGGTTTAAGCGTGTATGCCTCTTCAGCGTCTCTGTGAAGTTCACTGAATTTCACTCGTTTAATCTGACTCCAATTTTAAATGATTCTTATTCTAAGGGTTGTGTCTCCAATTAGAAATTAATCATTTGTTATGTATTAATTTAGATACTTGATTATTCTGGGTATCTCTTATTTTCAATTATTCTTTCATTACGGACCCATTATCGCTTAGAGAATTTCGCATCGGCCGACTGCGTTCTCACGGACATAAATTCGCCAGTTTATGATTCTTAGTCAGAGGGTGCAGAGTTTACTAATGCATTTGAGTCGAACCGCCACATGCTTGTTCATACAAAAATACAGTTTTCTTAGTCACGATACTGCAACTTGCCAAGTCAATAACAGACAAACTCAAAAAGTCCCATGATGTGCCCACATGCTCCTTTCATGGGGCTCTCTAGTTTGACCTGCCCTGACACAGATTTAAGGAAATAACGGACTCCAATAATCTACCGGTCATAATGATTTCAGAAGAATCCAGAGTAAATCAAATATAACATTTTATTTGTCAAGTAAAAATGGATCATGCCAATTACATTACAATTAGACAATTAGAAGCCAATTCAGAAATAATAAATGCATAACATCGATTACTCAAAGAAATGCATATATACACAGGGATGGGTGAATGTCCTCAGACATTCACCCATCTCTGTGGGGGTCTCTCCTACAGATGATCCCCCATGACTGCTTTGCTCTTTACCTTTTATACCAGAACCAGGACAAAAGGATCGTAAATGTTTATTACACCAACACCTGTTTTGGGGGAGAGAAGTGGGTTTTCACAAAAGGCACCACCCAAAAGAGGACAGAATTTTCCTTAGTTTTCAATCTTCTTCATGATACTAGTGACTGCTGTGAAATTGAGACCGTTTTACCAATCGCACTGAGACAAATTAAATGATACCAAACATGAAAAGGGAAAAACAATAGATACACAAGTTACATTATATGTTTTGAATAACTTTTAGTGACTTGAGGCAGAGGAAGGGGAGGTGTGTGTGTGTGTGTGTGTGTGTGTGTGTGTGTGTGTGTGGTGGGGGAGGCGTTGTCCTTTTGGGGTTAGTGCGAGGCGTTGTCCATTGCTACTTCTTTGAGATCTTCTTTCCAGATTAAAGTTTTATTACTTTATTGCAGGACGCTTGATCTCAGTTTTTGTTTAGCAGGAAAATCAAGCCTTACAACAGTACACAGCACAATGTGGTCTTTAGTCCATATTTCCATTATGAACTACTTTTATTGTTTTGCATTATTTTATTATGTTGTATTGTGAATTTTGAAATGATTTTTGTATTAACAATATTCTCTTTTATACTTCCAACTGCATGATTGTAAATGAGTTATTGAGATAATCTTTTTCCAAATTTATATTATTGTCTGTTTATAGGGTAAGTTTGTAACATCTGTCCAGGAACTTCATATTAAAAACTCGGACTGTAAAATCATCTTACCTGTTTATTTCACACAGGTATGACAATCTGATGGGGGATTTTGCACTGTCAAATCATTTTCCCTAATAAGAATCTTCTTATTAGGGAAAGTTACACTGAATTATTTAATGTAGTCACAAACAGTTTTTGAATGCTGTACTGTTGACATGGTCTGACTACTGTGAAATTTTATGAAAAGTGACTTTCAGATTGAAAATAATTAGGTATTGAGTATATGATTAGCAGTGATGTCATGATAAAGATATAGGCAATAAGACAAACAAGTTGTCCAACACAATCCCCAAAACTTTCAAAATCCAATTGTTAGTATGCATTTTAATTTATCATTAACTCTAGGGAAATTTACAGTTGAGACCAAAGGACCAGATATGAGGAATGAAGACCAGCAGGATCAGAGATGCAATTAACTGAAGGAAATTTTCCTGAAGAATAGTTTGCAGTTTCATCAGCATGAAAAGTCGGCTTCGACACTCAGCAAGGAGTTTGTAGGCCGCTCTGCTTACACACAAATTACAGCAACAATTATACTCTTTACCATCATGTCAGGTTGAGTGATTCTGATTGGTTAAAGCATAGATAAACGTAGAAAATTTCCACATATGGGCTGTGAGTCAGAAGAATCGAGAGCGAACAGACGTGTAAATCTCATAAGCTTGAAGAAGTCATTCAAATCATTTGATGTTTAGAAGGATAAATATTGATGAATAACTTGATTAACAACCACTCAAAGGATAGTCTATACATTGAAGCGGCAGTGGATTCAAGAACCCATCCCTTCAGTCCATACAGTATCTCTGTGTCCCTCCCACCCCAGTGAACGATACTGCAGTCAAAAGCGGCTCATATGACGATTTTTATTTAGTTTTTTTTTTTTTTTTGACATCTGGCCGGTTTTATTCGGCTCTTCTTGTTGGTCTTCGTCTCAGCAGTTTTAAAAAATTGATGCATTTGCCCAATCTGGAAAAAAGTAATTCATTATATTTATGCAGATATTATCTGCACCCTTCAAGCACCTAAATGGTACATATTACAACTTTTTTAACGAGCCGTCCCAGTGACAGTTTTTTTTTTTTTTTTTTTTCTGACAGTGAAGCTTAAATGGTATCACGTAGCCTGTTGAATTGGGTTTAATGAAATGTATAATAAAAACGAACTCTGAACATTTAAATATAACGTACAAAAAAACAAAAACAACAAAAAACTGTAAACAAATAACAATAGAACAAGGTAAGACTTTACAATAAGGTCCCATTAGTTCACGTAGGCCAACATTAACTGTACTTGGCTACGTTTGATAGTTATTGTTAATGTTAATAAAAATACATTGTTAGTTCATGTTAACTGACAATCAGCGCCATCTGCTGTCAGAGAGTGAATGTGCATCTGCATTCAGCGCGTCTCCTTCACTCATCCGTGTTATTTATTTCATTAAATAATCGCCTTTTGAAGTTTAATAATCATATTAGGTTGTATCGATGTTTTTCCATACCAAACTGAAAACCTCTTAAAATAACATAGCTTATCTACACTTCAAATGACACATTTATAGTTCCAACAAAGGCACGTTTTTTTTTTTTTTTTGGTCTATAAGTTATAAATAGTCTACAGAAGGCCCTAGCCAATACTTACCATTTCAGTCGCTTTTGTTCACTGTTGAATGTAAAAAATGACTGCTGCACGTTCAAAAAATGCCCAAACATTACCAGTCACTTGATATGATTAAAAAAATGTTGTTAATTGAATGATTTTATTTTACATTAAACACTGCTATAGCATTATAGTATAACACCAATAAATGTGTAAACATTATTATTATAATTATTATTAATAATAATAAACTATTTTGTTGTTGTATGAATCAGTAATAGGCTAATCATCAGTTCCAATCAAATGTAGACTACGCTATATTTTGATCGCTAATATTTTTTATTATTATTTAGAATTTTTAGGGGATTTTATGATACTATGCAATATTTATAAAATGTTTATGAGCAATTTATTATTGTTATTATTATTAATATTCAATAAATTCAATATTTCACATTAAAATAGAGTGAAAACCACACCGAAAAAAATCTTTTCAGAATAGTGCCATCTGGCGGCGTTAAAAATAAAAACGTGTGTAAACCACCTGCTGTTTTTACAGGGTTGTTTTATTCGCTTTGATACTATTTTATTTTCACAAGTAATCGCACATTTTCAAAACTCTTAGTACAAAACTCAAAACTGATCACACTTGTAACACAGCTCGTCATTCTTTTAAAACCTGATCTCATGCTTTCATTCTAGTTGTACATATTTTCATTTTATAATCACTGTTTCAAACACAAGATCATTGTGATATATAATGAGAACATTTGGTTTAATCACAGAAACACAACAGTATGATCTTCTTTCAGTTTGGTACTTTTAACATTCAGTTCATTCAATAGCAAACAATGCAAGATTCATGTTTCAAATCACCCTAGATGCTGAAATAATTAGTTACACAGGATACAGATGACACATTAGAAAAGACACATTACCTATATTACATAACTGACATAAAATCCATAATGTTTGTAATAATATCTATTCAGTGTGTTATCAAAAGGTGTGAAGTATTACACAGTCATGAGGTTTCTGGCAATACAGTAAATGTTCTCACTGTGACTGAATCTATACTGTAGTTGATCTTTATATGGGTTAGTTACAGTAATGTGGCAGTCTCTCTATACCATGGTAATGCCTCTAATCAGTCTGATGTTATACAGTCAGTTGTACAGTCTCTATCCTGCTCTGTTCACAAATTTCAACACCCCCCTCTCTCATAACTATATATTATATCCCCTAACTCCTAAACCTACCCGTCACAGAGAACATTCTGCATTTTTACATTTTAAAATATAATTTTGTATGATTTGTAAGCTGTTTTCCTCATGGGGACCAAAAAAAAAAAAAAAAAAAGTCATGGTAAACCCTGTGTTGTGAACCAAATATCCAAACCCAAAGAATGGTAATAGCAGTAATTTTAGACCTAGTGGGGACATTTGGTTCACAACGCAGGGTTCACCATGACCCCACACACTCACTTTGACAATTGTGGTCATCATCTAAGATAAATTGCTTATAATGTAAAAAGAATTCATTACATTTGGTTATCCATATCGGAAAATGCAAACAAGTTCTATCCACCTGTTTCCACGGGGCGCTACTGTAAAAGAGAAAGTGGGTACAACTTCCGGTGAGGCGGCGGAAGCAGCATACCAATGGTATTTTGTGTGCTAATTAGCGAAGAGGCTAAGGGTTTTTTGGATCATTGTTTACTTTGTAAAGTTGCAAATCTTTATGAGAGATGTCGTTACGGTGCTCAGGGACAACATCTCAGTTTACTACATTATTAGTTACAGTTTTTTACAATCACTTTGCTACTATTTTCAGTACCTTGATGTCATTTTTCAAAACTCTAGACACAAAACTCAAAACGGTTATCACTTGTAACACAGGCTGTCTAATGTTCAAAACATTGCATTGTCCATTCACATCTTTAAAGAAATCTTGCACTTGCACAATCATTGCTTCAAAATACAATTTTACTGTGAAATACCATTGAAACATAACTATAGATCACCCACACACAAGCAACCGATAGTTTCACTGTGTCATTGTTCGTACAATCATTAAATATTGTAGAACAAAATAGGTGATACAGGTTTCATTATGGAACTACATGTACTCTGTAAAAGTACTGCAGTAGTAGAGAGAATACTACTGACACAGTGGAATCATTGAACAAAGTGTGTAATATACAATCACAACATAGCTTTATTTGAATCAAAGCAAAAATAATTAGCTATGAAATAGAAAAGAAAAGACACTGCTGTAAAGCATCAAATGCAGTGTTCCTCAACCTGCTTGCTTGTACTGTAAGAAACAAAACAGGAGTGCACTGCAAAAAAATGCTGTTCTTACTTAGAGTTTTTGTCTTGTTTCTAGTCAAAATATCTTAAAGTTCTTAAATCAAGAAGCATCACTGTCATATATGCGATGCTAAAGGCTACTTATGTTAACCATTGCGATAATAAATACACACGTTTATGGAAAATATCAGAGACTGCTATTTGATTATAATCGTGTATTTATTTGGTTTAATGTTTTATCTGTCTCTTCCCTGTGCCTGTTGATTCCTCACAAATGCATATCTTTCACAGATTCACACACTCCGGTTAACTTGTATAACTCATAACTCCCGTTGTCTTCTCATGAGCTCCCTCTGTTGCTCTGGCTGAAAGGATCAGGATAGATAGATGGAGAGATCGCTCAAACATCCTCGGATAGCAATCGTCGCATAATTTAGAGGAAAATAAATAGAAAGGCTCAGAAAAGTGACGTAAACATAGGGTATGTTCTCAATATATTTCTAAATGTTTAAGCCTTAGTGGGGTTTTGTGCATTCTTGTGATCGCAAATAAATGAAGCAGGCGCAACTGAATAGGTACGCGTTTTCTTTTTATGTCAATATAAATATCAGTTAGATTTAGCATGATTGATGTGCACTCCTGACACAAATTAATACATTACTATTACTGTAACATTTTTTTTATTGTAAAACATTGTTCAAATATTGATGCTGGAATCTTAAATCATTAAGTAAAAAACAAACGTTCGCAAGTTTGGATCGTTAAATCTTGAATGACTGTCACGTCCAGCTTGTTTACTTCGAACCGGAAGACGCTCCCACGTTTGACGCAAGGCCTCATGGGGCGTAGGAAACTTGTGGATAGAAACTATAGCCTGACTTCGTCATACTCATATTCTAGGCAGAAACCGAACCAGTAAAAAAAAAACTCTGCACTCTACAACCAATCAGAGCAACGCAGCAAGTGACGTATGTTGAACTTGTACTTAAACTTTTGCCGAATCCCGTTGGAAGGACGGCAAACACATCTTTCCCATCGACAAATGCCTTGATTGTGGTTCTTTGTTCGTCTTTTAAAATTAATGCGCTGTCGATTTCTTATATTACAGACGTGATAGCGGAATCTAAACATCTTACTTCTCCAGCTGCAGTCATCGTTGATGAAAACCAATTCAACCCAAGCGCTCTTTGATGACGTGGGTGGTTACGTAACCGCAGATAGCCTGTCCATCATCGATTAAAGCCCGCCCTGGCAATTTGATTGGCTCGGCCTTCTGGGAGCCGAGCATAATAGAGTGCCCCAGGGATGACGCGTTTTTGTAGGCCAACCCGGAAGTTAGTGGCGCGCGGGTTCCCTCGACTGAAAGCCTATTCTTTTTTCCCATAGACTTTTGGAGAATCGCAGAAAATAAGCTCTGTGTTTAACAAAGGGTTATGACACGTACACGTTTTTTTCTATCAAGATAATCTTTACAAGTGAACATAACATTTACTAAATAAAGACGTCAGATATAAAAGGCTAACAGTAGGCTATAAACGGACTACAGCACACCATGGTCGCGGATCAACGTCGTCACCACCAAGCTTCCTCAAACTTTATTTAGAAAACAACTCAATTTATAAACATGCTCACTGATTACGATCTGTGCTGTTATGAATACTTATCCACTTTTTCAAGAGAAATGCTGTCCAAATGTCCCGTTTTTAATGATGACGTCTAAAGTCCCCACCAAAGGAAGTAGTCCCTTTTGGCAATTTGTTAGCAACCGCCGATTTGAAGACGCAGTAAAAGTTTAAAAAATCACAAGTGGGTTATAACTGGTGTGTTTTATGTCATAGATCAAAACGTGAAAGTATTTAGAGGCTTTGTTAACCACAGACCTTATTTCAGGCGATTTAGCAAAAACCCATTAAAAAAACCCATAGACTTTACGGCGTTGGAACCGGAAGTCCTAAAATGCTAACTTGCTTCCGGGTTTTGCCTACAAAAACGCGTCATCCCTGAGGCACTCTATTACTCCACAATGGATCGAGTCCAGACCGAACTTCCCGTCCAAAAAATGTTGTGGGCGGGGTTCGGGCTGGCACCCAGGCTATAGAAACTATGCCTATCAATATCTATAGAAATATATAGGTGTACCAAATGATCCATTGATTAATCATTAAGTTCAGTTGGATTAAATTATAGACAAATGTATTAAACTGAATGAAAAGAGATGCAAATGAAAAGTTTGATAGTAATAGCATTATGAAAGGCAGTTACTGTGAATGAAACATTTATAAAGATGAAACACTTATTTTGTGTAGTAACAGGGATACTTTGTGATTTTGTGATTTGCAAGAGCTCTCATGCTTTATATTGGCATGTATTATTAACTTGTAATCCTCTGAGTTTTGCTCTCGCATCAATGTGTGTGTAAAGATCGCGCTGGCCCGCCCCCGCTTCACTGAGACTATAGAGTCTGGGAACGTGACGTCAGCGACGCATTGCATTCTGGGACTTTAGGTCACCGTCAGTACAGTAGAGACTAGGAAATAGTGGAGGAAGATGTTAAAATGTATATTATACAGCTAAAAACATATTACCTGACCAGCGTGGAAAACGGATGTGAAATGAAGCGTCATTTTGTCCCATTTTCGGGACATTCTAAAACGCTTAATGTGGCGTAAAGTAAGTAAACATCATACTAATAGCCCAGAAGTTGAACGCAACGCGTTTAATTTCACGTTAAACGCTTTCCTCCCATAGAAACTATGTACAGCAAAGCAGATGAGCCCAGAATATGAACAAAATGCGTCTTATTACACGTTAAGTCACTGTCCATTAAGCGTATGGGAAGAAAATGCGTATGT
The DNA here is from genome assembly GCF_024489055.1 of Chanodichthys erythropterus. Classification (NCBI taxonomy): domain Eukaryota; kingdom Metazoa; phylum Chordata; class Actinopteri; order Cypriniformes; family Xenocyprididae; genus Chanodichthys; species Chanodichthys erythropterus. Next base: position 32,836,183 of record NC_090226.1, read on the forward strand.
GTTAAATGTGTTGCGTTCATATTCTGGGCTTATCTGCTTTTCTGTACATAGTAAAAACACCAAACTAATAAAGCATACTAAGTTTAGTTTGTTAATAACACTGTTTTAGTAAATTAAGCCACGTTATGCATTTTCACATTATGTGTTAGAATGTCCCTCATTTTCTGCATTCCAGCTTAGAAACGACACAATGGTAAAAGTGAAACTCAATGAAAATAAACTTGAACAAAATGTGGCTTTGTCATTTGTATTTATTACAGATTAATAACTTCTGATCCACTTGAATATGTAAGTGCTCACGCCATTAATAATGGACACGTAGAACTGTCATTTGTGCTCACTGTGATCACTCTCCGTGTTCATAAAGCAACACCTCTGATTCATTGTTCAGCAATTAGTCCATTTATTCTAAGCAAGTGCAAGCAGCTCTCAAAAAAAATTAACGTAAATACAGTCGTTTTCTCATCTGGTGATTTGTATTTTTGTCATTGTACGCTCCTGAGCGTGACCTAAAACATGGCGGCGACTACCCAGAATGCAATGCGCAGTGACGTAGTTTGCCAAGCTCTATTATATCCGCGTACTGTAACTACAGTTTATTAATGTACAAACGAGTTTGACGCGGGGACGACAGACATTAGGTCATGTGAATATGAAACATATTTCCTCCCAAAAACGGAGGGATAACTGTTTTAATCCGTCAAGTATTATTATGTATACATATGAGTTTATTTAATAAAAATACACAAGCAACAAAAAGATTTGAAAACCTACAAAATCGCTTACTTTTATGAGTGATTTTATTTGTTTTAAGTGTTTTCTCTTCCTTTGGGTTCTGCTGTTCCTGCCTTAGTAACAGAGACAAGAGAAAGTAGTAACAAAAAATAAATAATAAAGATATGTGAAAAAAATATATTATATTATATAGATAAGAGCAGTTACAGCAAACATTCTCTTTATATATTTTATATTATATATAATAATTTATATTTATATATATAATATTTATAATAATTAATATATAATATAACATGATCAATTTTATATTATATTATATATTACAGTTTTTCTCACTTTGGTGCATTTTTCCGATCACAACTAAAATTTTTGCTCGTTCAACATCCACATAGTCTCTTGTTCACATCATAAATGCAGTTCCCTTTCGAAGGGAACTCCACTCTGCGTTGAACAGAACGCATTGGGGGAACCGTCACGTGACCCAGGTGTCGAAAGCACTATCCAACAACTCCAATTGCTATTGGCCGGCGACAGCCTATGACGTCATACGGCGCGACCCGGATGTATAAAGGGAGCACCTGGAGAGACAGTCACTTCGTGACAGTCTTTTTCGTCTTTCAGTCCTGTTCTGTCTGATTGCATCTATAACCAACTCCGGTAGGGTTTTTAATATATGCCTTACAAACATTCATGAAATGTGTTTATCTGTGTCCCAGGGAAAAATTTGACACTTGATATACATATTTTACTGGGCGTTTTCTGTCTGGAGAGGAGCACGCATACACAGTGCTTGAGGGCACTGCTGTATGTTTGTCTGTTGTTTACGCTGTTCTCGTTTGTCACTCTTCCCGAGGGAAGAGCTGTCTGCATCATTGCCTGTTGGTTCTGGCCCCTGTTTGTGCTGAGGCTTAACGGTGGCTGCAATCATAGGGCTCGCAGATGAGCTCGTTGGGAAGTTTGAGAAAGTTTTATTCTCTCTAACTTCCCCGGGGCGGGCGAGAACGAGTGGATGACGATGACGTTCGTGTTTGACGTCATCGCGTCCGGCGGCGAGCGCTCCTCTGGCGGGTGTATGCGAGCTGCTGTGTGTTTTGGGACGTGCTTCTCGGCGGGCTGCAGCTGCCGGGAGAGCGCGTTAGGAAAGGGGCCGCGCGTGGACGGCTCGACGAGCGTTTCCTTTCTGTCTATTAATACGGCAGCTTCCATACTTTCCATTCCTTCGTTTGATCTCCGTGTTTGAGATCGGGAAGGCATGGAAAAACCCCTAGCCATTCAGTTTTGTATCTGAACCCAGACAGACAGGAGGGGGAGGAAGAGAGAGTGAGACGGGTGATCGATTGTAATCACTGTTGCGTTTGTAATCGATCCCCCAGCTATAGGGTGATTTATATCTACCCTCTCCTCTTCTTCCACCTCCTGTGTGTGTATATATATATATGTGTATATATGTATGTATGCTTATATACATGTTTGTATATAGATGTGTATATGTGTATATATGTATGGACATATATCATGCTCAGATGCTTCTTATGGTCAGACAGATGGCTGGCCCATAGTCATTATTCTATCAGCCCGCTGTTTGTGTTTGATAGTAAGAGGATCTTTTAGGCTTAAAAGAACCTTAGATTCCATCCTTTCATGTAAAAAAAAGGAGCATTAGGAGTTTTTGGTTTCCTGGCCGCAGGAGGGTCTATATTTTATTCATTTAAAATGAGACCTTATTTTCCTGTATAGGTTTCTGACCATGTAGTCAAGAAAATTAGGGGATGGGCAGACTGAAGTTGATAGCACTTGTCACTTCAGTTAATATGTAAATGTTTAGGTCGGTCTTAATCGGCCGCCTGACATTGTTTGCTTGTGAGCTTCACTTTCTTTCTCTTATCCATGAGATTTGGAGGTGAAGCCCGGGCTTCACTAGGCTTGTGGCCCTGTAAGAAGGCCCGTAGCTTAGCGGCTAGGCTAGAGCTAGGTTAGGTGTGTTATTTACATAACCTTATGTATACTATCCCTTATTAGGTTGTATAGTTCCTAGTTCTGGCCTCCTCCCGAGGGAGTTGTTAGGCCATACGCCCATTATCCCCTATCTAAAATCTGTGCACGTTCAGGATAACACCTTTGAACAGTCAGGCCGGTGGCCGGCCCATGATGAAGCTTTTTATGTAGGCCCGCTGTCTGGCTTGATAGTGAAAATGTTTGTGAGGCTTTTGGAACCGGGGATATCATTCTTCTCTTTTGAAAGAACGAGGAAGGAATCTCTGGTCTTCGAGCCGCGGGAAGGTAAGACAAGGTCTGATTTAATCGCTTAAATGTTCGACCTTGTTTTTATTCCTGTGTTATTTCCTGGGTGTGTAACAGTAATAATGATAATGGGTTTTTTGGGCAAAAAACTGGAGTGTTGAGACTGACTGAGCGAGCCACAGAATGGCTGCTGTTCAGTTCCCTTTCGTGGGAACTATCGACGCTACGTCAATTACGTGACGGGAACCCTCTGTATTTTGTGTTCGTGAAGCACCTCTGTATCTAACCAATGAGATAACGTGATGTCAGAGGCGGGTAACGTCACGGACCAGGAAGCTATAAAGCATATCCGGAAACAGAGAACGCTAGCTTCTGTTGTCTTCAGCAAGCGCTATCTGTTATCTTGTATGTCTTATTTGGTGTTGTCTGTCTGTTTATATATACACACAGTGATCTCTTCGTCCGAGGACAAGAGTTTCTAAGCACTATTAAGACACATTATTCACGAGGAAATGGCGGAAAGTGAAGTAGCGGCCAAGCAGCAATTTGTCAAGTGTGTGCATCCCTGCACTCGTTTTATATCTGGTGGGGACACACATGAGATGTGCGTTATTTGTATGGGAGTTGAGCATGCACAGGCAGCTCTCGAGGGGGCTGTCTGTGTACACTGTGACAGGCTCACTCTCAGAGTGCTGAGGTCGCGCCGCGCGCTCTTCGAGGAGAGTGCCGCGGCAGCGAGTGTTCCCCGCGGATCGGGTCCCGCTGCAGCCGAGGCTCAGCGGAAGCTCCATTCGTGGGGTTCACAGATGGATCTGGTGGAGAGGGTTGAGACGGGCTCTGCCTTATCTCTTCCCTTACCTGCCAGACCCAGTGTCTCTCCTTTGGTGGCGGAAGCACGCGCTGCGGTTTCTTCCCCCCGAAGAGAGACACTGGCACTCAATATATCTTCCTCCGAGGAGGTTGATGTAGAGAGTGTCGAAGCTAGGGTTGAGGAACCGCCATCCTCTTCCCCTGCACATGAGGAGCTGCTGGAGGTTGTGACCAGGGCAGTCGCTAAGTTAAAAATAGACTGGCCCGCGGAGAGAAGCGACAGTAAGCAAAAGAGTAAACTTGATGAGCGCTTTCTCCCCGCACGGTCACAACCACAGCGTCGGGGTCTGCCGTTTTTCTCCAACCTCCACACCGAGGTGTCGAGGTCGTGGGAGAAACCAGTATAATATCGTGTTTTCAGCCCCCAAACATCAGTTTATAGCAATATACTGGGGCTGAAACACAACGGCTATGGGGCGATGCCTCAGGTTGAAGAGACGCTTGCGGGCTATCTCTCGCCTGAGTCTGCATCGTCCCTCAAGACACCGACATTACCCACTAAGCCTCTCAGAACAACATCGGGTTTGGTGGGTAAGGCTTATTCGGCAGCAGGTCAGGCTGCAGCTTGCCGCCATACTATGGCTATATTGCAAGCTTACCAGGCTGACGTGCTGGGGGAGATTGATGATAGCGGGGAAGCTACGTTTGAGTCGATTCAAGAGCTAAGGAAAGCAACTGATTTAGCTCTCCGGGCCACCAAGGAAACGGCCTAGTCAATCGGCCATTCCATGGCAGCATTGGTGGCCACGGAGAGGCATTTATGGCTCAATCTATCAGATATCAAAGAGAAAGACAAAAACATCCTCATGGATGCGCCGCTGTCTCCTGAGGGCCTCTTCGGCGACGCAGTATCATCTGTCGTTGAGAGGTTCCAGGAGACAAGAAAACAATCTGCGGCCTTCCAGAGGTTTCTTCCCCGCCGAACTCCCCCCGAGGCTGCTGGGCGGGGGCAGCCTCGGCCGATAGCCAGCTCCTCAGCTCATAGAGAGCAACAGAAGACCAGTGTGGCCGCCCGGGCTCCCCCGCAGAAAGCTTGGGGATCGGGGCGGTCAGCACAGGTGAGACCTCCCGGGGGCAGGGCGGATCTGAGGACCGTCATTGTGTCCCGGAAGGTCTCGAAAAAGAAGTCCTGACGCCAGGTGCTCAGGACCGACGAGGGCAGTCCCCTCCGGAGGGTTTCGGTTGACGAGAGATCTATCAGCCACTCCTCTTCGGTGCCCTCAGGGAGCCATTCTGCCAACCCTGCCACCCAGTGTGCTTCAGGGCGCAGAGGTTCCCACCGATCCTCCGAGGAGGGTCGGTTCGCACTTGATTTCTCTATCTGCCGGTGCGCCGCTTCAGATAGACGAGCCAAGTGCTCAAAAAACACCAGAGACCAGTCTCGAGAGGCTGGTACCCTTAGTAGAATATTTGGAAGAATGGAAACGTCTCCCGAACATTTCAAATTGGGTGCTGCTCATGATAGAACAGGGTTACAAAATTCAATTCAATTATCATCCGCCCGGGTTCAACGGGGTTCTTCCCACAGTGGTGACCCCAGAGCAGTCTCTGGTTATGGAACAAGAGGTTATGACGCTTTTGCGAAAAGGAGCTATAGAGAGGGTTCCTCCTCCCAGCAAAATGTCAGGGTTTTACAGCCGTTATTTCATTGTTCCAAAGAAGGATGGAGGGTTGCGACGATCATAGATTTACGTGTGCTAAATCGATCTGTAAAAAAGCTGAAGTTCAAGATGCTTACACTCAGACAGATTATCCCACAGATCAGATCCGAGGACTGGTTTGTGGCGATAGATCTGAAAGATGCTTATTTTCATGTATCCATTCATCCTTCACACAGGAAGTTCCTCAGATTTGCTTTCGGGGGCGAAGCATATCAATACAGGGTACTTCCGTTCGGCCTATCTCTATCACCCCGCACGTTCACAAAGTGCGTGGATGCAGCTCTGGCTCTGCTGAGACTTCAGGGCATCCGCGTGCTGAACTATATAGACGACTGGTTGATAATAGCTCAAACAGAACATCTGGCAGTCCAACATCGAGATGTTGTTCTGTCACACATGAAAAAGCTTGGGCTGAGGCTCAACGCCAAAAAGAGTGTGCTGATTCCGAGTCAAGTTGCCAATTATCTGGGGGTAATTTGGGATTCTACCAAAATGAGGGCACGTCTATCTCATGCCCGTGTGGATTCCATTCTCGGGGCAGTAAATGGGGTGAAGTTAGGCCAGTCACTCACTGTGAAACAACTTCAGAGGTTGTTGGGTCTGATGGCAGCTGCGTCCAACGTGATAACTTTTGGCCTGCTGCACATGAGGCCCTTACAGTGGTGGCTCAGGACCAAGGGGTTTTCTCCGAGGGGAAATCCTTTTCGCATGATCAAAGTCACGCGGCGATGCCTTCGTGCTCTGTTCATGTGGAAAAAGCCTTGGTTCCTGTCCCAGGGACCCGTGCTGGGAGCTTCTTGTCGTCGCGTAATGCTTACGACAGATGCATCCCTCACGGGCTGGGGGGCGATCATGAGTGGTCGCTCAGCTCAAGGTCTATGGGAGAACCATCAGCTCTCCTGGCACATAAATCGGCTGGAGATGATGGCGGTGTTTCATGCATTAAGACACTTCCTCCCAGACCTGAGGGGCCATCATGTGTTGGTCCGCACGGACAACACGTCGGTGGTCTCTTACATAAACCATCAGGGGGGTCTGCGGTCTCGCCACTTATGCAAACTGGCCCGTCGGATCCTCCTGTGGGCCCAGGGAAAGCTTCTATCAGTAAAAGCAGCATATATTCCAGGGCATCTGAATGTGGGGGCGGATACCCTGTCGAGACAGGGTCCGAGACCGGGGAATGGAAGCTCCACACCGAGGTGATGGAGCTTATTTGGAAAAACTTCGGTCGAGCTCAAGTCGATCTATTTGCTACTCAGGAGTCAACCCAGTGTCCTCTCTGGTACTCTCTAGTTCACCCAGCACCTCTAGGGCTGGATGCCATGCTGCAAACGTGGCCGAGGCTGCGTTTGTATGCATTTCCTCCGATCTCGATGCTCCCGGGAGTTCTGGCAAAGGTTCGCCAGGAGAAGGCCGATCTAATATTAGTGGCCCCGTACTGGCCGACCAGAGTATGGTTCGCAGATCTAATATCTCTTCTTCACGGCTCCCCCATGGAGCTACCTCTCCGACAGGATCTTCTGTCTCAAGCGGGCGGCACGATTTTTCATCCCCGCCCAGAAATGTGGAAACTGTGGGCCTGGCCCCTGAGGGGGCAAGGCTCATAGAGGCTGGTCTTCCAACCTAGGTTGTGGAGACCATCCTTCAGTCCAGAGCTCCCTCCACGAGGAAGCTGTATATGTATAAGTGGAAGTTATTTACTACTTGTAGTCAACATAATGTGGACCCTGTCCATGCTCCATTGAATTCTGTACTTCAATTTCTCCAAGGAAAGTTTTCCGAAGGTTTAATACATTCTAAACTAAAGGTGTATATTGCAGCTATCTCAGCATACCATGCTCCTATTGGGGGTGTCTCGGTGGGTCGAGACCCCTTGGTAATTCGCTTCCTCCGTGGTGCATTGAGGATGAGGCCAGTAGTACGTCCTAGGACTCCAGCATGGGATCTTACTATAGTGTTGCAAGGGTTAGCTGAGGCACCCTTTGAACCCATAGAAGAAGTGCCGGACAAGTTCCTAACACTAAAGACCATATTTCTTCTTGCAATTTCATCTCTAAAAAGAATAGGAGATTTACAAGCACTTTCAGTGGCTCCTTCATGTCTGGAATTTGCCCCTGGCATGGTTAAAGCGTTTCTGCATACTCGACCTGGCTACGTGCCTAAGGTCCCTACTAATATATCAGGTCCTATCGTACTCCAGGCCTACTGTCCTCCTCCATTCGAAAATATGGATCAGGAAAAACGGAATCTGCTATGTCCAGTTAGGGCATTAGATGCTTATGTCCACAGAGCTGCCCTGTGGCGTAAAACTGATCAGTTATTTGTCTGTTACGGGTCCTCTAAAAAAGGGGCCCCTGCGTCCAAGCAGAGAATGAGCAAGTGGGTAGTCGAGGCTATCTCACTGGCATATAAAGCAGCTGGACATGCGTGTCCACTCTTTGTCCGTGCTCATTCCACTAGGGGGATGGCCGCTTCCAAAGCGTTAGTCTCTGGTGTATCATTGAGTAATATTTGCAATACAGCTGGATGGTCTTCCCAGAATACGTTTATAAGGTTTTATAGCCTAGATGTAGTCTCTGCTCCAGGTGCTGTAGTTCTACAAGACAATAGACAGGTACCTGGAGATACGACGTAGTTGGGATAGCGTTCCCATCACGTCATTGACGTAGCGTCGATAGTTCCCACGAAAGGGAACGTCTCGGGTTACGGATGTAACCCTGGTTCCCTGAGTAAGGGAACGAGACGCTACGTCACGTCGCCGTCCCCCCAGCATACCTGTGAGCGTTTGCTTCAGACTATTCCAGAAGCTAGCGTTCTCTGTTTCCGGATATGCTTTATAGCTTCCTGGTCCGTGACGTTACCCGCCTCTGACGTCACGTTATCTCATTGGTTAGATACAGAGGTGCTCCACGAACACAAAATACAGAGGGTTCCCATCACGTCATTGACGTAGCGTCTCGTTCCCTTACTCAGGGAACCAGGGTTACATCCGTAACCCGAGACGTTTTCTCTCTGTATATTTTGCCGTTCGACTATTTTCAGTGTAGTTCGAACTGGCACTCATCACTTCAGTTTATGCGTTTGTGGCGGTCCTTTCCGGCCGCCCAGCATGATAGCTGTGATCTTTGCTGTATTTCTTATTTGAAATTTCGAGGTAGAGATCAGGCTTATTATAGCGCCTGTTATTTTGAATAGGCCTGTATGTTTTTGGCCAGGCTAGAACTAAGTGTATGTATGGTGTATGTATAAATAATTCCCATATGTATTTTAGTTTTTGGCCTTCTCCTGAGGGAGTGGCTGAATTTTTTGCCCAGATTATCCCATTGCTTATGTAGGTGCAACGATGAGTGTAACAGCTAGGTTTTTAGACTGCTTGGTTAGAGACCTGATGCTGTTTCTCAGGTGGTAGGCCCTTATCTTTGCGTAGATAAGTTTATGCTATTAATGTTGCTAGGCCCCACTCTCTAGTAAAAATATTTTCTTCCGAGCCACTTGATTTTTTCAAGTTTGAGTTGACTATGCCAGCATTTTAGCTCTGTCCTCTAAGGCTTGGAACAGATTTGAGAATCTGGAGCAATGATTTTATTTTTTCTCTCTGTCAAATGGCATGTATTTCAAAGTTTCCTTTGAGTTCTAGACGTTTGCCCTACATTTGGTATGTGAGCTTGATATGCTGCCACAGGTTGGCACCCGCTTATGATAGTAGGCCTTCTTAAAAGCGGCCTCTATGTAAGTGCTGGTGAATCCTTTCGCCAGTGTTACTGAGTGCATCACCTGTTGGATTGCATACTCAGGGTAGCTAGATCACTTTTTGAGAAAAGTTAGTATCTGTCAGCTCCCTTTCAGTTATCTGTTTATCAGCTATATTGCATATAACGGTGATTGTAGGCTAGACTGTTCAGCCTCCTTCTTGTTAGCAATAGTTTTATACGGCTGTGTAATAGATTTCAGTCTGCTCACATACTGTTTTTGGTTTTTACACTGCTTCAGGCCCTGCAGCATGTTTGTTTGAGGTAGCAGGCTCAACTAGCCTCCCTTAAGCCATGTTGGTTGTGTATGGTTCCCTTTAGTCACAAAACTTAGGGTACTTTGCCTGTTTGGAAAGTGTAGCCTAGCACAGGTAGCAGTTAGCTTCCTGTAGTTAAATGGGTTTGAGCTGGTTCCCTGTAGCTTGGTTCCCTGAAAATTCATGAACTGAAGCCACGTGTCATTGATGGGCAGGCCCCTTCAGGCCTCCTTTTTAGTTTACATGTTGGCACAGATTGTGTTTTTCTGTGCGGCTCTGGATGAGATGTCAGTAGTGAAACCTTACTGAGGTTTGGTTTAACCTATTGTTGCCTCTGAGTCGATGATTCTAGTTGAGCTAAGAGCCACCTAGCGCTTAGGTTGGATCTTTGTGCTCCTGGAAACGGCCACGAGACTTACGCCGTGTGTCCTGAAGGATGCTAAGCCTGCGGGCCGCCCTTTTTGGATACACTAGTGTTTGTTTAGGTGTATTTCTCTCTGAGAACTATTTCTATACACTTTCGTTGGCCAGGGGCCCAAGTGGTAGATTCAACCCCCTCTTTTGCGGGCTGTTTACCAGGCTTGGGACCTAAACACTGCCACAAGCTGATGCCACGTGTCGGTTGAGGTTATAGGCCTTCCAGGCCTTCCTTAATACGTGTTGGCGTACGCTGTACTCCTCTTGCTTAAAGAGTAAAAGGGTGCTTTTACTGAGTACACTGCTCGTCGGATTGTGTTGGGTGGATTATCATAAGAGCACTGTGCAGCTTTCTATTGCTGCCATTGAAGTTGTCTGTCTGCCGCCGGCTTAGACAGATGTTCAGAATGGCTTTACCAGAAACAGGCCTCTTTCTGAAGTTTACTTCTGTCTTTATGTATATAGAACTGTTGTCATGTTGTAGCCCCTCTCGGGCCTCCATGAGTATGTGCTCTTGGTATAGTCTACCTGTTAGGTGAGTTCTGCGCTTCCCCTTGGGGTTTGTAATAGTGCTTAGCTCCCTAAGCTGATTATGATGGTTCGGCCTTGATCAGGCCCTGTCTTAAGCGTCAGCCCCAGGCTGGTTTGTGCTCCCCTTTTCAGGGTTTTCAGCGCACAGCCTCCTCAGTGCGTTAATTAAGCACTGTGTAGATCCTAGGTGGAGCGGATTATCTTCCCTCGATATGAGGGTTCATAGCACTCAGCTGGGTTCTGCTCTCCAGGATGCCCGTCTCTACGCGTGGGTCTGAGCTGGTTTCTGCCTTTCTGCAGTCACTCTTACCTACTATCTTCCTGAAGAATGCGTTTTAGAGGCTCTGTATTCAGACAGGGTTGGCCTGAACTGAGTCTGTTCCCTGAGAAGACCAGGTCGGCCTCCCTGGTGGCATTGAGGGTGACCTTGCTCCCCTCATGAGTGACTGGCCGAGGTTCCCTTTGGTTCCTTGGCCACATTCCCTTAAAGGAACCACTTTTCTCACAAGAAAATTGGGTTCTAGACGCCTTAGCGTTTCTCTAGGCTCTATTTGTTAAAAGAGAAAGGTAGAAGCCTGTGGGAAGGTCAGCTCGGGCTGTTGGCCAAAGGGAATGCTGTCACTGACAGCCTGGTGTGACCCGAGGGGGAGTTGCTGGGCAGTTTGAGAAAACTTTGCCTCAGCCATATTTTTTGGCAGGCACTCCCCTCCAGCATGGCGGCGTGGGTATATCGTTCCCCAATGCGTTCTGTTCAACGCAGAGTGGAGTTCCCTTCGAAAGGGAACGTCTCAGGTTATGTATGTAACCATAGTTCCCTGAGAACAGGGAACGAGACTCTGCATTCCTTTGCCATGCTTCAGGTTGCCTGCCTTCAGAACAGTCCCTCAAGACGATAAGATAGTGACTGTCTCTCCAGGTGCTCCCTTTATACATCCGGGTTGCGCCGTATGACGTCATAGGCTGTCACCGGCCAATAGCAATTGGAGTTGTTGGATAGTGCTTTCGACACCTGGGTCACGTGACGGTTCCCCCAATGCGTTCTGTTCAACGCAGAGTCTCGTTCCCTGTTCTCAGGGAACTATGGTTACATACGTAACCTGAGACGTTTCTCATTCTTCTGAACAAATTGCAAATGCTTTGGTACAGTCATGCTTTTTTGATGTACAAGTGTCAGATGTTTCCTACATTATCACTTGCTTATGTCATGTTGATCAAAATATACTAGTTCTGTGTTGAATAGTGTTTATTTCCATAAGTCATTAAATGCAAAATGGTTGAACTAGATGTCATAAACTGTCAAGCATATTTTCTATACATTTCTTTTAGACTTTTTTTTGTCCTGAATTATTAAATTGCAGAGGTGAATTCTGAAATTCACTAATGAAGGGTAATGTAATTCAAGCAATGATCAACAGTTCTCTAAAATATCTCAGATGTCATCTCATTTGGGAGGCATACAGACAGAGCACAACACAGCGTTACACACTCTGAAAATGAATGAACTCGTCCTGCACTTCCTATGGTGAGTGCCATTATCTCTACTCTCCAAACCTCAAAGCCACTCACCACGACGATCACACTTACTGCCGCGGATATTTCTCTTCCAGTATGTGCCCTCATCGATTCTGGGTCAGCGGGAAACTTCATCTCCGGCGCCCTCTGTCAGCAACTCAACATCAAGACCCAGCGTTCCGTGGACATCCCGACCTGTTACGCCCCCTTCAGCGATGTATTCTGCCCCAAGAGAACCTCCAAGCTGCCTCCATACCGGCCATGGGACTGCGTCATCGACCTGCTTCCGGTTGAGCCAGTGCCACGGGGTAAGATCTACCCCTTATCCATCCCGGAGGAGAAGGCCATGGTGGAGTACATCAAGGAGGCTTTGGCTCAAGGATACATCCGACTATCCAATTCCCCTGCTGCATCTAGCTTCTTCTTCGTGGCCAAGAAGGACGGAGGCTTGCGGTCCTGCATTGACTACCGAGCTCTCAACGCTATCACAGTCAAGTTCCGTTATCCCCTTCCTCTCGTCCCTACGGCCTTGGAACACCTCCGCAGAGCCACTGTGTTCACCAAGTTTGACCTCCGCAGCGCCTACAACCTGATCCGAATATGTGAGGGGGATGAATGGAAGACCGCCTTCGTCACGCCCACTGGCCACTACGTATACCTGGTCATGCCGTACGGCCTGGCCAACGCTCCCTCCGTATTCCAGGACTTCATCCACGAGGTGCTCCGGGAGTTCCTCCACAAATTCGTACTGGTTTACATCGACAACATTATGATTTACTCCCGGAGTATGGCCGACCACCAACGCCATGTTGCGGAGGTCCTGCAACGCCTGAGGGCTTTCCAACTCTACCTCAAAGCCGAGAAATGCACCTTTCACCAGCCCTCAGTGCAGTTCCTTGGGTATAACATCGACCACAGTGGCATCCGGATGGACGAGGGGAAGGTGGACACCATCCAAAACTGGCCAACACCCACCACGATCAAAGAGCTCTAATGTTTCCTCGGATTCTCCAATTTCTATCGACGATTCATTCAGAACTATAGCTCCATAACCAGTCCACTCACCAGTCTTCTCCGCAACAAGCCCAAGTCTCTGTCCTGGACTCCAGCTGCCACTGAAGCATTCGAAGTACTCAAGAAAGCCTTCACGACCACTCCGCTCCTGGTGCACCCAGATCCCGACAAGCCATTCGTCGTGGAAGTCGACGCCTCGACCACCGGAGTTGGAGCGGTATTGTCGCAGCAGCAGGGGAACCAGAGCCGCCTCCATCCATGCGCCTTCTCCCGTAAGCTCAACCCGGCGGAGAGAAACTACGACATCGGCAACCGGGAACTCGTTCAAGCTGGCCCTAGAAGAGTGGAGGCATTGGTTAGAGGGAGCTCAACATCCCTTCATCGTACTGACCGATCATGAGAACCTGGAATACCTTTGAGCTGCCAAAAGACTCAACCCAAGACAAGCCCGCTGGGCCCTCTTCTTCACCAGATTCCATTTCTCCATCTCCTACCGTCCTGGTCCAAAAAACGTCAAAGCTGACGCTCTGTCCCGAATTCATGCTCCTGAAGAAAGCAATGAAGAACCTGAACCCATCCTGCCTGAGAACCTGTTCGTAAACCCCATAACCTGGACTCCATAGACTCTCCCTCCTTCCAATGCCTCCACCAACACTCCGCCGGGTTGTCCCGAGGGCTTACAGTATATCACCCGAGCACGACGCACCCCACTCATACACTCTGCACACTCCTCACTTGGCACTGGCCACCCGGGGGTCAATGAAACCCTCTCGCTGCTGAAAGAGCGCTTCAGGGATGCAGGTAGTGCGCCATGGCCAAGAGCCCACGCCATTTACCAGCTGGCAAACTTCTTCCTCTGCCCGTTCCCAACCGACCCTGGTCACACCTAGGAGTGGACTTTGTGACTGATCTACCAGCCTCGGATGGATATACATGCATCTTTGTGGTCGTTGATAGATTCTCAAAGTCCTGCCGTCTCATCCCTCTACGAGGTCTGCCAACAGCCATGGAAACAGCGGAGATCATGTTTAACACCATCTTCAGATACTTTGGTATCCCAGAAGACATCGTATCCGACAGAGGTCCACAGTTCATCTCAAGAGTCTGGAAAGCCTTCTTCTCCCTCCTAGGTGTGACCGTAAGCCTCTCCTCGTAAGCGTCTCCCCAGACGAACGGGCAGACGGAACCAAGAAGTTCAAGATCCAAGAAGTTGGGCGCTTCCTCCGTACCTTCTGTCACGGCCACCAGGACTCTTGGAACCAGTTCCTGGGTTGGGCAGAGTACGCCCAAAACTCCCTCCAACAATCCACCACCGGCTTAACACCCTTTCAGTGCGTACTCGGTTACCAACCCCCACTGTTCCCCTGGTCTGGGGAACCCTCCGATGTTCCTGCCGTGGATTACTGGTTCCGAGAGAGCGAGAGGGTCTGGGACTCAGCACACCATCAACTTCAACGGGCTCTCCATAGACGTAGGATGGCAGCAGATCTGCGGCGCTCTGAGGCCCCAGCTTACCAACCTGGAGACAAGGTATGGCTATCCACCAGAGACATCCGCATGCGTCTACCCTGCCGGAAGCTGAGTCCCAGATTCATTGGCCCGTTCACCATCACGGAGCAGGTCAACCCAGTCACCTACCGACTTCAACTCCCACCTGAGTATCGCATCCATCCCACTTTCCATGTGTCCCTCCTAAAGCCTCACCACCCTTCTGTTCCTCTTTCCACAGAGCCTGGCATGGACGAAGCAGAACCCCCCCTTCCTTTAATCCTGGAGGATGGAGCAGCGTATGAGGTGTGAGAAATTCTTGACTCCCGGCGTCGTGGCGGACAACTGGAGTACCTCGTGGACTGGGAAGGCTATGGTCCAGAGGAACGCTCCTGGGTCCCTCGCAATGACATTCTACATTGGCACTGTAACAAACACGCCAGGTTCCAGCACCGCCCAATCACAGCGCACACCTTCCCCTGAGTACTGATCACCGTCACCTGCACCTCATCAGCGCACTCATCACCAGCACTATATAAGACACACTCACACTCAGCCACATTGTCCGGTCTCGTTTGCATACCTGTATGCTTACCTCAAGGACTCTTCTGACTACTTACCTGTTCTCCGGGTTTCCTAAGCTCCTTCCTACGATTCTCGTCTGGTGTGAAGTGTTGTCTGAAGTCATCAGCTCCATTCAGCAAGTATCATTCTCCATTGTCACTCTGCAACTACAAAGGACTGCGCCATTCTCCATATCACTCGTACATCACCAAAGTGCATCTGCTACTCACCTGTCTGCATCATATACTCTGCTTGTGTCCAATAAACAAACCTGTTTTATCTATCTTCTTTCTCCTGCCTGGTCCTATCGTAACAGACAACACCACTGACAAGTGTTCATTGAACAAGCATGCTCCAGCCAGGTTCTTCACTTGTTTGGGGTCCCCTTGAAACATTTCTTTGTCCTCAGTACTCCTCTGTCCAGCAGTGAACAGAGCATTATTATAATTCAGGCAGCTATCATTAGTCCGATTGAGATCGCAACAGACAAAGTATTTATTCCAGTTCCATCCAGTTGCGGATCGTATTCATCACGCTGGAATGGACGGTTTGGTCAGGATCTGTGCCTGGCTGTCATTATATCACATGACATTGTAGCTACTGTAATTTTTTGACAGACCACCAGATAGTATATCTGAACCCTGTCTCATCCAGTCTAGAGTGACTTGTTCATTTGTACTGGTGAAATGTACGCCATACAGATAAAGTGCAGTCTTGTGTATTTTCAATCACTGTCATCAAAATCGTAGCCATATTACTTCTGAAAAATGAACCATGACACAAGGACTTTCTGATGGCACTGATATGTTCATTAACATGTGAACTAAGGATTATGAGCTGGTTACAGGCTTTTGCAGGTAATTCATTGTGTGCTGTTGTTTGTATGACCTGTTTTAAGAAATGCACATACTGGTTTACTTAAGGATGCATCTGAATGAGAATATAATAGGAGATCAATTACAGCAAAAATTGTTTTATATTTAGAGAGAGAGTTACAGTGTTTAGTATAAAAAGTGTTTAAAAGAATCATGACTCAAGCTGGGACGTTTACATGTTTGTTTACAGATTTATTTTGTTCTTACTTTGATTTTAAAAGCCACTGGAAGTGAAACCCCTGCTCCCCTAACACTAACCCTAGCTGAGAGCTGCTGAAAGTATGGGAAGCCAAATACACCAAAAGTGGTACGAGGCAGCGGGGTGTTACAAAGCTCGCGCCGCGCTGACATGTCATCTGTGCGGATCAATGGACCGAGCCGCGCGACCGACTCGTCAGCGCAGCGCGGACGTGTTTTCTAGCGCCACCCAATGGGCAGCGCAGCGCGAGCTAATCTCATCCAATAGTATCCAGCTGCAGACCCGCAGCACCAGTTTCAGAACCGCAGTTTCATGATGTCTACAGTATTTAACAACAATACTTTTAAATAAAGTAATTTTTCTGTTCATATAGGCCTAGTATGCATAAGATAATATGATGTACAAAGAGGAGTTTTAATTACCAAGTTAATCGATAATGCAAACTATGTTTTGTTGTTTGAAGGCATGAACTAATTTATATAAACTGTGAACAAATACTTTTAACCATATAATTTTGAAAATATATTAATAAATGTGTAACCATATAGTAAAATGTCTCCCTTGACTGTATGTGATATTATTTCCTTATGTTCATGTTGTGAACTTCTGACAAATAGTATAAAGACACAGAGGCATTAAAGGGCATTTAATGTCAAAATATAAGCCTACATGTATTTAATCATTCCAAATCCTTGAACAAGTGAAACATGCATTTAAGCCAATGAGACATCAGAAGGTGATATTGATATGATATGATATTTCTGTCATGATGTGGTGAACGAATTTATATTTATATATTTATATTACTAAGTATTTGTATTACTAAGTGTCTGCTAGGCTATTGAATCATTTACATTTTATCATTAAAGATTTTTTTGCATTTGTCAAAGATGTATGATGTAAAAAAATGTATCGTGTTAATATTAAATAAATATTAATAAAACTTATTCATTTTGTTTTCAGGGATGAAAAGACAGGGTTTTCTGCAGAAATGCCATGATATGGGCTTATAATCTTTAAGTGTTTTAAGATGATTATTTGTTATTTGCTTGTTTTTATTTTATTATGAGCAGTTTAAATATGTTTTAATCCTATTATTTTAGAAATGTTTTATATCCTATTTGTTTTCAACACACGTTTTACTTGTTCAAGGCTTTTTTTTAAATGGTTATTTTTATTTGACATTAAATAGCCTACGTTACATAATGTAAGTATTATGTGTAACAATTTGAACATGAAGGAAATAATACGATCAAATATACAGTCAAATGTTACACATGTATTAATATGTTTGAATTAATAAAAAAATAATAAATAAATCTTCTCAAACTCTGTGTCATTGTATTAGCCTATTTAAAACATGGAGAAAATAATTTAAAAATAAAAATGGCGTAGTTGTAGCCTATTCTCGCAGTAGCCTATACACGACTTTGTATCGATTCATTGACATTAAGCATATAGGCTGTTTTAAAATTTTGCTCTTTGTACATCATGATATATTATGCATATTAGGCCTATATGAACAGAAAAAATGACTTTATTTAAAAGTATTGTTGTTAAATACTGTAGACATCATGAAACTGCGGTTCTTAAACTGGTGCTGCGGGTCTGCAGCTGGATACTATTGGATGAGATTAGCTCGCGCCGCGCTGCCCATTAGGTGGCGCTAGAAAACACGTCCGCGCTGCGCAGACGAGTCGGTCGCGCGGCTCTGTCCATTGATCCGCGCAGATGACATGTCAGCGCGGCGCGAGCTTTGTAACACCCCGCTGCCTCGTACCACTTTTGGTGTGTTTGGCTTCCCATAGTGTTTTGTGCAGGTGGAGACGGGACTTCACTTCTGCATCTGCGTCGAAAAACGCGTTCATTTTAGACTGGAGGATTATCATCCTGGCGATATGATGGGAGTTCAACATTGTAATACTTCTGTAAATGTTTATAATGAATAAACTTACACACGCGATGCTTCTTCACCGTTTTTACTTGAATCAGTTTCAACACTGATGAATACAAATTATCTACACATGCATACAGTCTCACACTTACACAAAAGAGTTTTGAATTATGTGCTGGTAATGTAAATACTCCAATTCCATGCATGCCATGTATGTAAACTTATATATACATTCAAGTTCACACAACTACATAATCACGGCGTCATATACATCCTCACACCAGTGGCGAGGCCAGAAATCTTAAAGTGGGTGGACCTTGATGAAATAGGGTGGACCTCTATTTTTTGTCTAATGTGTGTATATATATATATATATATATATATATATATATATATATATATATATATATATATATATATATATATATATATATAGATATATATAATTCACTTAATTTTATTATCACGGGAAATTACGTGGACAATATGCATCTGCCGCTGCAATAACGCCGCAAATCTCTTAGAGACAATGACAGATTAATCTAGTTTATTTTCTTATTATTTCTCTTGTAGCCCATAGTGAGAAAAAATAGTATTTTTCGTGAACTGATTAGTATTTCGTGTTAAACACGTTGTTGAGTAGTAAGCTATTTTACTAATATTTTATTGTCCTCGAAGCGCGTCGGTTATGCGGTGATGTGCTATGATATACCTGGCCAAAAGAATTGCAATATTAATTTAATAATAAAAGTAGCATGATAATAAGAAAAAATAATAATGAAAGGATTAACGCGAGGTTCGGGCACGGCATCAAATCGATTAGCCTAACATTTTTACCCAAATCCACATGCCGAGTCTCTCCTGTCCCATGATGTTTCTCATTATGTTTCTCATGTGTTTTCAGTCGGTGCAAACAAGAAATATTTACTAGAGTGTGGACTAGCTTTGACTCTCTGCGCAGACTTATTTTTATGACCATGGACGGTTCATGCGCCGAACGCGTCTTTCCGCGCTTATGGGCAAGAATTGCACTCTTAACTGTGTGCGAGACGGAGGGGAACGTGGGAAATGAAGCATACCCGGGCCTTAACCGCTCCAAATTAGTGGACTGGAGCTGACGGATCACGTCAGGAAAAATATGGGGGGCATTTGCTTGTTTGGAGAGTTACCGTCTTAATGGTGTGGGGGAAGCTAGGAAACAATACTGAACCAAAGCTCGATTTAATTTCATTGTCATCACTTCAATTTTTAATTTTTTTTACACATAGGTGACTATGTTACCATAGAATAAATTGTTACTGTAGGATAGGCTAATCACAGTAGAAATGAAACAAACCGGCACACATAGTCTATTATAAGCGCAAGTCATGGACGGTGACGCACGCCGCATAGAAACAGCTGCTGTCGCGACTCTGGAAAGCTGAGTTTACCGGCGCAAAATAAAAACACATTATGTATTTTTAATAATACATTGTTCAAATTATATATAGGCTTTCACAACAGATATGACTATTTCCAGGCCAAAGTAGTGTCTGGAAATAAAATGAAATATTCTGGCACCTTTGATTGGGTGGGCCAGCCATCAATCTGGGTGGGCCAGTGCCGCCCTGGCCCTTCTGTAGCCTCGCCACTGCCTCACACTATCAGTGAATGGGCACGGAATAAACTCATAACACAGAATTAATGAATAAAGGATAACATGAAACACATACAGTAACACTATATGTTTGGCCGCCGGCGGGAGACATGATCACGGATCCGTCAGAGATGCACGATGAAGACTTACGGTGCACATTTTAAGTTTTGTGTTTGATTATTACATTCGCTAACTACCAAATCAGTCGTGATGAGAAACGGCTATATCACGTAACGTTAGTGTGGACGGATATTAACGCGTGTGACATACGCCTGATCAAAGTTTATTCGTTTCTGTTATTAGTAATCAGTTAGGCCTACTCCTAGATGACCAATAGCTTTGCTGTTGCCTGATTAATGATAATAATCTGTACAATAATATTATTGTGATCTGAGCACATGTCGTTAACGTTATATCTAAGCTAACACCGGTTTCTGTCCTGTTCTGCACTGCTTCTCCTCACACAACAGCTCAATTTGTCTCTTTTGACCGTTATTCTGTCTAATTCTGGCCTGTCCCTGCTCTCTTGACCACACAGCAGGCTAATTGTATGGCTGTGATTAGTTATACGAGTATAAATAAGCATTTACAATTTCCTCAGCATCCGAACTGTCATTGCGATCCATTTTTTATATTAATCGCGTTCCCTTCAGTGACGTCACGTCTGATTGGGCATTTTTCAGATGCGGAAGTAAAATTCTCTCACAAAAAACGACTCCAGAAGCCTATGTAGCGTATTTATGCGTGTTTTTTCAAGACAATCTATTTCATACATTATTTTTCTACACAGTGAATCACTAAAGCTCTAACCTGCAATATGCCCTTTAAAACAGCGTGTCACTGGAAAAGTGATCGAAAGTAGCACATCTACTATCTCAATTCATATCACTTCTGTCTCCAGAATGTGCGTACGCACGGCTCAGAGTTTGCTTAAAGGTGCGCACATTCTCTCGTCAAGTTTGTTTTTATAGACCACAACCTTTGCCTGGAAACTGGCGTGAGCACGTTCCCATCCCCGTTTTGTGCGTATAAATGAGACCCCAGATCATCCATTGGTGTTAAACTTTTACACTATACGAGTTTGTTAGTTAACACTGTCAGAGTGTTAATAATGTTAACTCTTTTAAAAGTGTTAATTTAAAGGGCATATTGCAGGTTAAACATTTTTTTCGAGATGAATATATAACCTTGTACAAAATACCATATTAAAAAGTACTGCATGATTTTAAAGTGTTTTGCAGGACATAAGAGCATAAATTTAGTAGATAAAGTGACGGTCTCTGTAAAAACCGCTTTTTTTCAGCATTGCGTCATTTTACCTCATGACAGGGAAACTTTTTCGCGCGCTCTACGTTGACTCAGTGCAGATTAGGTTGGTGGGTCATTCTACAGAAACGTCCACTTTTCTGTCCCTAGACTTTACAGAAATATTACACTTAAAAAACACTTTAGGATTACAATTTTTTTATATTTTAACCCTTGTGCATTCAAAAAAAAAAGTTACACTTAGGTTAAAAATGGACAAAAATGTCCATGCCAAAAAACTGTCATAGAAATATGATTTATTAATATTTTTTTCCACTTTCACTGATGTCAATTTTTTAACCAGCATCTGTTCTATCCATAGATACCAAATATTCATTAATTTTAAGAACTTTAACCCTTTAAATGCTGGTTTGTTTACATAATGCCATAGGTGTTTTTTTATGAAAAAATTAAAAATAGTAGTTAATTTTCATAAACTAAATGCTAAGCAGAATTTTTTTTCTTTGCTTATTAGATTCTTGGGTGGGTCAATGAAGAACAACAACATTAATTTTGAGGCATTTATATTTTTTTTGTAGTGTCAATTTTTTTAAAAAACTAACACTTAGGTTAAAAATGGACAAAAATGTCCATGCCAAAAAACTGTCATAGAAATATGATGTATTAATATTTTTTTCCACTTTCACTGATGTCAATTTTTTAACCAGCATCTGTTCTATCCATAGATACCAAATATTCATTAATTTTAAGAACTTTAACCCTTTAAATGCTGGTTTGTTTACATAATGCCATAGGTGTTTTTTTATGAAAAAATTAAAAATAGTAGTTAATTTTCATAAACTAAATGCTAAGCAGAATTTTTTTCTTTGCTTATTAGATTCTTGGGTGGGTCAATGAAGAACAACAACATTAATTTTGAGGCATTTATATTTTTTATGTAGTGTCAGATTTTTTACAAAAAATAACACTTAGGTCGATAATGGACAAAAATGTCCATGCCAAAAAACTGTCATAGAAATATTATATATTAATATTTTTTCCACTTTCACTGATGTCAATTTTTTAACCAGCATCTGTTCTATCCATAGATACCAAACATTCATTCATTTTCAGAATTTTAACACTTTACAAATCGGTTTCTTTACATCCTCGGCTTCTAATGCACCCATGTGCTCAGTGTCAGTGGGCAGCACTAGTTTCAGAGCTTCCTCTGCTGAGTAACGTCTCTTCAAACAATGAAATGATCAACCCCTCAAGCACCACATATGTATAGGTTTGGCTGTGAGGACACCTGTGTGAACTCAAACTTTGTATAAAATCTACCAGACTGAAAAATCAGTATTTTCTTGTGGTGAAAACTAAAATAATGTGTTTAGGGGCTTCTGAACGTCTACTTCAAATTCAAGCGTAACTTTTATCTCCGTACAAAAACAATAACAAGTGAAAAAGTGCAATCAAGGGTTAAGATGCGTGTTTGGTCAAAAAGAAGAACCTTAAAGCCTTCTTTGACCTTTTTCATAGTTTTCACATGACCCTATGACCCTGCCAAGGGTGTGACTCATACATGGAGTGGGATTTTTGATTGCCAGTATGATATAATTTCTTTCAAACTAATTACACAAATTAAATTTTCAGTAAACACCTGCAAACTACACTCTGACATCCTTACCAGTATACCCACACAATTATAGCTGCATTATTTTTCAAATTGACTCTATCATAGACTATAATATGCATAAGCAGAAAACTCAAATAAAGCGAGTATTTCTTTTATATGCCAAATTTGAAAATATGGCACAATCTAGTAAAAAATGGTAAAAATGTAAAATTTGAAGCCTTGCCGATAGAATGAATGCCTATTTGCAAATATTGTATCATTTTATAGTCAAATGGCCCTGGGTTAAAAAATTGCAGTTTTAATGGGTTTCAATGTGGACATTTTTGTCCTTAAGGTCCTAAGTGTGAGTATTTTTTGTACGGAGGGTAAAATTGATTTTTTGAAGGAAATGAGGGTAAAATATTAAAATTCCAATAAAAATAAACACCTGAGCCAAAATTCATGTAGTTGGCATTAACAAAGGCACACTTAGAACAAAAAACAAAACTGAAATGGACAAAAATGTCCTTAAGGATGCACAAGGGGAAACGATATGTTATTTGAACAATGAAACCTTGTTGAGCCATCAATGTGGCAATATTTGTTTTTTAATTAATTATAAAAATTTCAAGCGCCACAGAAGTGCTCGTCCCCACAGTCATGTACAGAGGGAAAGTGCTTTATTTTGAGCTCAGAAACAGGTTTTTCTACCATTTCAAATAAAATAATGTATGCATAACTATCAAATATAGCATGTAAAAGACATAAAAAAACCAAATGCTAAATAAATATTATAAAATGTTTAATGAATGTAGTGGTCCCCTGGTGTTGTGTCACTGGTGTTACCTTTAACAAAAATCTCTTATTTTGAAAGAAAAAAAATCACACTGATGACATCACTTGACTTCCTTCTTCCTATTTCCTGAATAACAATGAAGAAAGGCCAATGGAAAGACCAATATCTCTTTTCAGTTATCAGATATTTTAATTATAAAATCATATGTTCATATGAAGCTTTTAGTTGAAGTCACTGGTGTGACCTACTTTATTGCTAGGGAATTATAAAAAAACTAGAATACAAATGGATTAAACTACTTGATTTAGTGAATATACCGTGATTGACAACATGTGGGTTGATACCTTGCAACAGCCATTTGTAAAATGCATTTTTCATGAAAAATGTCACTGGTGTTACTGTCACTGGTGTTACCCGTTTGTAGATAAACTTTATTTAAAGCTATTAATTTAGTTATTTTGCATAAAAAAGCACTAAGATTACATGATTCTAACTTTTCTTTCTCATTGTTAATCCTCCTTTGGTCAGATATGGCTAAATTAAGGGGATTTGGCTAAATTCAGTGCAGCGAATTTAAAGTCAGTTTTAAAATGTTTTTTTTTTTTATGATCTTTTACTGACTGCTTTCACTAAGTGTCAATGACAGTCTTTTATTGTACACCAAATGTAAACATTTTGTCCAAACTACTTAATTATAGTTGAAAGATTAAGGATCTTTGGTCTTATGTATACGTCAATGGTGTTACTGTGTTTTGTCTGTCACATTAAATAAAATGTCATATGTGACATGATAATAATTTTACATCCATTGAATTCTGCTACACTCAAGAATTAAGATGTAAAGGATTGTATCATTACTTGTTTATTATTGTTTTTCAAATATTTTTATTGTTATAGCAAATACATTGTTGCGCAATTGAATTAACATCATTCAATCACACTTTTAACTAACCTGATTAAAATAAATAACACATAATCTCCTTATTTTTTGCATTATTATTATTAATCTGTAACTCTGACTGAATGTGCTGAAAAAAATGAGAAATAATATTTCATAAAAATGTTTAAAAATGCCAGAGAAGTAAGGTAACACCAGTGACAAAAAAAGGGGACATGCAGTCTTTAAATAAATGTACAAAAAAATAAAATAAAATCATTAAGCTGTCATTTATGTGTATTCATAAAGTCCAAGTGTAATATAATAATGTGGTTTAAAGTTTAAATGTTAAAAAAAGAAATACATTTTAAGACATTTTGTCATACCAAAAGTGGACGTTTCTGTAGAATGACCCTGGTATTGAACAGGATCGGTCGCGAGTTAGTGTGTTTTCGGTAGTTTTCTCATCAAAATTGTATTCAATTTATCGCCATGGTAAATTATTGTGTTTGTGGGGGTTGCACAAACTCCAACCTGTCAGGACATCGAGTCAACAGGCTTCCAAACAAGAAAAAAGACGGTGCTATCTTCCGTGCCTGGGTGCGTTTTGTGCAGGTGAAGATGTAACCAAGCGGCAACCTCCCCCTTTCTCTCGTGAAGCCAATACGGAAGTAACTTAAACTGCGATTCATCGACTGGCCGCTAGGGACAGGCTCCAAAAGAGAGCAGAATCTCATAGAGTCCCATGTTAAATTGGCCAAGTTTATAGCAGAAAAAAACATGTTTACAAGTTGGTACAAATTGTGGTTTTGGTCTATACTGCTATTTTTGCCCTTCATGACAACTCTGAGGGGGGTGAATTTTTTTTATAACTTATCCGTTTAAATTATATTAAGCCTTAAAAGTTCTGCATAATTAAGGGCGTGGTCACTTGAGTGACAGGTAGAGTGCGCTGCTGTCTGTGAGGCGTCATGTTACCTCAGCTGTCGCTGAATTTGGCATC
This sequence comes from Chanodichthys erythropterus, assembly GCF_024489055.1. Lineage (NCBI taxonomy): Eukaryota > Metazoa > Chordata > Actinopteri > Cypriniformes > Xenocyprididae > Chanodichthys > Chanodichthys erythropterus. The sequence continues at coordinate 32,861,368 of NC_090226.1, forward strand.
TCAGCCGTTTTTGTGCTTTTTTTCTCGATTATTTTATACAATTATAAAATATGGCTTGCTGCATAATATTCGAGACTGATGTGTGTATGTGTGCGTGCATGGGGAAGAGACACAGAACACACGTTGTTGGATCGTGGCATTGGCTGAAAGTTTTGATTGCGAGAATTAACGTTACTACAATGACAAAACCAGGAGGATATACAACTCTGACAGCACTGCTTGGATATTATATCTAAAACTGCTGCACTATTTTGAAAAAAATATACTTTGGACACAGGCTCATTTGTTTGTTAGATACGATCGCTGCTCAGATTGCATCCTTTCTTGAAGAACGATGACAGAGCAGATCATTCCGAAGAAATGCGAAATGTTTTTTTTTTTGTTTTGCAATGGACATTTATATTTTACCCAAGTGCCACAGATTGGATTCATCTCGCGATCTCTATTATAAAGGTATGAAGTCCCATTTTAATTTTCCATGTTATTTGCACACCCAACACAAATTACTGGTGTTGGAGCATCTATATCTTAAAAAAACACCGTAAATTGACAGTAAACCTTTATAACTTTCTGATGTTAAAACTTATCTTTATTAATAATTTAGATAGTATCTAGATAGATAGCTCCTTTGCTTGCTAACGTGGTCACATGGAGCTAGGCGGGCGTGGTTTCAGCAACCAATCACATCAGCTCAAACCACCTCCCCGCCTCTTTGCCCATTTTCAGTTATCCGGGAGTGACGTGCGGTGACGCGCAGCTAAGATGGCCGCGGCCTCATTTTCGCTTCAAAACCATATGCTGCGTCCCAATTCGCATACTATGCGTCCTAAATAGTATTCGAAAAAAGAATTAGTATGTCCCAAATCGTAGTATGTTGAAATGAGTATTCCAAAGATACCCGGATGGTGTACTTTTTCCGGTTAGAATTCGAAGTGCAGATCCGTGCACACTTCTAACGGCTAATATTGCCCATAACACATTGCGCTGTGGACGAGGATTCGATTAGAACTACAAATACGAATAAAAAGTGTTTAAAAACTACAAACATGACGGACATGCGAGGTAAGGGGCTTGAATGATTAATAAGCAGTTTCTAACCTGACAAAAAGATATTTATTAAATGTTATCCATATTATATTTCATCTGCAACAGCATTGTGAACTTTTATAACGATGTGTTTGGTCATTAACTTTTAAATGCATCATTATGCAAAGATGAGGAGAGTTCTCTGCATGAAAGACCCATGACTGGCAGATCAACGTGCCACTACATTTCTCTCCGAAACGGTAGGAAAATAAATTTAATTCAATGTGGAGGATTTTAACTGTGACAAGATGATTGACAGGGTAGTTTAAACAGTTACAGGTTGAGTAACTAAGCAACAGAACGTCCGTTAAAGACGCAGTTATGACGAGGTAGTATGTCCCAAAACTTGCATACTCTTCTACTACACACTCACAAGTATGTACTTTTTCTTTACAAAAACAGTACATACTTTTAGGACGTAGTATAAGTAGGCGAATTGGGACGCAGCTATAGACAGTAAAAGAAATGGACACAGCGACCCCATTGGAACTCAATTGAGTCAAGTGAAGCCCATTTTTAGCGATTTTTAGCACTTCCGTTACTGACTCGCAGACTCACACTAAGCTTGATGACGTCAGCAACCTGTCTGACAGATGTAAATCTTATAGTAGCTGTGCGTGCAAACTGCCATCGTTAATCTTGCAGAGACGGCGAGCTTGAGCGGGGAGTTCTTTGGCGTGAGTGAGCAGGAGTAAGTATTCTGATTAATTATTTTGTATAGTATTTTAAAATATAACGCCAGTACGCCATATTAAGATAATCTCCCCGATTGCCTGCGAGCTTCTCTTCCTGTCTGTACGGTTATTTCTCTACTGTGCGACAGAGAGTCGAGTGGTTATGACGCAATCGTTAGCTTATTTTTACAAAAACTGTTTCTACGGGGCCATAATGTAACATAGAAGGTAATGGAGCCCTTTATACATTGTCGTGTATCTTTGGAAATAAATAATGGACAAATGGAGTCTTTAAACGCCTCAGATGTAAAGTTATTCACTGTCAAAGTGACGCCAAAATGAATGGGAGTCAATGGGGATGCTAACGCAAGTGAAGTTCTGCTACAAGATGGCGGCACCCGGCCGACTTCAACTTCCGGTCGACTTCCTTGGGCACTGTTCAAAACTGCTGTTCAGAACTCTATGGGTGACGTCACGGACGCTACGTCCATATTTTTTTACAGTCTATGGATGTAACCCACCCAATTAATTGAGGTTGTTCCTATGTATTTTTTAATATATTTTTTTTCTCTATCCTAATGCATAAAATGTTCAGAAATTTTTTTATTTTACTTTTTAAAATTATTTTTATAATTATTAATTTGTTTTTGTGACGGAAGAAACGCGTCGATGGGTGCTGACGTCACATGCGCGCCAGTTCGTTTAAGAGAGAGATGTGAGCCACATGTGCGGTAGGGATGGGCGATACCAATCATTTTCTTTCCGATCCGATACCAAGTACTTTCGAGACAATATCGACGATATCGATACCAATACCGATACTCCAATTAAATATTTTCATGTGAGTGATTTTATATTGTTTTTTGATAGCCATCATTATTAATATTAAATAAACTGCAATTGACATGATTCTTTTTTTACATTTATTAAAAATACTGAACATTATTAATTAAATGAACAAAGATATCACTGTAGACTAAAAACAAAATATAACAAATATAACAAAAAAAAATGTAACATGTCTCACAAACTTTTTCTCAATAATTGTCACGTTTCTACATTTCTTCCCTTTATAGGTTTTTGAGATGAAACAAAGTGAATGTTGACATTCTCCTCTTCAGCCTGTTTTTCTTTGACTGATCAAAATCTCTTGCTTTTGAAAAAAGTGTGGCGTATTGTTTTTTGACAAACGTCACACGAAGCTTCATCATTGTTAAAGGTACAATTTGTGATATATTTATCCGCTAGAGGTCGCTAGAAGCATATTCAAAACAAAGGCGTAGTTTGATGACGCCAAGTTTTAGAGCGGAAACTTGGGACATGTGGTCTCCATCTCAAAGGACGGTGCAAAAGAATAGGGATTGGAGTCAGGAAGAACTCATGTTCGTGGATGCGATTATTAACGTTACTGTAGTATGAAGCAGAGCAGGACCGAGTGTTGTGGGAGCTGAACGAGGAGCTGGAGCGATTGATCAACACACGCCTCACGAGCAGCGGGACTTTTATTATGACACAGCCGCCGACGCCGCTTCCGCTTTTCCGGTCATGAGTTTACGGGAGCTGTCCTTGTCGACAGAACCAGCGGCAGATGGTAAACAGTAATTATGTTCCATAAATAAGTAACACAATCCACCATAAAACGTGCAAGAAGTAAATAAGGAACTGCTTGAAGCAAGCTAGTGGTTTGCTGGACGCTAGACACTACTTCCGCATTTGTCCACGGCACTATGGTCATGTGGTTTCTACGTCAGTAAAGGTGCACTGCCCCGTGCCACGGTTTAGAATGGGAATTTTCTCATGATTTACAAGTAGTTGAAAACATTAGAGACATTGTTTGTAATCAGCTGGACAAAATATATAACACTAGCCTAGTGGTTTTTGGATATTTTACTGCAAAAATTTTACATATTGTACCTTTAACTGGAGTGTAATAACTCCAGATTATGCTTCTTTTTCTTTCAGTCATGACCGCAGCCACGCACTCGACTCCCTTTAAAATCCTGCGCTGTGCGTGCTTGCTTGTCTTTGACAGAGTGAGCGAACACTGTCTCGACAAGCGGAGATACAGCGGAAGAAGATGTAGTTCCCATTGCCATTCCTATTTAAGTAAATTGTAAATATTATACGGCGTACTAATATTATAAAAATATCCCAAAATCACAAAAAAAAAAAGAAAAAAAAAAGAAAAACAGATAGGATCGATACTTCCATTTGATAATCGATCTTTTTGATACCACGCCAGTATCGAAAGTATCGATACTTTAGGATCGATCCGCCCATCCCTAATGTGCGGCTATTATTAATCTTGCCCATCGTCATCACTATTTTTCTAAATTGATGTCTGAACTGTTTTATTGCATTAGGTAAGTCATAGTCAATCATTCTTTATTTTCATAAATATTGTTTAAATATGTGTTTGTTCATATAATGAAATGCGGATGGTTAATGTTGTATGTTAAATGGGTATAAAGTGTGCAATACCATACTTGTAAAGTGTTTATGCTGAATTTATATACTTGTTAAAGCTATTTGCACGGTTATGTTATGAAATAATGTTGTTAAAGTTTAAAAGTTGTAAACGTTGTTTGCTTTTCGGTGATGGGTGCTGACGTCACATGCGCGCCAGCTCATTGAAGAGAGAGATGTGAGCCACATGTGCGGCTATTATTAATCTTGCCCATCGTCATCACTATTTTTCTAAATTGATGTCTGAACTGTTTTATTGCATTAGATTGGATGTTGCACCCCAAAGTTTGAGGAGATTGGACTGTCTCAACGTTCAGCGGTCGTGTTGGAGTCAAGCAGTGAGGGAGAGCCGCGCTGGATTTGCACTACAGAGTAATTGCGTCATCTGAGGACTCCGCTTGTTTTCTTCAACGTATCTGTATCGTTTCTTCCTGCAAAGACTGTAGGCATTTACAAACACACAAATTGAACTGAGACGCATTCACACAAACTGAACTGAGACACATCCACACAAATGAACTGAGTCATTTATATTCCTCTTGGACTTAAAGCAGAACTAAGTATCATTTTTTAGAAGTATCTAAGTATCATAGCCTATAGTACAAACAAAAACGAAACCCTGCGTGGAATTTACCTGGGAATATAGCCTAAGCCTAACATACTGAAGGTAGGGGCGAGCTATGGCGTGTTTAATTTGGTTAAAATATAATGTAGGCGTCTTTTTGCACAAAATTGCGTCTGCTAATCCCTAGTGGAAAAACCAGCTGGACCAGTTCAAGCTGTGTTTTGGAACATGGTAGCTGGTTAGACCACACAAAACCAGCTTATAATGCTAGTAGCACAGCTAGGGTCTGAAGCTGTGTAGCTGGTCATCGATTTAATTTAAAATAGCTGGTAGTTACAACACCTACCCTAAGCTTATGATAAAACCAAACCAATGCTTTAAGAATGGAGCACACAGACACAAATATATCCATTCAAGAGAATTCAATTTATTTATGTGAATATCATTTTCATTAAAACAAAAAGATTAAGTAATAATAAGATAAAATAAAAACAATACAACAGATTTGTTTTTGTTTTTTTCTTTGTTTGTATTAAATTATTAATTATTTGTAAATTTAAACCAATAAAACATTACAACGTAACTACTTAATAGAAAAATAAAAGTAGTTCATAAAGCAAGCAATTTATTTTTATTTTTTTATTTTATTTTTTTATTTTTTTTACTTTCTTGTTGATGTCTTGAATTTTTTCTGTCAAGTAGTGCCCAAGTATCATTGCTATGGCCTTCAGCTCTGCTTTCTCCAAGTTTTTGCCCTCCAGCCATTTTTGAAAGCAACCTAGAAAAAAATATATACACAAGAAACCCCTTAAGCCTTGACTACCACAAACATAATGTTCTTGAATAAAGCTACATTTGACCATATGAGCTATTTTATTGTTGATCGTTTGATAAATTTAATACTCAGAAATGATTGATCAATTGCACTGTTGTCAGTATAACCAACTGATTAGTGAACAGAAAAAAAAATCATCTAACATCTAGAATTAAGAACAGATTATTTTACCACCAGAGTATGAATACTATTAGCTAACCATACAGAGAAACATAGAGTTGTGGTCATGAGTTTACATAATACCCTGCACAATCTGCAATATGAACTGGGTAATTTTTGTATCGATTTTGTCTTGAGGACTATATTAAATTACATTTCACAAATATATTCCCCATCTGGAAATGTTAAAAAATAATGTGATATGTTTGGCCATATTATTCTGAAGCCATATTAAGTGTTATATTAGCTTTTAAATATTTAAATCTGGATTTTTTAATATATATATATATATATATATATATATATATATATATATATACCCCAGGACATTATTTACCTCTATAAAGGCCTTTTTTAACGTTATGTGTTATCTTTCATGTCAAATTCTTATATTTGATCAATAAATTAAATTATAAGACACTATAGGTCTGATACCACTCAAATTAAATAATTTACAATGCAAAATTACAACTGTAATAAATTATGTTGTGAGATGTTTTAAATAAATTTTTGAATATACAAATTATAAATGTTGAAAAAAATGCAATGACACTATTAAGCATGAGTAGGTGGCAGCAAGTCACTTAACGAGCGAGTCATTGAGTCATTCATTCAACCAATTCAAAACACTCATTCAATAACAAAACATGCTGTGTTGCTTTGAGAACGTGCAATAGTTTAGCTTTTAAAACAGTTTTTTAATTGTTCAAATTTCCAATGTAGTTCTATATACAGACATTAAAGGTCAAACCATTCTGATATTCTTTTTATCTAAATAAACAACATATTATATGGCTCTTAAAGGGTTAATTCACCCAAAAATGACATTTCTGTCATTAATTACTCGCCCTCTCTTCATTCAAAACCCATAAGACCTCCGTTCATCTACAGAACACAAATTAAGATATTTCTGATTAAATCTGAGCGCTTTCTGACCCCAGACTGCAACGTAATTGCAACTTTTGCAGGCCCAGAAAGATAGTAAAGACATTGTTAAAATAGCCCATGTGACTGCAATGGTTCAACTTTAATGTAGCGGCCAGAATACTTTTTGTGTGCAAAAAACTAATTTATTGACTTTATTAAACAATTTCCTCTCTCCGTGTCACTCTCTGATGCTGTTCATGTGAGCACCACAACACATGCATGTGATGCTGATGCAGAATACAGCCAATAATGAGCCAACGTTCTGACGTAGAACCTGGAAGTGCTGCACTGTGTTTGCTACAACAGTCAACAGTGTCAGAGACCGACAGTAGAAAAGAAATTGTCGGGGGGGGTTTTCTGCGCGCAAAAAGTATTCTCATCGCTTCATAACATTAAGGTTGAAACCCTGAATTCACGTAGACTATTTTAACAAAGTTTACTACCTTTCTGGGCCATAAAAAGGTAATAACGTTGCAGTCTATGGAGGGTCAGAAAGCACTGTTTCATAATTTAGCCCCATGGCCCATTTAATTTAATAAGGTTTTGGTACCCTCTCTACATATAAGTATATAAAGAATGAAAGCCTGTTGTGTCAGTCTCTTGATTTGTGGCCGTGGCAGCTATTGTGAAACTCACCATCTTTCCGGTGTGAATGGCATCAAGGTCTTGTCCTGAAGAATCTCAGCACCAAACCCTAGAGATTACATCTCATCTGGTAACAAGAGTAAACATAATTTTAACCACTTAACATAATAAACATGCTCCAGCCAATAACTGACAAGCAGCGTCAATACGCAAGCTACTTACATTTTAAACGCACGTTCATGACTGTTTCAGGAAGCACGGATGGGAGGGCCAGGAAGAGGAGGAGGAGGGAGGGTCTAGCTAGCCTCTGTTTTATTTGACAACACTTCGAACGTCAACAGGAAGTAACTCCGCTCAGAATCGCTTAGAGAGCCTTTAAAGTTGTCGACCCCCTGAACCACAGTCAGCATTTATAAGTAAGAAGTATTTAAGTAAAAAAAAATAAAAAATTCATACAGGTGTACAAACAAATAAATAAATACCTTTTAGTGGAACAGTACGGCATCTGTCTCACTGGCAAACATAACTACAAACAGACATAGAGAAATACAATAAAATAGATTAATGACCATGATATCCTGTTATCATAATAGTTAAATAAATGATTATAACTACAAGCACTATAACATTATACTTGTCATCTATGTTACCTCATTTAGCCGATTATTGAACCTACAGGCCTTTCAAGGACGATCTCACTGAAACAACCTGGGGTTAATGATTTTAAAATGTAAGATTTCTTTCAAAAACATGTACAAATCTTACAGACACATAACTTTTCAACAGTAGTGTTGTCTCAGAACCAACATATTTAGCATAAAATGCCAGGTTTATTACAAGGAACCAAGCTAGAGCAGAGGTGGAAAGAATAATATATATATATTACTTAAGATAACAAAATGTATATTTTTAGATTTAGAATTCACTATTGTACATGTAGTCTCACTTACGTTTGGATGTCAAAGACTTCTTAAATGATAAATTAAAAATATATAATTTAGCAAAAGAAAACTGCAGATACATGGTGATATAGGTTGGATATATTGTGAAATAAATGCATTTTAAAGTATTTAATGAGCTTTCTCAGTTCACCTGTACATGTTTCCTCCTCCTCTGTCAGCTTCCCCTTTGTTGTAGAGTGGCTTTTATGTTTCCCCTGAAATTGCAGAACATCATTTATCCATATTTGTTTACCATTAGAGATCAAAAGATGTTTGAAATAGTTTCAGTTCATTTTTGCGTTCCATGTAAGTGACGTCACCGATTAACGGTACAGAAACTTTTAGGTTAAATAAATTAGTTTACTATCATCCATTAACAATTTGCCAGCAAAACCTTTACAAAACTATTATAACATCTCATCTACACATAAATATGCGATTAAAAGCCCAAACTTTCACTAAACGAGCTCAAAATATAGAGTTATTTAGCCAACCGCTTCTGACGGTTGAGATGTTAAAGGGATACTCCACCGTTTTTTCATATTAAACTATGTTATTCCCTTTACTAAGACGAGTTGATACATACCTCTCTCGTCTCAGTGCATGCACTAAATCGCTCTCTGTCTTGCGGCGAAACTTTGTTAGCACTTAGCTTAGCCCAGTTTGTTGCATGGAGAGCTTCTTGACTCCAGAGACACCAGCAGCTTCAAATACCTGTTTGCTGCTCAACACTGGCTTTTTTTATATAGCTGCCCTTTTAATACAATTAATTTTTTTGACAGGAACTTTCCTCAATAAGCCTTTATCTGACCGAGTTCTGCTGTGCTCTAAATCACTCACAAATCTTATGATAATTCGATAATCTCCATTCAGTTTCACACAATATTAGTTGTTTTCATGCCTTTTGCACAGCATTGGACCATTTCATGCTTTTCATCTTCAGAAAGATCTTTCTTCCTCTCCATATTGCATGAGAACTGTGACTTGCTTAATAATGTGGAACAACCTCTAAGTAGGGTTTCCATAGATCTGGCAAATTATTTTGTCTGAGATTGATACCAGTTATCTAAAAAGACATGGATAAATAAACAAACAAACATTTTCTTAGAAAAACTAAAATCTGAATGTTTATTGTACAGAAATCTTACTGATTTGTCTCTTGCATAATAATTTGGAACGCAGTGTATATAGATATATATTAGCCTATATAGACCCATACTAATACAAAATTACTTAACTTAAAAGTTAACTATTAGCTGCTTTTAATAAAAAAACGACACAAACCGTCTTTGACAATACTACTGACCTCAGACCAAAACACGGCAAGTTAAGTAAGTTAAGCCTTATACCAGCAATGAATCTCAAAGGAGAGTAGAGGAAACTGATCATGTATGTTCATGTAACGACTCACAACTCCTTTAATATTTTGGATTGGCAACCATGTAAACACATCGTAATGCATAGCCTAAGCTACATTTAAAAGCATCAATTTAGACCCGCTGTTAAATGTTAAACAACTAACGTTACACAAATATGCCGCAAGTTATGCCACCTTGCCGTCAAGTGTTTCATTAGTAGGTACCGATAGTGTAGGAAAACGTGACGTTTTCTACTACGTGATTACGCGCATGCGTGAAACGGATCGTGCAGGTGGAACGGATCATGTACCGACACCGCCCTCTCATTTCAGATGCCGTTTCACTTGGATAGACGTCACAGTACAGAAGAAAAGACAATCGCAACTTCCGTTTCATGCCAACTTTAAGTTACACTTTAACGCTGACACATTCAGGGTTCTAAATTAACTTTTTTGATCACCAGCCAATGTGGCTGGTAACTTAGAAATTACGAGTGCCACTGAATGCATTTGATCATTTTATTAACATTGTTGGCACGAAAAACACATATAAAGTACAATACATAAAACAAAATATGCACAGAAAGTGCACATATAAACAAAATATCCATTAGTGCCTCAACTTTAAAATTATTAGTTCCCACCACGAAATTGCTTGTTTCGTTTTTTTTCTTTCACATTCATGCTAAGGTGACCAGATTTCTGAAATGGAAACCTGGGACATTTCCTATTTGAGTGGTCAAAATATCACCGAAATGTAATTTGTTATTAACTATTAATAAAAAACGGGCACAATACATTTTTTAATGTTTTTGTTCTTTAATTGTTCACTGTAAACCCTAATAAGTTGAGACTATTCAAATGATTTGAAGAAAGTGATTCCCTCAGTTCAATTGAGTAGTGGGGTAATCGACAACTCAATTTAATTGAGTTGACCTAATGTGGTCTTTTCATTGAATTAATTTAAATGATTAAGTACAGATAACTTAAAAGGTAAATATGGGTTCCCAATATCATTACATTAATTAATTTAATTTTATTATTAGGATTTTTGGTCTGGTTTTAATACAATTCACCAAAAAACAATTACACTATTAACCAGGCATAACTAAAAAAAGCATTACACTATTTTGAAAAATCACATTACAAAATTAAAACAACATAAATATAAGATAAATAAAATGGCATTTAACAAATATTTTTAACATTTATTATTGAATTTAATATTTTAATTTTCATGAGCTGTTTATAGGCTACTGTACAGAAATTGCAACTTTTTAAACGTTTAACTATTATTTTGCATTTTAGATTCATTTTAAGCTCTAAGTAAGTTGCAAGTGTATTATTATTTTATTATAATTTTTTTATTTAATCATATCTGAGTGTACCTTCACCTTGTGATACAGTTAAGACGTGTGTGGAAATTGCTGCTTTGTGACTGAGGACGTTTAAATTGTCCAGAACAATCCCGCACCCTGTTGAAGTCCTGTTATAAAACACATAACCGTATTACTTTAATTTAACATGAATAGTTAGTATGTTACTACCTTAAAAGTTGAAACCAATATTGATGTTTCTTTTGATAATTGATGATAATGGCGCTCTGCTCCAGGTTACGTTCTTCATGAAGTAGCGGCGCGTGCGACCAAGTGTAGCAGTGACAGTGTAGCTGCACAGCCCCCTCGGTTGGTGAATATAATCACTACACGATTGCACTGATAACCAACAGGCTGCTAAATGTTGGTGGGTATGGAAAGCCGTTTTAACATTTAAAAGTTACGTTTGACTATCCGTAAGTAACGTTATCACCAACGTCTTTCTGACTAATCGTAATTACATTTTGGATAGTTGGAATTGTCATTCAAGATATCTGTAACGTAATTGTGACTAGTCGAAACGACAGATAGAGATATCTGTAATGCAGTTTTGACTAGGCAAAACTGAATTACAGATATCGGCAATGACATAATTGAAAACCACATTCAGCTCATCACACGTCTTAAATGACAATTGCAGATATCTGTAATTCAGTTTTGCCTAGGCAGAATGAAGGTTAAAGATATCTCAAACGTCATTATGACTAGTGATGGCATGGTGCTAATCAGTGCCAAGTGCTGGCCTAATTTGCATAAAGATATCTGCAACGTCATTTCGCCTAGTCAAAACTCTAATTAGAGATATCTGCAATTACATTTTGACTAGGCGGAATGAAAGTTACAGATATCTCAAATTTCAGATATCTCTAATCAAAATTCATTTCAAGATATCTATAACTTGATAATAGATATCTACAATTAAATTATGACTATCCCTAACTCCAGTTTGAGATATCTACAACACCATTTTGACTAGTCATAATTCCAGTTACAGATATCTACAATGTCATTTCGCCTAGTCAAAACTTAATTTGAGATATCTGAAAAGGAACATGTAGATATCTTGAATTGAGTTGAATTAAAGATATCTTGAACTGGAGTTGTGACTAGTCAGAATCAAATTGTAGATATCTCAAACTGGAATTACAGATATCTACAATTCAGTTACAGATATCCGTAATTCACATAGTGGATATCTGCAACTGAATTGTAGATATCTGTAATGATAAACCCCATACAAATAAATGGCAAAAGTGATGTCATTTGCCCTAGGAAGAATGTCTTTGTGGATATCTGAAATGACAATTATGGATAGGAAGAATGTAGTTGCGGACATCTGAAATGTTCTTTTTGACGAGGCAAAACTGAAATACAGATATCCGCAACACATATCCAGTCTAGCTGTTAAATGTTAAAACGGCTTGCCATACGTTCAAAATAACCCTCAAATACATTGCCAAAAAGCCCCACGTATGGCAAGCCGTTTTAACATTTAACAGCTAGACTGGATATGTGTTGCGGATATCTGTATTTGAGGGTTATTTTGAACGAGCTATAAAACGGTGACATTTCCGGGGACTGCTCCATTGGGGGACGGAGCACCAAAAACCGGGACTGTCTCCGGAAAACGGGAACGTCTGGTCACCCTAGTACATGTGGCAATCCTGACAAAACATGACGTCAGCCATTTGGCATTCAATTTTATTTTTTTCGTTTCTCTGTCGATGTCATCAACCCCTGCCTCGTTCCTCTTCTCGCCCCCAGAAATCTGTCCCACAACCACCGCATTTAGTTTAATCTTAATTTTTACCTTTACTAGCTAACTCCCTCCTCTTTCAGTCTATGCTCCCGGCTCCGGCTCCGTTCGTTCTTCTTCTTGTGTTTTCTGATGGACGCTCCGTTCGTTTCCATGGTTTCTCGCGCTGGTTTCACTGCAAACTGCGCGCAGCCAATGGGCGTATCTACACAGACAGGGAGTAAAAACTCCCCCAAAATAATCACCTTTATCTCGCTAATATTACCAACAACTCAAATGAAATAATCTAACACAAAAAGCAGAGATAGAAAAGGTAGAAAAAGTTTTCAAACAATCGTACCTCACACCGCCGTCACGCACTCCCCATCCACGCTCCTCACTCAGCGCATGCGCACACACGGAAAGAGAGAGGGAAAGAGAGAGAGCAGTTACAGTGTTAGTATAAAAAGTGTTTAAAAGAATCATGACTCAAGCTGGGACGTTTACATGTTTGTTTACAGATTTATTTTATTCTTACTTTGATTTTAAAAGCCACTGGAAGTGAAACCCCTGCTCCCCTAACACTAACCCTAGCTGAGAGCTGCTGACAGTCTGATACTGAGTGACTCACCGCCCCTCCCCCACCGGCCTGACTCTGATCGCGCGCGCGCCTCCTGCCCATCCCCCACAGCAGCGTAGCAGCTTCAGTATTGCCAACTTAGCGACTTCGTCGCTAGATATATATCAGTGTTTCCCATACATTGACTAGACTGTGGCGGCCCGCCACATTCTAATTTGTCCCGCCACAGTCTCAGAATGAAACGGAAATTAGGTTTGTCGCGATATATAAATTACCGTCTGCTAATTGCGCTCTTTTATATGGCAAAAGTGGGAGACATAGAGCAAAATAAGTAGACTAGCACCAATTAAGTTTTCGTGCACTATATTCACAGTCATCTGAAGCCATTCCATAGCTTCATGTGAGGGACAGAAGAAATATACATCGATAAGTTCACGGTCAGAAACTCGTCTTCCCTCCGCTACAGCTGTCAATCATTCAGCACTCAAACAGCGCGTCGCGTTCGGTAACGACAGTCAGCACGGTAAAACTCTCCAATATGATATATTCCCATTATAATACTTGATATGTAGATAAAGAGCTGTGGATTTGCATAACGATGTCATCATACTGGCTACAGGATGTCTGTTAGATCGCACAACACAAGGACTATGAATTCGTGTCACACCCACAATAACTGGAATTTAAAAATGAGAGAAACATATGATTAATAAACTGTTAGATACAGTCAGATGTACACAGGGATTCTCTTTGTACTGTGAACTTTTCAATGCGCAGCACAACTGCGCGCTCTGACTCGATATTGCTTCAAGCGCATCATTCTGCACCCGGAATGCGCATTAGCGGTTTTTTGCTGCTGTTTTGAAGCGTTTCATGTTATCATGGTTTTGCACACTGAAAGATTATTAATAGCATATTTTGTTCTGTCGTATCTATAGCTTGTTGCCCCATTAAAAAGCCTCACAATACATTTAAAATAAGCGCCTTTTAATGTTACATTAATATAAATACATTTAATTATTTACATGTAAATCTAATTTCATGATACAAATATTAATTTTAAACTTTTTATTAACATTTGGATTTATAAAATTACTGTGCAAAGTTTTTAGGCTAGAATATCTTTTTGCTGCTGAGTTATATACACGCCTAGTTTATTTATTTATTGGTCAGCTTATGAATATATTTTTATTCATTTGTTATTCATTTGAGATGGTGTGTTTAGTGCAGTCTGGATTGGTTAACAAATCAAAGATACAGGCTCCCACTAATAAATTAATTCAACAAAGGTAACTCTTTTGCTACATATTTTTAATGGTTTAAATGTGTGCTCTACATGTTTGACCACTTATGAACTCTCATTTAGCCTACTATATGTTGTGTACATGACTAATGTGCCCTACCATCACCAATAAATAAATTACTATTAGAGCACAAAATTGTTTACAAGAGAACAAATTTCTTTATTGATCTAGTCACGTAATTTTGCTCTCAGAATACACCAGATTTATGCATGTAAATTTAAAATGTACAAAATTTTCCTCCGAGGGGGGCATGCCCCCGGACCCCCCTAGAGGAACCGATGTCCACCCACCACAGTCTCACAAAATCTTGTGGGAAACACTGTGTATGTGTGTATATATATATATATATATATATATATATATATATATATATATATATAGATATATATATATATATATATATAGCCGAATGTCAAATAAAGCTGTTCTCATATATTATATTATATTGTATTAAAATACAGTAGGCTCTGTGTGAGCACGGATTAGGAGAGAAAACACATTAGGCAGGCAGAATGCAACCGACGTGATGACAAATATGGCAATTTACCCATGACGTCATCTAGCGACGTTTAGCGACTTTTTGGTGTTCTGATCATCCATTGTGGTGTTAAAATTTTACATTATAAGAGTTTGTTAGTTAACACTGTCAGAGTGTTAATAATGTTAACTCTTTTAAAAGTGTTAATTTAACACTTTGCCAGTGGTTCCCATATTCTGCAGTGTATATATATTCCATTAAATTTGCAGTGCGTAATGTACGCTTTTTTTTTACAGTCTATGGTTCAGCCCCGACAAAACGTTGCAAATCGTTGCGCACCGGTTTGAGCTTGAACGTGCCCCAGCCGGAGAGGTGAGATCAAGTCTTGTCCCGAAAATGCATGATAACTAAAATACATTGTGAAATATGAAAGTTAGTAAGATGTATGTTTACTTTAGTGGTTAAATTATTTTCTGTTAATGTTTTATTTCTCGATTGTATTTGAGTTTGATTCTTTTGATGATTATTTTGCAATAAGGAAAAAACAGTTTATTGCTTATTTGTAGGCATTGATCAGCAAATGTAATTTTGTTATATTTCATATAAAATCACTTTAGATTCTACAATTGAATCAGTGGTAGCCTGTTCTTCTCAAGTTTTTGTATCAACAGTATGTATTTTGAAATAATTTTCAATTTTTATTATTTGATGTCATTTAAAATTTTATGTAATACATTATTTAAATAAAAAGTTTCTTTAGTGAAACACAGAAGTTATCCATGTTTTTTTTTTTTTCATCTGGGCAGACTTTACAGGAGGTGTGTGTGACATTACAGTGTATGTGTGTTTGTGTGTGATACAGAGGGATTTGAAATTTGTGAACACAGCAGGACAGAGTACAAGGGAAAATAAACAGTCATAACATCAGAATGATCAAAGATGCATCAGAAGAAGGGAGACAGATGGCATCATTTTACATTATAGTATGCCATGAGAAACTGTAAACAGAGGCGTTACCATGGTAGAGACTGCTACATTACTGTAACTCACCCGTATAAAGATCAACTACAGTACAGATTCAGTCATATGGTACAGTGAGAACATTTACTGTATTGCCAGCACACTCTGTTCACACCTTTTGATAACACACTGAATAGATATTATTACAAACATTATGGATTTTATGTCAGTAATATAGGTAATGTAAGTGTATTTTCTAATGTGTCTTCTGTAGTCTGTGTAAATGTAATTATTTCAGCATCAAGGGTGATTTGAAACATGTATCTTGCATTGTTTGCCATTGAATGGACTGAATGTTAAAAGTACTAAACTGAAAGAAGATCATACTGTTGTGTACAGCAAATATGTACAGCTAGAATGAAAAACATATGCTTAGAGCTCCACCTAGTGGTCATCTTATGAAAATATTAGGAGGAATTCACATGAGACGCCTGCTAAATTAAACAGCTTTAATTAAATACACTCAAGCTTAATATAATTATTGTGTTGAGTGTATTTTTCCAACACTTAACAGAATAATTAACTGGTTTCACTCCAGCCATCGTGAACTTTTCTTCACTCAGTCCTGAATATGTCAGTCTTGCAATATTTCAAGTCTATGACTCCACTTACAATTTACTCTCAAATAAAGTGGTACTTGATGTCAATGTGTTTGGCACATCCATGAAATGGAGGGCTTTTTGCCATACCAATAGCAGACAGATTATCCTCAAACATCAACACTGGTCCTGTTTTGTTGACCTTTAGATCTGTCATCAGTTGTCGCATCCAAACTGCTTCTTGAGCTGCGCTTGCCAAAGCCATGTACTCAGCTTCAGAAGTAGAGAGAGCTACAACTTGTTTCTTGTTGCTCCAACTTACAGCTGCTCTGCTTATTTGAAACATGTATCCTGATATTTGCAATCATCATGGTTTCCAGCCCAATCTGAATCTGCAAATCCAATGCATTCCTTGGTTTGCCTTTGCTATATAGCAGACCTAGATTCAGAGTGCCATTCAGTTACCTCATGATTCGTTTGACAGCAGTCTAATGAAGTTTTGTGGGTTTAGCACACTTCTTTGTCATCAGAATGCTTGATGAGCTTCAAGTTCATGTCTACTTGTGTGCTTACTGACTCTGAATTTTTCCAACACATTTTTGGCACATGTTGTCTGACCCATCCTGGACAATTTTCACTGAAATAAAATGAGTCAGCTTGCACATGTCCTTAATCACAAAGTGCTTTACAAGCATTTTCTTCACCTCTATCATCCATTTATGATTGTGTCCAGCCAGGAGAATGTCATCAACATACAATGCAATAATGAACATCTCACCTGTTGCTGCAGTCTAAAAGCAAAGATCAGCTGTAGTTCGTACAAACCCCATCTTGTTCAGCTGTTCATCTAAGAGAATGTTCCAATCTTGGTGATTGCTTCATTCCATAGATGCTGCGATTTAGTTTGCACACTAGATGCTCCTTTCCATGGACAACCACCCCTTAGGTTGTTGCATGTACTTCTTTCTTTAGTTCAGGAAAGCTGTCTTGTCATCCCATCTGATGCAGCTTAAAGGGGTGGTTGATTATGATTTCACTTTTTTAACTTTAGTTAGTCTGTAATGTTGCTGTTTGAGCATAAACAACATCTGCAAAGTTACAACGCTCAAAGTTCGATGCAAAGGGAGATATTTTCTTTTTAAGAATTCTCTGACTATAAGAAACAGCTACAACAAGTTTACAACAAAAAAATATGCATTCATGCAAAAATAAGGTTCAGTTGAACAACTGCTTTGCAAATGATTCACTGGTTCAAAGTGCTTGAAATGCTACAACGCTGGTGATCAGAAAACATGCACAAAAACAACTTTTACAAACATTTTATTTAAAGTGTATTTAAATGAAATGAACAAATCCATTAATACCATTAAATTAAACATAAAGCATCTTTACGATAAGTATTATTTTATTCAACTGTAGGGGGCAGTCGTGGCCTGGAGAGAGAGTTGGACTTCAATGAGCATGAACCATACTCTGCCACATGTCACTTCACTCATCATACCAGTAAGAGACTTTTAACTACAAATCTTCTTCTTTGGTGATAATACCTCCTTTAAGTGCCTTTTTACATGGATCTTGCAGAACCTCCCCACATATACATGTCAAGTCTTGAAATGAATGTGGGGTGAGGATCTGCAAAAGACACGTAAAGGAGGATTTACTACCATTGTGTAATGACTAATGTCTGACTCATCATCATCAATGCATTAAGGCCCACCTGCTGTGCTTTCTTCATCATAATGACATATTGGGCTGGATAGGTGAAACTGATGAAATAGAGACAGTAATTACAGAGTAAACCACTCACTCTCTCTAATGTTATCAGTTTCAGTCACATCCGAATCTAAATTTAAACTTGAAATGCAGAGGTGTAAAGAGTACTTGAAAACCATAATAAAGTAAAAGTACTGAGACAGACCCTACAGTGAATATGATTCAGTTACAAGTCACCAATTCCAATATGGCTTGAGTAAAAGTCTTAGAGTTTAAATAAAATAGCACACTTAAATATTGCAATCAACAGAACAGCCTCTTAAACATCCACAAACACTGAAGTCTCAGGTAAGCTCAAGTGCTTAAAAAACATAAGTAAACCAATATCATTCAAAATGGTCTCTTCAAAAGAATGGATATAAAATAATGTGAAATTAAATCCTAGAAATGTTAAAGCCTACTTGCACTAGACATACTGGTTTCGGCCTCATCACCGGCTGCAGCCATGTCCTCATCTCGTATATGAAACACTTGCGATTCATATATGAAACTACCTGCTAATGTGCTCACATTCACGTACAGCGGCCTTGTTGACAAGTTTGTGTAAGGGCAAAACTGCACTAAAGTAGAGAGTAAAAGTTGCTAATGTCCTTGATACTCAGTCAAAGTAAAAAGTAAGTTTATGTATTTAGTTTGTGTTGTTCATGCTCATTGATTACCCTGGTTACTCTCTGGTTCATTAATTAAGTCACATCTGTTCCTTGTTTTACCCCTTAACTTGTGTATTTATAGGCGTGCATTTCAATCTTTGGTTTTCCGTTCTTTGGCTGTGTTTAAGTTCACTTTTTTATGCCCTCCCCATTCCTCCATCTTGTTCACTCAGATGTACATAAGTGCTTACGCTGCATGAGTGTAATGGGTTTAAATGGAATGCCTTAGGCCCTTGATCTCTTATAGGTAAATCAAGCAAGCACAGCAAGTTTCTGTTGTGACATCAAAATTGTGTTGCACTGTGGTCTATGGATCTGCCTGAAGGGTTTAGAGTAGATATGCCCAAGGGGTTGTCTTCTATTGTCCACCTGACAAAGTTGAACACACCTCAAAATGGTGGTGGGGATTCCACCGAGGGGAAATGCTTAGAGAATTCTTAGGGGGCATTTACATGCATAAAACAGCGTTTTTAGTGGGTGTCGCAGATCTGTGTGAACAAGGATCATTTTGACAACATTGTCGTCTGTATGCGAAAATTTTCAAAAACGCAAAGGAAAAACATTTCCATTTTTAGTACATTGTTGTCATGTAAACTTACCCTAAAGTGGCGTTAAACAACCTTGTTGTTACAGTACAGAAGGGACAGAGACCTACTTTCACAGGTAATGGAGTTTTATTGAGAACCAGTAAGAGCAAGTGTTGAAGTGCAGGTGAGTGAACGGTGAAGTTGTGCAGGTTCTTGAGGTGGAGAGTGATGACTGAGTTCTTTTGTTGTTTCAGATGCAGATGACCTTGGAACTGGAGACGATGGAGATGCTGGACACTCGAGACAAGGAGCACTCACACAGAGAGTAGAGAACACACAAGGAGATTCCTGGAGACAGGAAAGTAGATCACGGGGAGTCCTTGAGGTAAGCATACAGGTAAGTTAATGTGTGAGTGCATGTGATAGTGATGTATATCAAGCCAGGTGGACAACCCGGCGGAGGGTTAGTGGAGGCATTGGAGGAGGGGATGGTCTCTTCCGACCAGGAGATGGGATTCATGATGATGGAACTTGGAAGGATGGATTCAGGTTCAGTGGTGACATTCTTTGATCCAGGACGATAAGAGATGGTAAAGTCCAATCAGGGGAAAAGTAGGGCACAGCGTGCTTGTCTAGGGTTTAATCTCTTGGCGGCTTGTAAATAAATAAAAAGTTCTTATGGTCTGTTAGCACAAGGAACTGATGTTTAGCTCCCTCCAGCCAATGCCTCCACTCTTCTAGAGCCAACTTCACGGCTAGGAGTTTCCTATGTCGTAGTTGACCTCCGCCGGGTTTAGCTTGCGGGAGAAGAAGACGCATGGATGGAGTCTACTTGGTGTCAACTGCTGCTGAGACAAGACGGCTCCCACTCCTGTGGTGGAAGCGTCCACCTCCATGACGAAAGGGAGCTCTGGGTTAGGGTGGATGAGGAGGGGAGCGGTGGTGAAGGCTTCTTTGAGGCTTTCGAAGGCGCTGGTGGCAGCTGGTGTCCAGGACAGAGACTTGGGCTGATTACGGAGCAGGCTGGTGAGTGGATGGGTGATGGAACTGTAATTCTTGATAAATCGTCGATAGAAATTAGAAATAGAAATCCAAATTGATGGATGTTGGGACTGGCCAGGTTTTGATGGCTCGGATTTCCCCTCGTCCATCCGGATGCCACTGTGATCAATGATGTATCCGAGGAAATGAACTGAAGACTGGTGGAATGAGCACTTTTCTGCCTTGAGAAAGAGATGGAACTGGCAAAGTCGTTGGAGGACCTCCGCAACGTGGTGGCGATGTTTGGCCTGGATCTGGGAGTATATTAAGATGTTGTCAATGTATACCAGCACGAACTTGTGGAGGAACTCCCGGAACACCTCATGTATGAAGTCCTGGAATACGGAGGGGGCGTTGACCAGGCCATACGTCATAACAAGATATTCATAGTGGCTGGTGGGCGTGATGAAGGCGGTCTTCCACTCGTCCCCCTCGCGTATCCGGATGAGGTTGTACGCGCTGCGGAGGTCCAACTTCGTGAACACAGTGGCACCACAGAGATTTTCCAGGGCCGCTGGGATGAGAGGAAAGGGATAACGGAATTTGACTGTAATCTTAAAACTGTAGTCTATGCAGGGCCTCAAGTTTCTGTCCTTTTTTGACACAAAGAAGAAGCTCGAGGCAGGAGGGGAAGTAGACGGGCGGGTGTTTCCTTGAGCAAGGGCCTCTTTGATGTATTCCTCCATGGCCTTCTCCTCCGGGATGGAAAGGGGATAGATTTTACCCCTTGGCACTGGCTCACCCGGAAGCAGATTGATGGCACAGTCCCATGGTCGGTGTGGAGGCAGCTTGGAGGCTTTTTGCGGGCAGAAGACGTCACTCATTCAGGAATCTCGGTGGAACGTTTCTCAACTGGACTCTCTATGGAGGTGGCACAGATGGATAGATCATGAGAGGGTGGTACTCGAGGAACTGGAAGGTCAGATAAACAGTTAGAGAAAACGGTTTCGCCCCACTTCAGGATCTCGCCGGTTTTCCAAGAGATGGTAGTGTTGTGCTGCTCCAACCAGGGATACCGTAAAACCACGTCAGAGGTGGATTCCTCCAAAATCAGCAGATGGATGTCTTCGAGATTAAGTGAACTGACACGTAACTGGATGGGACCCACACATCGGCGTACACATCTTTGGCTCAGGGGTTTTCCCGTTATTGAGTGGATCTGGTAGACAGACGGAGAGGGCGTAGTCTTGAGTTTGAGCTGCCGGCAGAGGGCGCCGGAGATGAAGTTGCTGGCTGACCCTGAATCGAGGAGCACCACAACTGGAAGAGAAACACCTGCAGCAGTAAGGTTGACAACAGTGGTGAGTGGTTTCATTTTATTGAGTGAAGGGATAATGGCACTCACCATAGGTCATGGTGGACGAATTGGGCACGCAGAGATGATGTGCCCAGGTAAACCACAATTTAGGCAGAGATTCAGGGTCAGCCGTCTTTGGCGCTCGGAAGGAGTGAGGTGAGAGTTTTCTATATTCATGGGTTCGTGGGCTGGTTCTGGAGGGCTGATGTGTTCAGGTCGGCGGAGGAGGTGGTGAAAGAGTGACTGGTCCTGGTGTTCTTCGATACACGACTGCATACAGGAGGCGAAGCGGATAGACAGCTGGATGAAGCGCTGGAGGCTGATGGAATCCTCGTATGCATCGAGATGCAAATGCACCCGAGGATCCAACCCTTGTTGGTAGATGGTTATGAGGGCTTGTTCATTCCATCCACTTGAAGCTGCTAGCGTTCTGAATTGCAAAGCGTAATCGTTAATAGTCATGGAACCTTGTTTGAGATTACACAATTTCTCACCAATAGAGGAGTCGAAGGAGGGTTTACCAAACACCTCCCGGAAGTGGGACACGAAGAATGTATATGATTGAATGACGGGACCATTTTGAGACCAGATGGATTCTGCCCACGGTAACGCTTTGCCATGCAAATGGGAAATGATGAACGCTACTTTGGTTGTGTCGCTGAGGTAGAGGTGCGGTTGCATCTCCAGGACAGGTGCACACTGCAGGAGGAAGCCGCTGCAGTCCTCCGCCGATCCTGACTAGGGCGCTGATCTGGCCATGGGACTGGCGTGCGCTGGCGGAGAGGGAGAGGTGACGGTGTTTGCGGAAGTGATGACAGGTGATGGTGGAGGTGCGCTGGTGGTGAGAGTTCGTCGGAGAACATCCACGAGTTCTTGAAAGGGATCTGGGGTGCTCATACTGGCCTTGTGCTGTTAGGGTCCGGTCTTCTGTTACAGTACAGGAGGGACAGAGACTGACTTTCACAGGTGATGGAGTTTTATTGAGAACCAGTAAGAGCAAGTGCTGAAGTGCAGGTGAGTGAACGGTGAAGTTGTGCAGGTTGTTGAGGTGGAGAGTGATGACTGAGTTCTTTTGTTGTTTCAGATGCAGATGACTATGGAACTGGAGACGATGGAGACACTAGAGACACTGGAGACAAGGAGCACTCACACAGAGAGGAGAGAACACACAAGGAGATTCCTGGAGACAGGTAAGTTGATCACGGGGAGTCCTTAAGGTAAGCATACAGGTAAGTTAATGCAAATGAGACCGGACACCGAATGGTATGTGTGTGTGCTTTTTATGCTGGAGGTGATGAGGTGCTTGATGAGGTGCAGGTGCCGGTGATCAGTACTCTGGTGATTGGGTGCGCTGTGATTGATGAGTGGTGGAGCCTGACGTGTCTGTGACACTTGTTGTTGAGTTTATGGTTTGCTTTGCCTACACCGGGCTTGCGGAGTGGGCGCTGGTGAACTACAGGTCTCCATTCACCATCTGACTAGCTGAGGAGGACATCACCAGCCCCACTCCGAACCCAGAGCCCAGCCAGCCACCTCCCATGATGAAATGAAAGGATCCACTACAGACATAGAACCCAAGCCTGCCGCAATGTCAGTGCCAGAGCGGACGACTGATGGTGCGTTCACACCGGACGCGAATGAAGCGGTAAGCGCGAGTGATTTACATGTTAAGTCAATGCAAAGACGCGAATTGACATCCTGCGGCGCGAATGACGCGATTCGCGCGAATCGCGCAAGTTGAAAAATCTGAACTTTGGCGAATTTCCGCGCCGCGTTAACCAATCAGGAGCTTGCTCTAGTAGTGACGTGACGTAGCGAGCTGAGGCAGAAATTCGAAACAACAATGGAGGTCAAAATCATCGTCGCTGTACATCTTCATACATTTATAGAAACAGAAATAAAAAGGATCGTGTTTGAAAGAAAGTGAGTGAGGAGGTCGGACAATCTGATAAGTTGTAAAAAACGGTCTTTACTCAATTTGAGCTATATATACATATATATTAAGACTAAAGCCAACTAAAGACGACCAATTGAGCTTATTCGCTGTAATTTACAATTATTTCCCCACTGACAAGTTGTGTTTATTCAGAGGAAGTGTGCTGAAAGCAGTTGGAGAGTCTGGGACACATTAAGCAGCGGGAGAGCCCCTCTCATGACGCGAATTCGCGTCTGTTGTGAAGGGATTTTCACGCACGAATGAAGCAAATGTCACGCGCGAATGAAGCGAGTAAACTCAAAATGTTCAAGCGTCCAACTACGCGTCGCGTCTGGTGTGAACACAGCATCAGCAATCATTGCCCATAGAGTATGATAATAGAGTCCAGGTGCAGGTGATCCGTGATGATGAGGCGCTGACGAGGGAAGTGAGTGCAGGTGATGAAACAGGAGGATGATGGGAAATAGAGTCCAGGGAAACAAGGGATCTGTGACATTACCCCCCCTCCCGGTAGGCGCATCCTCGTGCCGTAGATGGAACAACCGGGAGGGGGGCGGGCGCCCTGGAGACCTCATGCCGGAACAGGAGGAGGTCTCCAGGGGGGGTCCAAAAACAGCCATGGCGGGTCAGGGGCTAAAGGCAGCCATGGCGGGTCAGGTGCAGTGGGCAGCCATGGCGGGTCAGGTGCAGCGGCCTGCCGAAAAGGCCTGGAGTCCAAGCGATGCCGCAGGTCCGTAGCACCATGGCGACACCGACGGCTTCGCCGACCGAGGCTCGAGGAAGAAAACTCCATGTAGAAAACTCCATGTAGTAGTGGAAATCCAGCAGTTTTTATGGTCCGTTCTTCTGTTACGGTATGCAGGTCGAGAGACGAGGCAGATACGGATTTCCACAAACGTATACTTTTACTTCGATAAACAAAGGCAGGAACACCACACATACACATAAACACAACAGAGAACGGACAAGGAGTGCAGGGAGTGAGTGAATTATAAAGGGAGTGCAGATAATAGAGTCCAGGTGCAGGTGATCCGTGATGATGAGGCGCTGACGAGGGAAGTGAGTGCAGGTGATGAAACAGGAGGATGATGGGAAATAGAGTCCAGGGAAACAAGGGATCTGTGACACATACAGCCTCTCTATTATTTGAAGAGGATATTTCTCTTGTCTCCGCTGGTCCCACCTAGCTCCAAGTCTCCTCTGTCTCCAATGGTCTCACCAAGCCTCCCTCTCCCAGCTCCTCTACCCAAGACAAGACAGTTCTTTGGCCTCACCCCCACTGGCTCCCTTCAGTTCCTCTGCTCCTCCTCTGTAGGATCCCCTGGCTTCACCTCGGTCCGTCGACCATTTGTCTCCACCTTGGCTCCTCCCTCCTTCGGGTCAATCTGGGATCCTCGTCGCTCCACCCCAGCCTTGATCTTTCATCGACCTGTGCCACGGACTTCCATACCTTCCCTGGCTCCACCTCAACCGCTCATCACCACAGCTCTGCCTTGGCCTCCAAGACCTATGGTGTCACCTGGTCTGTGTCTTCTCATCTTCACCTGGGTCTCCAACTCTCCAACATCTGACTCCACACTGGCTCCTTCCACCACCAGTTTTGCCATGTGCCTTAATCCTGGCTGTGCTCTGCTTCTTAAACTGCCTCCTCCATCCACCATCTCCTGCCATTTCTCTGTCAGCTCCTCCTAGTGTCTGTCTATCTTCAGCTCTTCCTTTCCTCCCTTCTCTGTTGGACTGCTAAAGGGTTAGTTCTAGTATTTATTTAATAAGGGTTAGTATAATAAAGTGTCGTTAACTACTGTGTACTCATTTGATACAATGCACTTATTGTATACATGTTTTTACACTGTACTTTAAAAAAATACTTTATTTAAAAATACCTACATGTAATTTGTAATTTCATCTATAACAGGGATGGGTAACTTCGATAGTGACGAGGGCCAACATTATTTATTTCTCCTTAATACCAGGAGGTCAGATTACTAATCCACACTCACACCTTTTACACCATCTTACTCAATTTACTTTTTATTAAGGGAAATCAATGTATAATTAATGTAATTTGTTTTAAAGGATTTTATGAACTGTAAAACGTGTGCAGTTTTGCTAGTACAGATGGGAAACTTTGTTTTGAGTTGACAAGCAATATTACCCCAACAAACAAATGTAAACATCTCAATTGCATTGTCTGTAAATTTGCAACAAATGTACAGATGTCCTATTTTTGATTACAAGCTAGAGAACAATTTTTAACACTTTACTTGAAGGGGTGTGCATAATACTGACATGACCCCTTCATAATCATGACATGCATGTCGCTCAGTTATGTCAGACATTGTTTGAGCAGCCATGCAGGCAACAGAAAAGTGACCGATCCTGAGTGATAACATCAATATGCAAATTCTAGAAGTAAGGTTCAGCACGGTTGGCTAATTACGGGTGTAGAACAGTTTGTAATCGTGCCGTGCCGTACCAGGCTCAAGTGGAAATACAACTGGAACCGTTCCTTACCATTCAGTTCAGTCCAAAGGTGGAAAAGTGGATTTTGTGAGCAGTGCAGTGGTGTAATGGCAATTTACAATAAAATCTTTCATTATAGGTTTCGTTTCCAAACAAACCAAACATATGGATGACCCCCTGAACTTGGTTAAAAGATAATCCATTAACCATCCTGGGGAGCGTTTCCCGTACAACAACATAACTTGTTACTTCACTATCATAGTAATGCGCACTCTTCAAAGATGGTGCTAAAAAACTCTTGACAAACTAAAATATGTAAATGACATTTGTATACATTGTACTTACTGTCAGCTTGCTTATTTTGCTCAAGATAACGATTTATTAAGTCCACGTGTCATAAAGAAAATATGCTTCTAACCACAGCTCGAGAGCTGTTGTTCCAACCACACAAGTTTGCGATGCTGTTTGCGAATGTTCATTTGAACGGTGGTTAGTGTGTTAGTAACAACGGAACTTGTTAGTTGGCTAACAATGTTTTTGGGATATATACATCCCTGACTGGATGGTGAAAATTGTATTTATTTATTTATTGTAAATTTTTAATTTCTTTTTGCTCATTTTTAATGTGTACATCCTACATTATTATTAATATGGGGATCGGCTAGAAATAGTTGTTACATGTACGGTGTCCTGTGACCTAGTTTTTCCCCAGTCTGTCTTATTAGTTCATTTGATCCACCTGTGTCTTGTTAATTATCCCATCACCTTGTTTAGTTTCTTTGTTAGTCTCTTGTATTTATATCCTGTGTTTGCCCTCACTCATCGTCCGTTCTCGTTTATGTTTACACGTGTGTATGCTGTCCTTACCCTGTTTGGAATTAAAGTATTGTTATAATCGTCTTCTTCGTCTTCGTTGTGCTTGGTACTACAACCACACGTAACAATAGTGACCTCTCCTGGAATTTTTTAGTATTAACATTATAATCTGAACACAATCTTTACATTACTAGCTTTTCAAATGTTTTAAAATTGATCATCTTAGTGATCCAGCGGGCCATATTTAAAGACATTGCAGGCCGTATGTGGCCCATGGGCCACCAGTTGCCCATCCCTGATCTATAATGACACTGTTGAAACTTCTTACACCTTTACCCACCCTTAAACCTATCCATACCACCAAACATGTCCGAACCTTAATCATACCACACCTCAATAGCAGCACAAGTGTTTTAAATACAACATCAACACAATAAGTGCATTGTCCCAAACAATTATTTTATTTTATTTTTTTTATGCAAGTACATAGTAGTTATAATAATATAAAAAGTTCAGCCAATTATTCCTCTGAGGAATAAACAGTTATATATTTATTTCGACAAATAAAATTCTGTCATTGTACAAATATTTCATACAAAAAGATAACTTAGAAATCCATTTTTTGAAAACAAAAGAAGTAATATAAAATAAAAATGACACACAGCATCATAAGAAAATAAAGCAGATATATCTGAATATAGATACATTTCTAAACAGATGAGCTCATACTGACACATTCACAGCAACTTATAAACTACAGCTTTACAAAGTAAAATCAAATTACAGTATGATCTCCTGTCACAGGAGAGGTATGTTCTATACTGACTCTTAAAAAAAATCTGTACTAGCCTGCACCTTATGACCAATTATACAGTATTTCTAATTTCATTGAATCCTTATGATAATTCACTTGATGTCAGCCTTTTCCTGAGTTAAGATTTTCTTTAGACCGTCTCTGTGTCTTTTACATGAAATGGTTCTCCTGAAAAACACAATCAACACACATCAGGTCAAGATTTTTTTTAGTGTTTGTTTCAGTACACAGAAGTACAAGATGAAGATGTTTACCTGCAGAGCTTTTATCAGATTCACCAGATTTCCTGATTCTGATAAAACAGACTGCCATGATCACAGCCAGCATGAAGACAGCAACTACTACCAATGAGCACCCATACCTGAGGATTGATTCAGTATTTTATTATCAATGAAACTTTTACCATGAATTCAGTTTTCACAAAGCAAAGAGGTTAAAAAGGAAGAAGATAAACTCACATGGTTTTCTGTGACAGTTGTTCTAGGGGGGAAAGGGGAGAAAACAATTAGCATGTATGCATATCCAGATAGCAGACCAACACTGAAATGCATCAATGGTAATGCATCAACCAAATTATCATTGAATCATCGTTAAAAAAAAAAAAATCATCAGGTTTGCACCCTGAAGCTATGTTATTTCAATGATGAAAAATAGATCAAGATGGACATAAAATCAATATTTTTTCAACCTTAATTAAATCACTTATTTAACATTGGATCAACATATAAACAATATCAAAACAGTCTTGCTTTATGTACAGCAGGATTCTATGCCAGTTAATGATCCGTTTTATTCATTTCAATCAGAAAACATGTAGGGCTGCAAATAATATGGTTTTGAATCCAAAAGTCACTCAAAGTAAACAACTTCCTTCAGTTTACATGCAAATGTATTTATTTATGAACAGGCAAACCTCAAGTATTTTCTACATACTATTCAGAGCAAAAAGAAGATCAAAAGCACTTGTCAAGAGGCGCAAAACTAATTTTAGCTTTAGCTAAGTTTAGCTTTAGCTGCTACTACTACTACCATCACAATCCAATCAGAATTTAATTAATAAATCATTTGACTGGACCTAACTGTTATATTTAGTTTATATATTTAGATTATATGTGTTTTCGCTCATTGTATCAGGAAGCAACGTATACCCACATGACAACAGGGAGGTGACGGCGGTGAGTAAATCGAGTTACCCCTCCCACTTCTGCTAGTTTTACTGAGATGTCTTATCCCATGCGAATAGGCCAATTAATATTACAGCCGTCCTGAGGTAAAATGACTTTACTCCACCTCCCCATGTAAAACTAATCCCGTCCGAATAGGACTGTAAAAAAAGATCTGAGCTTTAAGGCATTGACCCACGAGTATGAGCTGAAGTAAGTGTCTCCATCCACATCCATCCATCAAAACGTGTACGCCACACGGCTAGTCAAATATCTAGCTTCCGCCAGAATGCCTTAGTTTAATTATTTAAGTAGCTTTTATAAACATGCCTTAGACAAAACACATCTTAAGACAAAACAATGGCACCGATACATTTTAAGATATGTCAGTACAAGTTGCTTTCAGTTGCAGCTCAAACATGAATTTTAGTCTGGGACTAGCTTAAAGGTTTAGTTCACCCTAAAAATAAAATTCTGTCATTAATTACTCACCCTCATGTTTTTCCACACCCGTAAGACCTTCGTTCATCTTCAGAACACAAATTAAGATATTTTTGATGACAGAATGCTTTAAGATTTCCTTCCATAGACTACCTTTGCAACTACCACTTTGACACTTCAAAAACTTCATAAAGAGATTGGAAAACTAATCCATTTGAATCGAGCGGTTTAGTCCAAGTTTTCCGAAGAGACTCGACCGCTTGTTATGATGAACAGATTTAATTTAGGCCTTTATTTGCATGTAAACATTGATCAGCGAACAAACAGAAGCTCAACCAAACATGAATGACGCACGAGAGCAAACTTCTTCCAGAAGCTCAAACGTGTTGCATAACACACAAGAATTAACCTTTCAACTTCGCAGTTCAAAGCACTTACACTACGTCCAATGCCTTTCGTATTCAACTTATGGAAAAAGCTTAACTGACGAAACACCAGTTCCATTTTTTTTCATAAGTTGAATATGGAAGGCAGTCTGGCAGAAGCTAGATATTTTACTTTGTAATTTGTTAAATAAGGATATTTTTCTTATACAAATGCATCGCTTCACTTCAGAAGGCCTTTATTAACACCAGGAGCCGTGTGAAGTACATTTATGATGGATGGATGTTGGTGGAGACTCTTTCTTCAGCTCAAACTCACTGATCCCGTTCACTGCCAATATAAAGCTTGGATGCGTCGGGATATTTATTAAAGGGTCCCGTTCTTCGTGATCCCATGTTTCAAACTTTAGTTAGTGTGTAATGTTGTTGTTAGAGTATAAATAAAATCTGTAAAATTTTAAGGCACAAAGTTCAATGCCAAGCGAGATATTTTATTTAACAGAAGTCGCCTACATCGAATGGCCAGTTTGGACTACATCCCTCTACTTCCTTCTTTAATGACGTCACTAAAACAGTTTTTTTGACTAACCTCCGCCCACAGGAATACACAGCAGTCCAATCACCTTTGTTTGGCCTTCCCAGGGACGCTGTACTTAATGGTTACAAATTATGTTTAACTCGTTCCCGAAAATTATAACTGTGGTATCCTTACTGCAATAGTTAATGTTGGACTGCAGTGCACATAATGGCCACAAGAGGCGACTATGTTTATGTATATGGCTGTTTTCCGTATGAGGTACTCTTCTGAGTGAGTGCTATCGTTGTACATTTTCTGTCGCTGCTTGTGGAGATTAAAGAGTTCAGTCTCTCGGGAATTATTGTCTTTTATGTTCATTCGGCACAACACCACAATAATCCACATGTAAAACTATGTGCAGCACACGTTATGGTAAGAGGCGTGACCTTTCCGGGCAAGGAGCGCTAAGCTGCTGTCGAATCACAACACAGGAACCGCTGGCACAATCAGAACTCGTTACGTATTTCTGAAGGAGGGACTTCATAGAACAAGGAAGTCATCAGCCCGTTTTTATGACAGTGGAAACAGCGGTATACAGATAAGTAAATTATGTGAAAAATACTGTGTTTTTTTACACGCGAAACATGAACACATGTTATATTGCACACTATAAACACAATCAAAGCTTCAAAAAAACACGAAAAACGGGACCTTTAATATAACTCCAATTGTGTTCATCAGAAAGAAGAAAGTCATATACACCTAGGATGGCTTGAGGGTGAGTAAAACTTGGGGTAATTTTCATTTGAAGTCATAAAGTCATAAAAACATTTTAAGAGATGTTACAAAAACATATAATAATGAAGCTGCAATTATTTATGAAAAATTGAAGTAATGAAGTATTATTCTCACCCATGTCACACTGTGTGTCTGAGAACAGCGTGCAGTTGGAAACAGTTATCTGTCCGATGTCTATAGGTTGAGAATAAAAATTGTATTCTCAGAGCAGTACAGAAATGAACAGCTCAGTCTCTAATGGAAAGGCATTTGTGATGAAACAGTTTGTTGCATACCTTCACATCTGCGGCAAATTTTACACTGCACACCACGGTAGAATCCGTGTGAATTGGAGCAGTTGTTGGCAACAAACATACCTGTAGATTTGCATTGTATGATTATTTAGTAATTAACAATGGTGATCATTATATTCAGATTTATCATTATTTAGTCAGTGGAGCTCACCTTCAGAGCATCTCATGCAGCACAGTGAATCTGGAAGCTGGAACTGGTTTTCTGGACATGTTTTGACACATAGAGTACTAAGCAACCCCACAAATATTGCCTGGAGTCATGAAAATAATGTTTTAGTATTTAACTCTCAAATTACATATGTCTAAAATGTTCAACATAGGAAAATGGAAACCAATTTTTTTTTTTTTTTTTGCAGTATTTATAAAACAAAAATAAGATTTACATGCTTTTTAATGGTTACTTTACAGTAAGGTGGATTAATTAACTACACTACTTAACACAAACTAACAATGAACTGCATGTCTATAGCATTTACTAATCTTTGTTAATGTTAATTTCAACATTTACATTATTAAAATCAAGAGTTGTGTTTGTTATCATTACTGCCCTGTGAACTATGAACAAACATTGAACAGCTGGATTTCTATTAACTAACATTAAAAAATATTAACAAATACAGTAGCAAATGTATTGCTCATGGTTAGGTTATGTTAGTTAATACGTTAATTCATGTTAACAAATGAACCTTGTTGTAAAATGTTACCACTTTTCATATTGTTTAAACCAACAACCTAAATCTTTTTCACAGTATTGTTAAAATGTTTAGGTCGCACATGAAACAGTTCTAACACTTACCAAAACACGTTTGCTGTCTGTTTGGTTCATTGTAGGCTGTCGGCTGTAACAAGGGCTTAATGTACCAATGTCTTCTGAAAATCTCTGCTTTTAACCACCAGAAACAATGACGTTTTAGGGTGTGACATTTCAAGGGGTTTTCCAGTAACTTACTGCCAACACTTTTGCCAATGCTGGAAAGGATGTGTTAAAAATGACAATTTTTTACACATTAATGGGAGAGTTTAGGGACAAGATTTTTTGTGTGTTAATTTTAACTCATTAAGCTGTTAGTGTTTGTAACAAAGGAAATGTGTCAAAAAGGTTAGCACAAAGATGTGTAAATGTGTTAAATTAACACATTATGTGTTGTCCTTCTCTACACACTTTATGTAAAAAAAAAACAAACATAAAATGATGTAAAGTTAATGGTTGTTTAGATTACTGTAAAAAAAAATATATAATTAATGATCAAAAATTACATTCATAAAACTGCTAAATATAAATACATTTTTAAGCAGTCAAAAATGAAATGTCCAACACAGGAAAAAACAGTTCTTTTCTCGATCTCATTAGGTAACATGACACATAACCCCACATTCAAAGTCATTTCACTATTTCCAAAATTTGATTAATGTACACTGGTGGCCAAAAGTATTTAAGTGTCTTAATGTTTTTGAAAGAAGACTGTTCAAGAAACATTTCTTATTATTATCAATATTCTCCTCTAAATTCAAAAAAAAAAAAAAAAAGACAACACACTGTTTTCGTCCACCTTTGGAAATAAATGAACTTCTCCAAAGATTGATGAACTAATAACAAATCCTACTACCAGTCAATCAATCATTTTTATTAATAAAGCATTATAAGAGCAGTAGTGACCAACATTTTGACAGCAGGGTGTGTTTATGTTATGTCACAGAAATTGAGCGCAGCTTTAGTTCAGTCAGGCCACGTAGGCTGTGACCAGCTGACATGGTCAGCTGTCAAATCGCTCCAATCACTACTGCAAGGAACCCCGCATCAGCCAAAAACGGACTCCGACGCCCCCGGGCAAAAGTTAACGTGTGAATGCCTTTTCAGTGTCTCTATTAAGTTCACTTAATTTCACTCGTTTAATCTGACTCCAATTTCAAATGATTATTACACTTAGGTTGTGTTTCCAATTAGAAATTCATCATTAGTCATGCATTAATTTAGATATTTGATGATTCTGTATATCCCATATTTCAATCGTTCAGTCATTAGGGACCAGATGCCGCACAGAGATACTCGCCCCGGGATTTCGCGGTAAACTCACGGACATAAACTCGCCAGTCTGATCTTCGTCAAAGGGTGTAATA
Organism: Chanodichthys erythropterus; assembly: GCF_024489055.1. Lineage (NCBI taxonomy): Eukaryota > Metazoa > Chordata > Actinopteri > Cypriniformes > Xenocyprididae > Chanodichthys > Chanodichthys erythropterus. The sequence goes on from NC_090226.1 coordinate 32,895,025, forward strand.
AGTTGGATAATACCTTTAGCCGGTTGCCTACTGCTCACTCGAACAAAAGGGTATTTTAATTTAGCCACTTCCATACAACTTGCTAAATCAGCGGTGAACAGAAATCAAAAGGTCTTCAGATGAAGTGCCTACTGCTCCTTCATTCATGCGCCTTCAGTTTGTTTTACCCTGGACACAAATTTACGGTAGCATTATCCTCCCATAATTTACTGGTAATAATGATATCAGGAGAATCAAGAGTAAATCAAATATAACATTTTATTTGTGAGGTAAAAGTGTATCGTGTCAATTACACAAATAACCAATTAAAGCCAATTCAGAAATGATAAATGCATAACATCGATTACTCAAAGAAATGCATATACACACAGGGATAAGTGAATGTCTTCAGACATTCACCCATCTCTGTGGGGGCCTCTGGCTACAGAAGATCCCACACGACTGCTTTGCTCTTTACCTTTTATACCAGGACCAGAACAAAAGGATCGTAAATGTTTATTACACCAACACCTGTTTTAGGGGAGAGGAGAAGAGACACCACCCAAAAAGAGGACAGAATTTCTTAGTTTTCAATCTTCTTCATAATACCAGTGACTACTGTGAAATTGAGACCATTTTACCAATCGCACTGAGACATTTAAAATGATACCAAACATGAAAAGGGAAAAACAATCGATACACAAGTTACATTATACGTGTTGAATAACTTTCAGTCAGGGGGAAGGAGAGTTTGTGTGTGTGTGTGTGTGTGGTGGGGGAGGCGTTGTCCTTTTGGGGTTAGGGCAAGGCGTTGCCCCTTGCTATTTCTCTGAGATCTTCTTCTCTAGGCAAGTTTTATTGCTTTATTGCAGGATGCTTGATCTCAGTTTTCGTTTAGCAGGAAAATCAAGCCTTACACTACCATTGTCCTATAGACATGGGACATATATACTTGGCAATGCTGCTCGGTAAGTATGCTCAAACTGCAACCCTTGCTCCCTCCCCATTATAAGCATGAGGATCTCATGCATCTCACTGCTGAGAGACACTCATCCTCATAACCAAGCTACAGTATAGACGTCTCCCACTGCCATATCTACATGATTATGTTCGCTTTTAAAGACATTACTAAGTGTCTTAATTGTCTATGTATTCCCAAGCTGATGGTTTCGGGGGGTTAATGTTAAGTTCTTGTATGTTCAATTAATTTTGGAGCAAGAACCCCCATAAGGAACCAAACCGTCAAAGATAAATTGTGTTCAATAAACTCAAGTATCTTGCCAAAGTGATCCTGTATGAACTACCACAATAAATTACAGTTCATAAAAGCAGGGTAATGTCATCATGTAAATGAAACACAGTCATCTGATGTGCAGAGCCAGGAAGTCCTGGCTGGACAATTTCATGTTCATGATCACCCTAATTTGCAAAAAAAAAAAAAAAAAAAAAATGTAAATATGAATGGGAATATACTTCAGAGATATTTTATTCATAAAACATGTAAAACATTTATTTCATAATGTGATTTCCCCCCACTTTCAATTCTTTTCCTTCAATGAAAGGTTAGATTTTTGCTAATTTTATGAATAAAGATAAAAAAGGATAAACAATGCAGATTTCTTTTTACAGTCATCTTTGATCATATTTATCAAGGGTACCAACAATTTTGTCCACGTCTGTATATCAAAAAAGATTTCCTAGTGTCAAAGTTTTCACATATTACTATCTTTGTTGGTCCATTTGGTCCTCACAATATGGGTTAAACAAGAACACATAGGGCTCTCAACTACAGTGGCACAAACAGAGACATGAAGCTCCCTGTTTTGCTGGGCCATCCTGCCAGCAATGCCTTGGACATCTGCTCCCTATGGGCCATCCCATGCAACACCAGTTCTCCGCCAGTATAGTCAAAAGACCAGAAGTGTCAAAATACGCAGCCAGCATCCATGAGCTCCCACCAGTTCCTCTGTGTGATTGCATCTGAAGCTAGTCTCAACAAGTCAAATGACGAGACGGAACGTCAGGTGGGTGCCGTCACAACCAAGAAAGCATAAAAGCACATCCAAAATGAACCTCACAAGAATGAATCTAATTGGTTACACAGCACGTCTGAGCTTCCGGAAGAGGTTTGTTCTTGCGCATGTAGCAGGTTTGGTTGAGCTTCTGCTTATGTTCGCTGATCAATGTTTACATGAGAGTAAAAGCCTAAATTAAATCTGTTAGTCATTACAAGGGATCAAACTCTTCAAAAAATTTGGACTAAACCATTCGATTCATATGGATTCGTTTTCCGATCTCTATATGAAGTTTTTGAAGTGTCAAAGTGGTGGTTGAAAAGGCAGTTATCTCAACATGTCTTCCGAAGAAGAACGAAAGTCTTACGGGTGTGGAACGACATGTGGGTGGGTAATTAATGACAGAATTTTCATTTTGGGTTGAACTAACCCTTCAACTTTTGCTGCATTTAATTTTGAGGAATTAAATTGTATAATACAGCTGTCAAGCTCCAAGGAGGATTATGTGCTGAGTATTGAGTTCGGGGAAATTTAAGAATTGCCATCTCAATTTTAACTCAGGCCATGACTAAGTGAAACATTATATATGCTGCTGAGAGACAGGGAACTTGGCCAAAAAGTAAATTAGACAAGCTTTTCCTGTCGTCAAAATAACAACCTCCATATAAAGGCTATCCATTCTTTCACAATCTCCACCATGAGACTTTCAGATTGCGGCTTAACCCCTTTTCAGCTCAGTTTTTTTGGTTCACAGTTAAAAATATATGTTAATATAGGGGCTGAAAGAGCATGGGCATGGGGCGATGGCAAGAGTGGAACTTGCAAGCTCTCCGTCACGGCACCGTCCCGTAAGGCCCAGACATTATCCTCCAGGCCAATTACACTAAAAAAAAAAAGAAGATTTTTGATGCTGTTCAGTTTATTTAAACAATTTATTTTGATTCAACACCATTGTATCAGGTTTCTGGTTTAAATGTGATTGATTCATGTTAAATTGACTTGAAACGATTACTCTTTGACTTAACTTGATGTTTTCATATTGGAATAACATGTTTCAATCAAGTAAACCCAACCAGGACTCAATCAAACAGGATTTTCACTTCCCATCATGCTTTGCAAAGGGGCTGAACTAGGAGTGTAAATGTTGAAATAAAGTGTTATTTTAAGCAGTTTTTAGGAAGATGAGAAAATGGTAAGACTTTTTATTGTTAACTGTTCTATTGTGTTGGTATTTAAAAGTTTCTGTTAATGCACTTGTGCTTGGATTGAGGACCTGCTAACAAACTTTCAAATTACTTTAATAAGAAAGTAATCACTGTGGTAGTGCTCTGGGTTGCATTTCCCATGGACTTCCAATGGACTTATGATCAATTTGTGCTTTACAATGTTTTTGGTTAAGGCAATTTAGGATGAATTCAGTATCATATCTAGATTTCTAACACAGAACATCACAAAATTAAACAAGAAGAATTAATTGTAAAAATCGATGTATATTAATTATTTTTTTTTAAATTTATTTATTGCTTTTTATTTATTTTCCAAAACATTGCAAATTAGTTGGGCCAACACTATTAAATTAAGCTGTGCCCAACCATAGTAAATAAGTTGAATCAACCTTAATAAATTAAGTTGACCCAACGTAAGTACATTAAATTGGAATAACAGAATTGCATAATGCTGAAATAAAGCAACTTAATCATGTGGAAATCCTTTCCATGATTTTTTTATGTTCGTTCAAAGAGTTATTTTTTTGAGTGTAGAAGTAATTAGGCGCTGATGGTGTATACGGCAGCAGGCAGACCTTTAAAGAAACCTGGAATATCTTCCTCTCCGGGCCCAGGTATAATTGCAGCTGGGTGGAGCAGCCCCAGCCATTAGCAAGCTCCTTGTGCAGGGTAGAGTGTTGCTTCCCATGCTCCCTCTTAGAAAGATTGGGGACTGGGATGGCATTCTCAGCCGAGGCCTCCAAAGCAGAAGATCTGTGCAAGTGTTTCAGATGCAATCAAGCAGATGTGTTCCCAAAGCGTCATTGACGCAACATCTCACTCCCTTCTCAGGGAACTATGGTTACAGTTGTAATCCGAGATGTTCCTTTTGCATTGTTGCATCACTATCAATTCATTAAAAATTCATTTTCATGAGCTGATAAACTTTTTACTATGAATTTGCAATTAAATTGCAACATAGGTATAGGTGTTTGTTCAGTACATTTTTCAGTCCTGCTTTATATTAAGTGTCCTTAAATTCTATTTAATAACACTTAAATTAATTGAATTTGATACAGTGCATTTATATGGTTTTAACAAAAAAATATTTAAAAATACCTGCATTTAATTTGTAATTCCATTTATAATGACACTGCTGTAGCAAATTAGCTCAAAGCAGAAATATTAATAATTATTCATAACTTGTTATGATTATTAATTATGAATATTTAAATTTTAATCAGATTAACCTGATGTAGCTACATTAACATTACAATCAAATAATCAATTCATCCTGTGAACCCTTAGTATTGATTATTATTTAATTCTAAGAAAATATTATTTTCCACGGCCAGAGAAAAATTATTCTTTCTTAGAATTTACAGCGCTTAGAGCGTGTCATTTAAGTGACATTTATTACCAGGAAGTCAGAACCAAATATGTAATGTGCACAAATTTTATTAACTAAATCACGAACACAACTAATCTAACAAACACATACAAACACAATCACACGTAAATATGTAAGATGGAAAGTGACAGAATGAAGCCAGAAATGGGAACAGGGAATGAAGCTATGGAAAAGAGTCAATAAACCAAGAAAAGAACCATCAGCTTATTATTTCAAAGAGGATTTTACTGTTTATCATAAAACCTCTGTTTAGTTAATATATTCGATACTTGCATGCCCTTTTGCAGTAGAAGCAGTCTGTTGTTCTGAATGGGTTCTTGGTGACTCCGTGATTTGATGGTGTTGAAATTGCAATCGATTTCTCCTGCGTTGAATGAAGAAATTATGACGAACTTGCATGGTTAGTTTGACTCCTGCAGTTGGGAAAGATTTCTCTCTCTCTAAACACATGGCTGGAGTGCAAGTTGAGCCAGCAACCAGGACAGCCTAGAATCAGAGCTGTGTTTGGCTCTTTAAAGTCTAGGAAAAGTCACACCTCTTAGGGTTGACCTGATCAAAGGTGGAATTTCCGAGCAGGAAGTTCCTCTGTGTCCATTTATACTCCAGTTAATACAACAAACACACACTGCATTCTATGAGGAGGTCACATACATGAAAGTGTGAGTCACTAAATGAGCATTAATTTGATAGGAAACACGATATACATGGGGTTAGCTTAACTAGTAGTTTGCTCATAAGCTATGCATAATACAAATTACAATGCAAGCTACACTTTAAGACAGTTATAATCATACACACAATGTCTTGGAATGCATGTTCATTTATAGAACCGTTTGTCTATAAATTAACTATGGCCTGTTTCGAGTGAGTTTCTTATATGTAATAATTTTGGCAACCAGGAGCCTGGCTCTAATACTTTGGGGGTGTTCACAGACACCTTGGTGCGGGGTTTTAAATATTATTTGTGAAATATAACAAGTATTTGAGTCTGATTTGTCTCAGTACTTACACTGTTGAATCTTCACCTTTACCCACCCTTAAACCTATCCATACCACCAAATATGTCCTAACCTTAATCGTACCACACCTCAATAGCAGCAAGTGTTTTGTAATACAACATCAACACAATAAGTACATTTGTCAGCAAGGTATGAGGAAGAAGAAGATGATCAGGATTAAAGTTCAAATAAAGAGTTTAATGACAATCCAACAGGTAATAATACAAACTGGTGCTAACACAAATGAGACTGGAGAAACACTGAACATGAGGAACTTAAATACAAATGGTGATTAACTAAATGACGCACAGCTGTAAAGATTAATGTCCATGAAATCTGATGAGTGGCGGGAAACTCAAACAAACAAACACATGTGACTGATGAAAACAAACTGAAAGTCCATGAAAACAGAAACTAAGAATAAACACATTCGGCACACTGCCACTGCTGCTCTCAAAATTTATTAAAAATACAATGTTTCGACCAAAGAGGTCTTCGTCAGGTCAGGCAAAAATGTTTCTTTACATAATAGTGATTATGATGATTGAGCACCTGCTCAAAGTTGAGTTGGGATGGGCGCATACTACTTTTTTTCTCTTTAACAACATTATACCAAACATTTAATATTTTTTTTAAATTTTATTTTATGTAAGTACATGGTAGTTAAAGATGCCTAATACAAAGTGTGACTAATAAACAGTAATATATTGATTTCTACAAATAAAATTCTGTCAAAGTAGAAATATCTCATACAAAAAGAATGAATTTAGAAATACAATTTTTTTTTTTAAACAAAAAAGTAATATGAACAAAAAATGATACACAGACTCATGAGAAAATAAAGCAGATATATCTGAATATAGATACATTTCTAAATAAACAGATGTGCTCATACCGACACATTCACAGCAACTTATAAACTACAGCTTTATAGAGTAAACTCAAATCACAGGATGATCTCCTGTCACAGGAGAGGTATGTTCTATACTGACTCTTGAAAAAAATCTGTACTAGCCTGCACCTATGACCAATTATAATGTATTTCTAATTGATTACTTTACTTGATATCGGCCTTTTCCTAAATTAAGATTTTCTTTAGACTGTCTCTGCGTCTTTTACATGGTTCTCCTGAAAAACACAATCAACACACAGCCAGTTAGGTTTTCATTAGTGTCTGTTTCAGTAAACAGAAGAACAAGATGAAGAGCAGATTGGTTGTTTACCTTCAGAGCTTTCATCAGATTCACCAGATTTCCTGATTCTGATAAAGAAAAAGACTGCCATGATCACAGCCAGCATGAAGACAGCAACTACTACCAATGAGCACCCATACCTGAGGATTGATTCAGTATTTTAAATTAAACTTTTACCATAAGTTCAGTTTTCACAAAGCAAAGAGGTTAAAAGAAGAAGATAAACTCACAATGTCATCTGTGACAGTTGTTCTAGGGGGAAAAGGGGAGAAAACAATTAGCATGTACTGTATGAGTATATATTCATGCATGGGTTTATTGAGGGGTATCTGAGGGCACGTTTACACAACAACAGTGTTTTAAAACAGAAATGTTTTTCTGTTACGGAATCATTTTCAAAAACTTGCAGTTAGAAGCGTTTTTTTAAGTTTGTGTTTTCAGGTGTTGTCGTGTAAATTAATGGACAAACTGCATAAAATTTTTCTAAAATCTATAGTGCCTTTCGCGAGCGAACGCAAATGTTTTGCAAACAAACACAAAGCATTGAAACATAATTTCTTCACGAGCGGGTGCAAAGTTTCCAGAGGAATCACAAACGTTTTGCAAGTTTCAAAATATATGTTTTTTCCTCCCATCTCATAATGTTGCTCTGTAAATTTGCATACCAATTTGTAAAGAAACATTTTAAGAGATGTTACAAAAGCATAAATTAATGAAGCTGCAATTATATATGAAAAATTGAAGTAATGAAGTATTATTCTCACCCATGTCACACTGTGTGTCTGAGAACAGCGTGCAGTTGGAAACAGTTATCTGTCCGATTTCTATAGGTTGAGCAAAAGAATTGTATTCTCAGAGCAGTACAGAAATGAACAGCTCAGTCTCTTATGGAAAGGCATCTGTCATGTAAACAGTGATGAAACAATTTGTTGCATACCTTCACATCTGCGGCATTTATCACAATGCACACCAAAGTGGACTTCGGGTCCTCTGGAGCAGTTCTTGGTAACAAACATACCTGTAGATTTGCATTGTATGATTATTTAGTGATTAACTGGTGATCTCAATATATTCAGATTTATTATTATTTAGTCAGTGGAGCTCACCTTCTGGGCATCTCATGCAGCACAGTGAATCTGGAAGTTGGAAAAAGTTTTCTGGACATGTTTCGACAAATAGAGTACTAAGAGCCCCCACAAATATTGCCTGGAGTCATGAAAATAATGTTTCAATATATCTCAAATTACATATCTCTGAATCTGGGATTAGAAACTGTTCAAGACACGAAAATGGAAACCATTCTATATTTTGCAGAATGTAAAACAGGAACAAAATCCCTTTCAGTCGTTCCAGACTGAAAAGACGTACATGAAACAGTTCTAACACTTATCAAAACATGTTTGCTGTCTGCTTGGTTCATTGTAGGTTGTCGGCTGCAGCAAGAATTTCTTACCAATGTCTTCTGAAAATCTTTTATATTCGACCCTCTGCTTTTAACCACCTGAAACAATGACTCATTTCAGGTGTGGCTTTTATAGCAGTTTCTGTGAACCACGTTTCAGAGATTAGTCAGAGATCGGCCGTGTTTAACTGAAAGTAGCTATGTGAGCATGGGCTCATATTTGATCTATATCTATATCTTCTACAGGTGCTGGTCATATAATTAGAATACCATCAAAAAGTTCATTTTTTTTATTGTAAATTATTTTTAAAAATGAAACTTTCATATATTCTAGATTCCCTACATGTAAGGTAAAACATTTTTTAATTTTGATGATTAGAGCGTACAGCTCATGAAAGTCCAAAATCCAGTATCTCAAAATATTAGAATATTTCCTAAGATCAATCAAAAAATGGATTTTCAAAACAGAAAAGTTCTAGTTCTTTAAAGTATGTTCATTTGTGCACTCAATACTTGGTCGGCAGCACATAATACAGCAAATGACTTGCTCCTAGCACAGATTACAGCATCAGTGAAGTGTGGCATGGAAGTGATCAGCCTGTGGCACTGCTGAGGCACTATTGAGCCTTCAGATCATCTGTATATTGTTGGATTGACTGTTTCTCATCTTTCTCTTGAAAATATCCCATGGATTCAGGGGTCAGGCATGTTGGCTGGCCAATAAAGAACAGTAATATCATGGTCAGCAAACCAATTGGAAGTGGTTTTTGCGCTGTGGGCAGGTGCTAAAGTCCTGCTGGAAAAGGAAATCAGCATCTCCATAAAGCTTCTCAGAAGATGGAAGCATAAAGTGCTCCAAAATCTCCTGGAAGATGGCTGCATTGACTTTGCACTTGATAAAACACAATGGACCAACACCAGCAGACGTCACGGCCCCCCAAATCATTACTGACTTCAGAAACTTCCCACTAGACTTCAAGCAGCTTGGATACAGGTGCCTCTCCAGTCTTCCTTCAGACTCTGGGACCATGATTTCAACATGAAATGCAAAATTTACTTTTATCTGAAAAGAAGACTTTCAACCACTGTTCACTGTCCAGCTCTTTTTCTCCTTAGCCCAGGTAAGATGCTTCTGACGTTGTTTCTGTTTCAGAAGTGGCTTGGTAGTCCTTTTCCTGAAGATGTCTGAGTGTGGTGGCTCTTGATGCGCTGACTCCGACTTCATACGACTCATTGTGAAGCTCTCCCAAGTGATTGAATCGGCTTTACTTGACAGTATTCTCAAGCTTGTGGTCATCCCTGTTGCTTGTGCACCTTTGCCTACCCAATTTCTTCCTTCTAGTCAACTTTGCATTTAATATGCTTTGATACATCACTCTGTAAACAGCCACCACATTCAGTAATGACCTTCTGTGACTTACTCTCTTTGTGGAGGGTGTCAATGATTGTCTCCTGGACCATTGCCAAGTCAGCAGTCTTCCCCATTAGTGTGGTTTCAAAGAACAAGAGATACCCGGAATTTATACTGGATGGTCATTTAATGAAACTCAAAAGTAAATATTCTAATATTTTGAGATACTGGATTTTGGACTTTCATTAACGGTACGCTCTAATCAACACATTTAAAAAAAATAAAAAATTTTTTTTTGAAATGTTTAACTTTACATGTATGGAATCTAGAATAAATAAAAGTTTCATTTTTTAAAAATAATTTACAATAAAAAAATTAACTTTTCATGATATTCTAATTATATGACCAGCACCTGTATGTAGTGTATAACGGGGCTATAGGCACAGCTTAAGAAAAATTTGCTTTTCACTACTCCCATAGTGTATGATTGCAGAAAATGAATGACTCAGAAATCTCAGAAAATCAGACATGAATTGTCACCTCTGAGTACAGACCTTAAATTCACTGAAAGTCATTGGGATGTGCTGGAGGAGACTTTACAGAGCGCTCGACTCTTGCATCGTCAATACAAGATCCTGAACAAAAAATAATGCACCTCTTGATGGAAAAATCTATTAAGTGCCGTGGAAAGTTTTGTGGCAAATCAAATAAAAATTTTGTGGCAAATAAAATCAAATGTGCCTTTTACCCTAGAGTTGGGTACATTAGCTACTTTGCTAACCTTATTTATATTATAATACATTATTGGGTACACCTTACCGGGTCAGAACCCCCTTTACCTTCAGAACTGCCTTAATTCTTTGTGGAATAGATTCAACAAGCTGCTGGAAACATTCCTCCGAGATTTGGGTCCATATTGCCATGATAGCATCACGCAGTTGCTGCAGATTTGTTGGCTGCACAACCATGATGTGAATCTCCTGCTCCACCACATCCCAAAGCTGCTCTATTGGACTGAGATCTGGTGACTGTGGAGGCCATTTGAGTTTAGTGAACTCATTGTCATTTTCAAGAAAGCAGTTTGAGATGATTTGAGTTTGTGTCATGGTGCGTTATCCTGCTGGACGTAACCATCAGAAGATGGTACACTGTGGTCTTTAAGGGATGGACATGGTCAGCAACAATACTCAGGTAGACTGTGGCATTTAAACAACGCTCAATTGGTACTAAGGGGCCCAAAGTGTGCCAAGAAAATATCCTCACAACATTACACCACCAGCAGCCTGAACGGCTGATACAAGGCAGGATTGATCCAAGCTTTCATGTTGTTTACACCAAATTCTGAGCCTCCATCTGAATGTCTCAGCAGAAATCTCATCATACCAGGCAACGTTTTTCCAATCTTCTATTGTCCAGTTTTGGAGTCTGTGTGAATTGTAGCATCAGTTTACTGTTCTTATCTGATAGAAGTGGCACCGGTGTGTCTTCTCAAGGTTGGATGTGTTGAGCTTTCAGAGATGCTCTTCTTCAGACCTTGTAACAAATGATTATTTGAGTTATTGTTGCCTTTCTATCAGCAAAACCAGTCTGTGCTGGATTTCCCGATAACGTTGTCTCTATGAAGACTCTATAGGTATACCTTAACTTTCTAGGTGTCTTCTCCGAACTATACCTTAGGAGGTTGCTTAAGGTATATCTTCTTAAGTGCAATGTTACCAGGTGGTGTCTGTGGTGGTGGTGCTGAATTGGTTGATATCGATGGCTCGAGAATTGATAATTCACTCTATGCAGGGGCTACTTCACTGCATTATGTGAGAAAGCGGTGGTCTTTATACAAGAAGCATTTCAGAAGTAGAAATTGCATTTATCAGGACTCATTGTGTTTGCACCGTGATTCAGAGCTGTCGGATTTATGAATTTTTCCCCGAAATACATAAAATTAACCGGACCAAAAGTGTGGCCGGTGAACTGGGAGAAGAATAGAGTAAACTTCATTGTTTCATACACATGTGTATCTGATATGAATAAAACACTTCGTCAAATTATATAATTGAGAGGATTATTATTGCAGCTTTCATAGACATCACTGTATGGAATTTGATTTTACAAACTATAAAAGGCCTTTTTTATATAGCCTAGTACTTCATTCAGATGTGTATTTAAATGTCTGAAACCTAAAATAAACCTGATGTGGTTAAAAACACAGATAGTTGTGATACACGACAAGCACGGCGTGCACGTCTGTCTCTGGCTCAGTGCCAAAACATATTTGAATTTAGCAGTGAACCTTTGCAATTTATTCTTTGCCATTATCCTAACTGAACACTGGGTGTTTTACAACTTCAGCATTATATTCCTATAGACTGTCAACAATGATAAGGTCCAGACCAATCCTACAAACGAATGACTTACAGAAGGTATAGTTAACTAAGAGTGTTTCGGGAAACACATTTTAACGTTAAGGTACAGCTTAAAGGGTTAGTTCACTCTAAAATGAAAATTCGGTCATTTATTACTCACGCTCATGCCGTTCCAGACCTGTAAGACCTTCGTTCATCTTCGGAAAACAAATTTAGATATTTTTGCTGAAATCCAATGGCTCTGTGAGGCCTGCATAGGGAACAATGACATTTCCTCTCTCAAGATCCATTAATGTACTAAAAACATATTTAAATCAGTTCATGTGAGTACAGTGGTTCAATATTAATATTATAAAGCGAGAATATTTTTGGTGCGCCAAAAAAACAATATAATGAATTATTTAGTGATGGCCGATTTCAAAACACAACCTCAGGAAGCTTCGGAGCGTTATGAATCCGCGTGTCAGCAACAATTATGAGTCAACGTGTCATTATGTATCACCATGTCAAGGTAAATATTACCAGAGTGTTTAAAGCTCACTAAAATGTAACATACAGTTTATTTGGAAATTTCCAGTATAATTGAGGTTACAATTTACTGCTGTTATAGCTTACAGTATGTGAATGGGAATGATGGGTGAATGTTTAGCTGAATGTCTCAATGGCCCCATTACTTATTCACCAAAATATTACCTCAGAACTTCAGAGCATTCATGCATTTTATGATTGTTTTGAGATTTTTTTTTATACAACCAAAACAAAAACAGAACAAAGTGGCCTATTACATGAAGCTATAACTGAACAAACTCTGGTTTAGATCAGGTTCAGCGGGTTCGCACATTGTATGTGTGCACCTGAAAGTGTGACATCAACAGCAAACAGCCAATGGCTGTGTCCAAAAGCACATACTCTTGAGTATGTATTTTTTTAAAATAAGTAATTACTTTGCGACTGCTAAAAAGTATGTTCTATATACTGTGAGTGTGTGTCGTATGAATGAAAACTGGACGTACTACAATCGCCAAATCCTCCCCAGTGGCTTCAGGGGATAGCAAAGTGTCCTTCATATGCACACTTCAGAATCTCACCAGAAGTAGGTCATCCAGTTTTTGCCTACCTCTTTTATGAGTACTGTGTATTCTTGTCACATACTTTTTTCACCTATAGCAGTGAAGTATGTGATGAAGCCAATCGCATGGACATTCCCTTCTCATTTTTGATTTATATGCTGTTAATGTTTGATGATCACATTAGCTTGCATGAGCATAAGCAATGCTTTTGTCACTTGTTTCTGATTCTTCTTTAGCCTTCTTGTTTTTGAATATGGAGATTCTGTACTCTTTCAGAAGATGCATAATAGCGCCCCCTACCCTATAACAGTGAAAACATGGATTGCTGGAAAATTCTGTCAATGGCAAAGAAAGAGTTAGAGGGATATTCACCCAAAAATGAAAATTCTGTCATCATTTACTCACCCTCTTGAGTTTCTTTCTTCTGAACTCAAAAGAAGATATTTTGAAGAATGTTTGTAACCAGAAATTTGACTTCCATTTTTCAACGGCTACCGTCAACTGTTTGATTTTTGAACTATTTAGTATTTCCTTCCTTTGTGTTCAACAGAACAAAGAAACTCAAATGAACTCAATATATAAAATTATTACAATATTACTGTTTTTACTGTATTTTTGATTGAGAAAATGCATACTCATTTGTTTATTCATTAATGAAGGATCAGTATTCTAAAGTTTTACATTTCTAATCTGTGAAACAGCTTATCAGGACCGTTCTAAGTAAAACGGTAACATGCCATTTTTAGATCCCTCTTATTTTGTTAATATTATTAACATCTTGCATATTCTGCAAGGGCTATGTAAACTTTTGAGCAGAACTGTAGTAGAGAAGTGTGTGATTTCAGACAAAGCCCTTGGGCCAGTGTTGTTCAAAAAGTTCAAACTGGATCAAAGTGATCTGGATTTGGAAATTCAATGTTTTTCTGTTTTGCTATCCAGGATCAGGTAATCCATATTAATTTTGTGGTGGTTTTTCAAAGCAAAATTGGATTGAATCACCCTGATCCAGATACAACATTTTTCAGATGACCAAATCGGGATTACTAGTGCTCTACTAAGCCCCTGGGCCTGGTTTTCCAAAAGGTTTAATCCGGATAAAATTTATCCGGATTTAGTAATCCTTTTTTTGTGATCCGTGATGACGTAATCCATCTTGCTTTTGGAGCCAGTTTTTTAAAGCAACATTGGATTGGATCAATCTGATCCGGATAGGAACTTTTCAGGATCACCAAATCTGGATTTCCAGTGCTCTACGGAGGCCCTAAAGGGACATGTTGATAGAAAGAATATGGGTTTTGAATTAAATATATTTTTGTTGGATATTTACAGCTGTTTAGGGATTGTTTTATAGCTCCAACATTTCTTTTTTATTTAGAGTAGGTTACCGAAAGGCTAAATATGTAGACTAATGTCTGCATTTAATTACTTTAACAGTTAAACTAATCAAGAGCAAGATAAAAATGTGTATGTATATTACATGATAAAAATGTTGTATTTTTTGACTAGTTTTAAAGTTTTACTACATTTTCCTCCTGGAATCCACTTTGAAATCCTACCCCCTGTTGGGATCAGGATAATCCTGTTTTTTTGGATCAAAGTGATCCAAATCCTACAAAAAAGTTCTGAAAAACCCAAACTAAAGGTTTGATCCGGATCAAAAACAAGATTGGATTACGTGATCTAATCCGATTATGTAATCCGTTTTTTCTTTTTAAAAAAACACATTTTCAAGATTTGATCCAATCCGTTATCCAAAATCCTAGTGGATTACTTTTGAAAAACCGGGCCCTGAAGGGACATGGTCATAGAAAGAATATGAAAAAACAAAAAAAAACAAAAACAAAAATACATTTCAATGCTTTTGCATTCTCTGTATAGAGGAAAAAAACTTTTGACTGGTTTATCTCTTATGATTGTACCATTGTAGTTTACAAAACACTTTAAATTAAATATAATATTTTTGTTTAATCATAAATCATTTGTGATATGTAATGAGAACATTTGGTTTAATCACAGAAACACAACAGTATGATCTTCTTTCAGTTTAGAACTTTTAACAATAAGTTCATTCAATAGCAAACAATGCAAGATACATGTTTCAAATCACCCTTGATGCTGAATTAATTAGTTACACAGGATACAGACGACACATTAGAAAACACACTTATATTACCTATATTACATAATTGACATAAAATCCATAATGTTTGTAATAATATCTATTCAGTGTGTTATCAAAAGGTGTGAAGTATTACACAGTCATGAGGTTTCTGGCAATACAGTAAATGTTCTCACTGTACCATTTGACTAAATCTATACTGTAGTTGATCTTTATACGGGTTAGTTACAGTAATGTGGCAGTCTCTCTATACCATGGTAATGCCTCTAATCAGTCTGATGTTATACAGTCAGTCTTTACATTCAGTTGTACAGTCACTCTATCCTGCTCGGTTCACAAATTTCAGTATAATCCAGATTTATCTAAGGTATCCCAATCTTACTAAAACGTTTTGATGACTTTATCCAGACCAAAACCAAGATTAGATTTGTGATCTAATCTGATTTCAGAATCCCCCCCCCCCTTTTTTTTGAACAACCCATTTTCAAGATTTGATCCAATTCCAATCAGATAGCCGAAATCTGATCAGATTACTTTTGAACAACTGGCAAAGATACACCTGGCAGTAGCTCAATGGCACAACCTAGTGGTCAGTGTGGAGGACGTTGTGTGACGTTGTGGATTGAAGACATCCAGATATGGATAATAGACAGAAAGGAATTTTGATACGATGATAACTTTGAGGGCTCTCGACTAAAGTGGCACAAACAGGGACATGTGAGACCAGAGATGAACTGGTATTTTACTGGCCTTTTGATTATACTGGTGGAGAACTGGCCTCCATGGTGGAGCCTGTTTTCTCCCTGGTTTCTCCGTCAAACAGAGAAACCACAGTCACCTTTGGGTTGCACACTAGGGGATTTACTGCAAGAAAGACACAGGCAGAAGACACAATAGCATCATCAAATGACACTGAAGGCCATCTCAGTTTGAAGGATCCTTGGAAGGCAGCCTTTGTTTTGTGTCCTTCATTCAGCCTGTTTTGAAGGACGTGTGACGTAACCACACTTACTAGACCGCCTTATTCTAGCATTTAATGATGAAAAGGACTGTAGTCTCCAAGCCTCAGAAGGACTGGACTAGGAAGAACGCAGTCTTGGCAGAATGCAGCCTTCCTTTTGAGAAGCACCCTACATTGGTTGTACACTTGTTATTGCAGTGCATTATGGGATTTAATTAAGGGAGTGCACTCAATAACGTCCACTATGGTTACGGACACCTCTACAAATGACTGATCCCCTCAAATAGTGCCCTATTTCAGGGTATTTCAGTGGTTGATTTCGGACACGGCCAGTGACTTAGTGGAACAGCAGTGCTATGAATTAAACTCACTGGGAGAAGTGGATATCTCACAGGACTTTCAAAAGTAATATGACCACTAGCTCTGCAGACAAGCAGATGGCTGTTCATTCTATGCTGTTGCTTCATGGACTTTAAATGGAAAGAGTCATTTCGCATGGGAACCAGTTTGCGAAACTGTAGAGCATTCTCCGAAATGGAGCACTTACCTTGAAAGAGACAATTAAGCTGATTATTTACGGATAGAGCATGGGCAAGGAAAGCTTCAATGATAGGATCAGTGGTGGATGATGAAGTGGTTCACACTGAGTGCATGATGTGGATCTGGTCATACTGGCCACACAAAGGCAAGATGACAATGAACCAGGAGTTTATTGCAGACTTGAACTGTGAAATGGGTATAGGTGCAGAGGCAACTTAACTGATAGATAATAGAGGTCCATTTAGATTTACACACCTGACTTTGCGAAAGTGTTTCCAGTTTATTGTCTTGGGCAAAGTGCTACAGTGTTACTCTGACCATACAATAACATGACAATGAAACAAACAAAACAAGTAAGAACATACATTAAAACACAACTGTAACAATGTTCGTAAGTAAGGAAGGAAGAGGACAGGGTCGGCAGGTGACTACTGGCTGTTTATTAACACAAAATAATAAAGTCACAAAAACAGTGCAAACAGGCACCAAAACAATCAACTTAATCGTCACTCCACTCCAGCAGCAGACAGACATCCAGGAGTGGGGAAACAGCCAGTAGTCCTTCTCTCTCTCGCTGGCTCCTGTTTCTCCTGGCGTTAAATACTCTCTCCACGCCAATTACTGAAACAAGAGACAGGTGTTTAATATTTGCGTCTAATCCACTCAGACACCGCGCGTCTCCTCCCTCTCTCTCCCGCTGCAGACTCCGCTGAACCACGCCCCCCCTGCCACATACCCCCACCGCCCGACTGCCAGTCATTACTGAATATGATGATATCATCCAGATAGGCAGCCGCATATGCAGCATGGGGCCGTAAAACCCTGTCCATCAGCCGCTGAAAGGTAGCCGGTGCCCCGAACAGCCCGAACGGAAGTGTCACAAATTGGTGTAATCCAAACGGCGTTGTGAAAGCTGTTTTTTCTCGGGATAATGGAGACAAGGGGATCTGCCAATAACCCTTTGTTAAGTCCAGTGTCGAATAAAAACGAGCCGTACCAAGCCGGTCAAGCAATTCGTCAACCCGTGGCATTGGATATGCGTCGAATTTCGACACAGCATTCATCTTGCGATAATCCACACAGAACCAGACCGAGCCGTCCGTCTTAGGAACCAAAACTATCGGGCTCGCCCAGTTACTGTTGGATTCTTCTATTACCCCCATTTCAAGCATCGCACCTTATTCTTCCTGAACTACCTTTTTCTTGTGTTCAGGCAAGCGATATGGCCGGCTGCGAACCACCACGCCCGGCTCTGTCTCAATATGGTGCTGAATAAGGTTTGTACGGCCAGGTAGGGGAGAAAACACGTCAGTAAACTCTGCTTGTAATTTGGTTACATCAATGAGCTGGGAGGGCGAGAGATGATCTCCCCCTGGGGCCAGTGCGAGAGATTGTTGTTTTATATTCGCCTCTGGCCCAAGATCATCCTCTCCGCTAATCACCGTCGCCAGCATCACTGATTCCCCCTCATTCCATTTTTTTAGGAGATTGAGGTGACAAATTTGACGTGCTCCTCTCCTATCTGAGCGTATTACCTCATAATCGAGTTCTCCAACTTGCCGTGTGACCTCAAATGGCCCATGCCACTTTGCAAGTAATTTTGAACTTGACGTTGGGAGTAATACAAGCACTTTATCTCCCGGTGCAAATTTACGCAAATTGGTCCCCCTGTTATACAACCGGCTCTGTTTGTCCTGGGCCTGTAACAAATTCTCCATAGATAGCCGCCCCAACGTGTGGAGTTTTGTTCTCAGGTCCAGCACATACTGAATTTCGTTTTTAGATTGAGAAGGTCCGTCCTCCCAAGCCTCTTTGATGACGTCTAACACCCCTCTGGGCTGACGACCATAGAGAAGCTCGAAGGGGGAAAACCCCGTGGAGGCTTGCGGGACCTCTCACACATCGAACAACAGGGGTTCCAACCACTTGTCCCAATTTTTGGCGTCTTCCTGAACGAATTTACGAATCATTGTTTTAAGCGTGCGATTAAAACGTTCGACCAGCCCGTCCGTTTGTGGGTGAAAGACGCTGGTCCGAATCGATTTAATGCCCAATAATTCGTAAAGTTCGCGTAACGTCCGTGACATAAACGCCTTGCCCTGATCAGTGAGGATTTCCTTAGGAATCCCCACTCGGGAGATTAAAGAAAACAGTGCGTCAGCAACACTCTTAGCGGAAATGTTGCGGAGAGCCACTGCTTCTGGATATCGTGTTGCATAATCCACAATGACCAATGCAAAACGATGTCCTCTTGCTGATCGCTCTAATGGCCCGATGAGGTCCATGCCAATTCTCTCGAAGGGGACCTGCATTAATGGGAGGGGGCGCAAAGGTGCTTTTGGGGTGGCCGGTGGGTTTACCAACTGACATTCACGACACGCCGCGCACCACCTGCGCACATTCTCGTGAATGCCCGGCCAAAAAAATCGGGTCATGAGGCGATTTAGTGTCGTTACCTGTCCTAAATGACCAGCCATTGGATTAGAATGAGCCGCTTGGAAAAGCATTTCCCTGCGGCTCCTAGGAACTAACAACTGGGTTGTATCTTCTTTTGTCTGAGCGTCTTGGGTCACTCGATACAACCTGTTTTTTATAATTGCAAAATATGGATAGGTAAGCGGTTGTCCAGGATGGAGAGGCTGACCGTCGATGGTACTGACCTGTTCAAACGCGCGTTTCAGCGTCTCGTCCTGAGACTGCTCCAGGGGAAAATCATCGCGCTCCGAGAGAATAAGTCTCTCGATTTCGCTCTGCTCCCCCGAGGCAGTACTCAGAGGTCCCGATTCAGTCTCTCCCGCCTGCACACTCACGCTCCCCTCCGGTGCATTTTTACCCCAAGAAGCATCCGTACAAAAAGCCCCTAATAATTCTGTAAACGCTGGCCAATTCGTACCCAAAATTAACGGATGCTGGAGGTGCGGATTAACTGCCACCTCAACACTATGCTTTTGACCCCTAAATTGAATAGTGACTGGCACAATAGGATACTCCAGCACATCCCCGTGCACACACCGCACCTTAACCACGCGGCTATTATCCAATGCCCCAGACTGTATCAGATTTTGATGGATTGAGGTTTGGTTACATCCTGAATCCACCAATGCCTGATAGGTACCCCCCTCGATACTCACAGGTATTTGGTACCACCCAGCTTGACCGGGGGCAGCCTGCGGGGCATCCAGGACCCGGACCATTGTTCCCACCTCCATTACAGGACACCTGTCCACGAAATGGCCCGGGTCCCCGCAACGCCAACAGGCCGGCCCAGACCTCCCCGCCGCTCCAGTGGCGGAGAGTGGATCAGACGGCTGGCGTGGAGAGAGCGGAGACACAGGAGCCGTGTCCGAGCCCTGGGCGGGACTCTGGGATTTTAATGTGGAATGTGACCATTCCCACCCCGCCCCCGGGGCGGGACTCGAGGAAGGCCGGGTGGACGAGACCTGGGTAAAGGGACAGGGCGAGAGAGAGAAGGAGATGGAAAAGAGGGAGAGAGAGAGACTGATGGCAGGGGTTCGCCGACCCCGGGGCACGCCACCATATGATCCTCCGCAAGTTGGATAGCCGACTCCAGCGACGTGGAGCGGTGGCACTGGACCCACTCTGCGGTTCTCCTCGGAAGCAGAGTGACAAACTGCTCCAGTACCAATCGGTCGATGATCTCCTCCACGTCACTTCCGTCGGCCAGCAACCATTTGCGGCAGGAGTCCCGGAGCTGTTGGGCCATCACAAAGGGCCGGCCGGACTCGCCCAGCTCCAGGGAGCGGAAGCGCTGGCGATGTTGTTCCGGACTCCGGCCGACCCGCTGGATGATGGCCCTCTTGAGATCGTTGTAGTCCAGGAGGCTCCGCACCGGAAGCTGCTGCGCCGCGACCTGGGACTCCCCGGAGAGCAAGGGGACCAGGCACATCGGCCACTGTTCCCGCGGTTATCCAGAAATCTCGGCCAGGTTTCAAAAAGATCGAGGAATGCCTCCGGGTCGTCCTCAGGCCCCATCTTATTGAGTGGAATATGGACGGGCGCAGCACGTTGATCCAGGGCTTCCGGCCGAACCTCCCGGTCCATCCAGCTCCGGAACCTTTCGCGGTCTTCCTGCTGGGTTTGGAGGACGGCCTGGAACCGCCCCTCCTGATCTTGACGTAAGTCCAGCAGGGCCTGGTGTTGATCATGTTGCATGACCGCGAGGGATGTAATCAGATCCGCAAATGGCGCGGCGGAGGACTCGGGCATGGCGGCGGCATCCATCTTCCCTCCCGGGTTTCGGCACCAGTGTAACAATGTTCGTAAGTAAGGAGGGAAGAGGACAGGGTCGGCAGGTGACTACTGGCTGTTTATTAACACAAAATAATAAAGTCACAAAAACAGTGCAAACAGGCACCAAAACAATCAACTTAATCGTCACTTCACTCCAGCAGCAGACAGACATCCAGCAGTGGGGAAACAGCCAGTAGTCCTTCTCTCTCTCGCTGGCTCCTGTTTCTCCTGGCGTTAAATACTCTCTCCACGCCAATTACTGAAACAAGAGACAGGTGTTTAAAATTTGCGTCTAATCCACTCAGACACTGCGCGTTTCCTCCCTCTCTCTCCCGCTGCAGACTCCGCTGAACCACGCCCCCCCCTGCCACAACAACATTATATAGATATAAAGATAAGTGCAAAACACAGTAAAGTGCTATAGGTGCATTGTTCTTGGTATAATTCAGCAGTTTTATCGAAGCAGGAACAAATGAAAGTTTCAGTCTATTAGTTTGACACATTGGGATTCTCAGTCTCTTTCCCGATGGCAACGACTGGTATTCGCTAAAAAGAGGCTTTATTCAGAATCAATACTGAAACTTATTGCTCTTCTCATCACTGCCTGTTCATATAAAGTCTAAATAGGCTCATATTGTTTTATTCCTATGATTTTAATGGCTGTTTTATGGATATGGGCCAGTTTATTTTTCAGTTGAACAGACACATTTCCAAACCAGACTGTGATTCCATAGCAAATAAGACTTTCAAGCGTGGCTCGGTAAAAAACAAGCCCATCCCATACAGTCTCAGCCTTTTTAAAAAAATAAAGCCTTTGTTGTAGTTGTGTGCGCAGACTGTCAATGTGTGTCCTCCAACAAATAACAATGTCCATATAAAACCTCAGGTATCTGTAAGATGTCACTTGTTGTATCACTGTGTCTTTAATGATCACCGGCTTGTGTTCAGATACACTTTTTGGCACATTTCTTGTGTCTTTTTTTACATTTAACACAAGACAGTTCTTGTCACACCACTGAAAAAAAGTATATTTCACTGTAGTAGGATGATAAATCCATGTCTTTGTGTAACAGACTTAAAATGACAGTGTCATCAGCATATTTCATTATATAATTATTAGTATAAGTGCTCCTGCAGTCATTCGTATACAAGGCAAAAAGCACAAGCGATGACACACAACCTTGTGGCACTCCTGTGTTACTGTATCTGACATTTGATGTGTCGTTCGATAAAAGTATGCACAAAACATAATCCCAAATATAAGGACATTTTTGTGTACACAAATTACAGAGGAAATATCATCATCATAGTTTTTGTCATGCCATTTTCCCTCCTTAAATGGATAGTTCACCCAAAAATGAAAATTTTATGTTTATCTGCTTACCCCCAGGGCATGCTGTCTGTCAGTCGTATAATGCATGTCAGTGGGAACACCATCTATAAGAGTAAAAAAAAAAACATTCACAGACAAATTCAAATTAAACCCTGTGGCTCGTGACGACACATTGATGTCCTAAGACACGAAACGATCGGTTTCATGTTGTAATTCAGATGAAATGGCAACTTTAAAGGGTTAGTTCACCCTAAAATGAAAATTCTGTCATTTATTACTCACCCTCATGCCGTTCCACACCCATAAGACCTTCGTTCATCTTCAGAACACAAATTAAGATATTGTTGATGAAATCTGATGGCTCAGTGAGGCCTTCTTAGGGAGCAATGACATTTCCTCTCTCAAGATCCATTAATGTACTAAAAACATATTTAAATCAGTTCATGTGAGTACAGTGGTTCAATATAAATATTATAAAGCGACGAAAATATTTTTGGTGTGCCAAAAAAAACAAACAAAAAAAACAACTTATATATTGATGGCCGATTTCAAAACACTGCTTCAGGAAGCTTCGGAGCGTTATGAATTTTATGTGTCGAATCATGATTCGGATCGTGTGTCAAACCGCTAACAGCTGAAATCACGTGACTTTGGCATGCCGATTCGCTGATTCGACACGCTGATTCATTATGCTCCGAAACTTCCTGAAACAGTGTTTTGAAATCGGCCATCACTATACAAGTTGTTATTTTGTTTTTTTGGCGCACCAAAAATATTCTCGTCGCTTTATAATATCAATATTAAACCACTGTGCTCACATGAACTGATTTAAATATGTTTTTTCTACATTAATGGATCTTGAGAGAGGAAATGTCATTGCTGGCAAGTTTCTTACAGGTGTGGAACGGCATGAGGGCGAGTAATAAATGACATTATTTTCATTTTTGGGTGGACTAACCCTTTAAGCCATTCAGTTCATGTGATGCAATGATATTTTATACCATCTGTGGTCAAGAGAAAAAAATGAAGGTGGGGTGTTAGGTCATCTTACCCCAGTGGGCATCTTTTCACATCTAATTAGGCAAATTATATTATTATGAAAAGCTGTTTACATCTTCATTTACACCATTCTCCAGTGCGAACACCCCTTTTGTTCCATGTTCCCACTTTATTCTATACAATAACACATTTTGCTACTGCTGTGTGTTGTTACCTCGCTCATGAACACTAGTGACGTTGCAGCCAGTGTGCGCGTTCTCGTGGAGCTTTTCCGGTGGCGTTTCCTGTGTTTGTAAACTGACCTGAGCTGGAATAAAAGATCGAAATTGAGCAGTACTAAGGTAAGATTCATAAGCACTACATGCATCGCGTCAATACAAATGATTACTGTTGTTCTTTTATCTCTCGGGATGATGTGGTCTGGTGCGATTTTAGAGGCCTCGAGAGATAGAGATTGGATTATAGAGAGCCACGAAACACATTATCACACATGAACGCGTTTTAAATAAACTCCAGCTCGAACTAAATCACACATGACTGATACGAGACATGCGGTGACATGTTTAGAGGGGTTTAAATGAACAAAGCTCGCGAGAATGAAAGGATTAGGCGTGTAAAATGAGCATTGTTTGTTTGCGGGGGAGTTTAGTGCGAACATCAGCGCGCTGAGATGCTTTTCACATGCGTGATGCGTGTATGAGGGGTAATTCTTTCATCTGTCCTCATGCATTAGGCTACAACATGCTTGGATGTTTTCTGTGTTTGCTTTTAAACGCATAATTGAAGTGTTATGCATGTGACAGTAGATATACTCGTTATATGTTTCCTCAGCACCTCACTTTGTGTTTCTCCCATTAGCTAACACACCTCAATCAACTCCATACTTCATGACCTGAATTAGACGAGTCAAATGAATAAGCAGGGTTGAGGGAAATTTATAAAAATCCTCTGATTTACATATGCTTCCCTTTTGAGGGGGCTTAACACCACTAATCATGGCGAGTGTGCTCACAAGGACTTCAAGTTACTCATTATTAAATGTTTGTTTTACTAGCCAATCAAGCTTTGTCTTAAAACCCTAAAAATATGTGTAATTTGTGATTGTATTTAAATATATATGTATGGGTGTTACCCATAAAAGCTTGTTACTGCCATAGATTAAAAAAAAAAAATAAAGTAATTGCAAGTTTATATCTAAACTCTGAATTGCAAGGGGAAAAAAGTCAATATTGAGATAAATTGTAAACACCTTTTGTTATATATAATTTTCATAGTTTGTAAACATATATTTATAATTTTAGAAAGCTAAAAGTGATTTAAAAGGCATTGATCCAGGAGAGCACTGAGCATGAGTGGTTTTTCCATTGTTATGCTCAGAAATATAACTAACTTATCTTGAGAAAATCACTGTAACACAACTTTGCATGGATTGTTGCTTTTATAAAATGGCGACAACCGCAATATGAGACACTAGTGTTCGGTAGTTACATTTATTAATATTACTAATTGGAATTAAAGGGTTAGTTCACCCAAAAATAATGTCATTTATTACTCACCCTCATGTCGTTCCACACCCGTAAGACCTTCGTTAATCTTCGGAACACAAATTAAGATATTTTTGATGAAGTCTGATGGCTTAGTGAGGCCTGCATTGCCAGCAATGACATTTTCTCTCTCAAGATCCATAAAGGTACTAAAAACATATTTAAATCAGTTCATGTGAGTTCAGTGGTTCTACCTTAATATTATAAAGGGATAAGATTTTTTTTTTTTTTTTTTTGTGCGCCAAAAAAACAAAATAACTTTTTAACAATATCTAGTGATGGCCGATTTCAAAACACTGTTTCGGAGCATTGCAAATCTTTTGTGTTGAATGAGTGATTCAGATTGTGTATCAAACTGCTAAAAATCATGTGACTTTGGCGCTCTGAACCACTGATACAATCGTAACGCTCCGAAGCAGTGTTTTGAAATCGCTCATCACTAGATATTGTTAAAAAGTCATTATTTTGTT